>NC_043965.1:39446561-40046561 GCF_902148855.1 Sphaeramia orbicularis | reverse complement strand
ATTAAAAGTGCATTCAGTCACTTATTCAAGTGTTAAACACACTGAGGTTTTTGTCCTAAATATAGTTAAAACCATATGTGATAATATAGTTGAAGAACTTTTTGTTTTTTCTTTTATGCTGTGAAATGGCTGGTGTTAATTAGCATTACAGTGCATTATCGCCACCTGCTGTTGGGGAGTGTGAATGTACAGGGCTCAGCTCCATAAAATATAAAGCACAGGATTGGTTAACATTATTTTCTGCCCAGACAAAGGCCTGCAACCCACTGAAAACGGGTTTGCGACCCACTTTTGGGTTGTGACCCACCAGCGGAGAATCACTGGTTTAAATCACAACACTGAGAGACGCTCATTTAAGCCTTTTACGTATCAGAGTCCTGTCCAATTATTGGAGAAGACCTCCATCTCTGTAATTGTGTGACCTCTGCTGTATGGCAGGCACCACACTGGCTCTGCAGAGTTATAAAACCCTTTTACAGGCCGTGTCCGTCCTACTGACTGAAAGACAAACTATGGAGATGGTAGTTAAGAGGCAAGAAAATTCCTGGCCAAAGGTTAAATAGATATTATAGCCAATCTGTTTGGCAGGTCAATACACAAAGTCACTTAACCTGTGCATGCTGCTCAGAAGACAGACGTTTCCAAAAAAACAAGAAACCAAGTACACCGTCATTAAAGTCAAGGTCCATAACATTTCTTGCTCGTGCTTCTAACCAGAACTGTCCAAACTTTGCTCGTCCTCTTCATTGAAGGAATATGGGAGAGAGTGGGGTAGCAAGAAAACAAGTTGAAGAGAAGAAAAATTTAATGTTACATTCGGATTCTATTCTGACCTATTATATTATATGGACTGTATACATTAGCTGATTAGCTAAGTCATATAAAAATCGGTGTGGGACAATATAAGTTCGGCTTCTTCCAACTCCTTTTCAGACATAAGGTATTGTTAAAACGAGCCTCAATGAAATGGTTATACATTGTGTGACATTTGTTTCTCTTTTTGGTTGATTTATTTCTTTCAGTATATTGGAGTGTCCTGTTTACATTGGTAATATATTTTGCCTGCTTATGTCCAAAATAAAGTCCATCCATCCATCCATCGTAGCAGTTATATTCTAAAACCACTAATAAACTCACCTGAGGTTGTTGTGTTAAAGTCATGTGATTATGAATCCCTGTTAAGAGTCATTTAGATGGGACTTCACTCCTCTACTCTGTCACAGGTATAGGACGGTAGCTGTCAGACCAGTGATATTTTGGTTTCACTTTCATATGATAGTATTTTTTCCTGAGAGCAGAGAGCTGCAAAATTAAAGGTGCATTGCTTCAAATTCCAGTGATTTATTTTTATCCACTTTCACCTTCTCCAGCTTTAAGTCCCTGTTCAAACCATGAGAGAAAATAGATTTTTTTACACACATACGAGGCTGAGTTTACACAGTAGGAAGTTTCCACCAGTGAAAAAAATTGTGAAGCTGCCCTATAACTGCTTGTTAAGATTTTTGTCTTTTTCAGAATGACAAAAGCCAGAATATTTGCATGTAAGTGCAGTCGCTGTTGCTCAACTGCATCAAAAGGTAAAAGTCTCTGTGTTTGCTATTATCTGTTTTACTTGATCCACTACATCTGTTATCAAATTCCACCACACACACTGGTTTGTTTGCACATTGTAGCCCATTTGACGTCATGTGCACACACATATTTCATGGAAGGTCATGTGGACAGATTTTTTACTGTGTGGACTAAGCCTGAAAAGCCTAAAGCCTCCATTTACTATCCGGTTTGTTAGATTTTTACTAATAACGCCAAATTAGACTTAAAACTTTTGACATTTATGGTGATAATTATAGGAACACAGTTTTCTTGTGATTACATTTTTTGGCCAAATAAAATCACTGCCAAATCTATTTGTTTAGTTTAGCGAAAAGGCTGAAAACAGTCATAATTTTGGTGAATATTGCTATTTAATATCTAAACTGTAGACTGCAAACGAGTGAATATTTTCTCTTTTTTTTTTTTTTTTTTTACTATTGAATTATGAAATTTGAAAAATTAATCAATGTGAGATGGTTCCGGAATGCTCTGCCTCAACATATCAGATGTACACAGTCCATTAAGCACTTAAAATCTCTTTTAACGATGTATTTGCACTGGTTTTTAATACAGGTGTGTGACTTTTGTTTTATCCTCTGGTTGTTTTTAGATGCTATTTATCCTACTATTGTGTATCTGTTTTAGTATATCTTGTATATCTATATATTTTTTACTAGTTTTATCACATCTTGTATTTTTACCTATATCTTTGTACAGCACTTTGCCTTATTGTACATGTGCTATATAATTAAACTTGACCATGACCTATTTGTGTGGTTCTAATGAGTATATGAAATTAAGGATTTTACAGAACTAAGGCTTTACATGTAAAATGAAGCAGAGGATGTATTCTAGCAAACCTATTAAATAAATAAATAAATAAATAAATAAGTGAAGTATTAAATCACAGTGAAGACCTGAATCTTGTCATCTGAGATATGACCAGCCTAGAATTACACCGGAGGGCTAACCTGCAGGATCTGTAGAAAGGCAAACCTATATCACCAACTGACTGATAAGAGGGACTTGTGATGACTGAAATACCCCTCAATGGGGATTCAGACCACCCTACCTTTTGCTGTACGTAGTCCAGGATGTTTTTGAAGTCCAGATCGTCATAGTAGTGTTTGATCCCTTCTCGTATACTGCTCTGAAACAAGGCGGACGTCTGGAAAGATAGAAGTGGAGTCAAGAAGCGTTCACATTACGAGCACTGTGGCCTGGGGAGAAGTAATATAAAAGAAACGTGCAGGGTGTGTGAACATGACACTCAAAAAGACATTTACCTTCTTCTCAAAGATGAGAGCCATGGTGAGTGCAATCGCCTGGAGAAGCAGCAACACACAGAGAACACAGAGGAACTGTGGACAGACAGAAAACACATTCATATGACTTTTTTTTAAAAGCATAGTTCGAGCACATACAAAACTAGAGAAGCACTCTGCGAGAGCGCAGACCTCCGCCAAGGCAGATCATCCCCCGATCACGACCAAAACTTAATCATTTGTTCCTTGTGCCAGTATCAACATTTCCTGAAAATTTCGTCCAGGAAGCTCTGTTTTCTAGAAAAGCACTCATAGAGCACAGACCTCCGCCAAGGCAGATGAGTGCCCCCCCCCACCCCCCCACCCCCACCCCACCCTTGATCACCACCAAAATTTAATCATTTGTTTCTTGTGCCAGTATCAACACGTCCTGAAATTTTCATCCAAATCCGTCCATAATTTTTTGAGTTATCTTGCACACAGACAGACAAACAAACAAACAAACAGACAGACAAACCAATGCCGGCAAAAACATAACCTCCTTCGCGGAGGTAATTATCTTGCTAACAGACAAACAAACAGACAAACCCCGATGAAAACATCCTTGGCAGATGTAAAAATACCTGCTAATACTATGTTTACATGCATGACAACATTTCATTTGGATTCCTTCTAGGTATTCTGAATCAGGCCTCATCCTGATTGTAGGATTTTCCTATATGACATGAGATAACACTGATATTATTCAGGTTTTGAGACTGTCACATGTGTACAGCTTGTACTTCAAATATGCATCTCAATCGGCGACATACAGCATCTTGCCCTTTAAAATAATCTCTCAATATTGTATCTAAACCAGCAGATATCGCTGCAGTAGCTGTACCGCAGTAAACTGCGGTAAAAATGCTTATCTGAAAGGAAATCACTCCTTCCTAATCAGAAGGAGAATGATACCTACTTTTCAGCAATATGGAAGATGAGATTTTGGAGATGTGTGTACACACTATAACAGTCACTTTTTCTAAAAGATGTTTGAAGAACAAAACAGGGTTCCTACACATTTAAAATGTCAAAAATTCCATACTTTTTCCAGACCCTAATTTCCAGACGTCTTAGTAAAAAAATTCCAACCAGCCAACCAGTCTTTATATTTGGGATTTATGAGCCAATCGTCAGAGAATTTACATCTACCCGTTAGGAGTTCTGCCAACGATCATATGAGGCATGTTGAATAGCTCGCTCACAAACAGTGTGTGGACATCACCTGTCCGTCGAAGCAGCAGTGAAACCTGACGACACTTGGGTGGGCCTTGAAATGGGTTGGAGGAGGATAAGAGCAGAAGGCTGTGCATTCAACTTGTCAATCTGCCCAAATGTTTTCTGGGATGCGTAGCCTACTGTATGTGCTCTCACACAAACATTTTAGCTGCACTAGCAAGCGTCTTAAAAAAACAGATCGATCCATTTCTGTTTTTAGATATTCATAATTCTATATTTAGAAAATAGACTAGTGGTAAGAGTCTTGGAAAAATGAATATTTTAGTAACCTTGATGAAATAAGGAGGCTCTACATGTGTGTACAACATGTATGCATTACCTGGAATATGCATGGTTATATGTGAACTTTATTATTCTAGGATCACTCATTTTCATTGGCCACGTAAAAAGCAAAGTAGCATTATTGAGTTTTTTTGGAATAAGGACAAAAACTGTAATATTTTGTGCATGAAATAGAAACAATGACTTAAAACAGACTGACACAGTAAGACATATAAGGAATTCAACAATCATAGCATGCTTATGAAATGTCCTTTATAATATTCACAGATTTTGTAATTATACAGCAGAGATGAAAGGTTTCTAAATTCTATCTATGCTAACAGATGAAAATATCTTCGTATAAAAAACCTGCCTGAGACTTTCTGTGAATAACATCAACCTCTGTATGAATGAAGGGTCATCACAGTTTTTATTGTTAACTTTTCAATCCTAGTTATTTAAGTAAAGCTAAATGCATAGTTTCATAGCAACAACAAAAATATATCCCTCCTTTCTTTGAGCTCCTTCTCTCTTACTGTTAATACCAACATCTGCGCTTCAGCATTTGGGGAAAAGCAGAGCTCATTTTAACAGTATTTCAGCAGCTGCTGTTGTCCCAAGTTGAAGCATTGTTATTTCCAGCACAAATACTTCTGCATATAAAATGTTTGACATGTGGATGTTTTATTCCTCAAGTTATCACAGATGTTTGTGTTTCTGTTTATAGTCCAAATTATTAAAGCAAAAACCACAATCAAACAAAATGTCACCCATAAACAAAAGCGTCCAATGCAGATATTATGTTTTATTACAGGGGTGTCAAACATACGGCCCGTGGGCCAAAACCGGCCTGCCAAAGGGTCCAACCTGACCTGTGGGATGAATTTGTGAAATGAGATCAAGGGTGTCGCACTCATTTTAGTTCAGGTGCCACATACAGATCAATTTTATCAAAAGTGTGTCAGACCAGTAAAACTATAAATAATTACAACTCCAAACGTTTCACTTTGTTTTAGTATAAAAAAGCAAAACTACACAAAAATGTTAAATTTACAAACTATTCTTTCACAAAAATCTGAACAACCTGAACAAATATGAACAATATGAAATGTCTTAAGAGAAAGAAGTGTAATTTTAACAATTTTCTGCCTGTTACCAAATGTTTTGTGTATTTGTAGATCCACTGTGATCTGTAAGTTGCAATGCAAATGTGTAAATGATAAACTGAGACATAATATTGCTAAAATTTCAATTATTTTTATTAAGAAATTACAGGTTGTTCATGTTATTCACGTTTTAAAGGACAGTTCGTAGATGTAAACATTTTAATCATGTAATTTTACTTTTTTCACTCTAAGGTTTGGGTTTGACATTATTTCTAGGTTATTATGTTATTATTTTACTGGATCCGCTCACTTGAGATCACATTGGGCTGTATGTGGCCCCTGAACTAAAATGAGTTTGACCCCCCTGTTTCACAGACTTTAACCTCATTGCCGTGGCTCATCTTCATCTTCAACATCCTTACCATGTGCAGCAGGGTCTTGTTGTCCCGCAAGGATCCAACCATGCCCACCACCGATACAGTAAACATCACCAGACCCAGCAGGATGAGCACCACAGCGGGAGCCAGGAAAAGGCCCTCCAGGGTTCGATTCTTCTGCCTTTCCACCTCGGCGTACACCCCCACACATAGCACACAAAGCCCCATGAGCTGAAGGGGAGAGAGAAAAGGTTCATGGAATCAAAACTTTGGAAATGTGACGAATAAGTAGTGTTTAGCTTTTTGGACCATATCCACAGCATATTGATAGACTTCTTTTGGTGTGTATTTGTTTAAACACAGTGCCTGAGGTTAAAACAGGGAAATTCAGTAGAGGGTCACTGTATCCAGCAGCTTTCTTTATTTTGTTTTAATGTGGACAAACCTTGGAGGAGAAACATGATGAATACAGTCAAATGTAAAAGCTCCTCCTGAATCCAGACTAATGTAATTCTGTAAAATGGCTTTGTTGGTTCTCAAAACAAGGTGAGGCGCCGGCCCACAAAAAACCTCAACTATATTCACTCTGAAATAATGAAGCGAATGAAGGGAACTGGCTCCGTGATCCAGACAGGAAAGACAAACAACAGATGGAGAGGCAAAATAACATGCAGTACGTGAAATCAACAGGAAATAGTATTCTTACGATAATGACATGATTACATGAGAACGGAAAATTTACATCCATTTATACGATTTACATTAAGAGATAAAAAGATGAAGAAATACTATTTCACTCAAGCCTGTGATCATTGATAATGATGCTGTTGTAGTTGAAAAACACTAGCGTGAACGTAATGTACATGTAAACAGGATGAAAATTACACTAGGAATTGTTTGAGTTACAGGTGAAAATAGAAAAGGGATACGGACAACTTGCTGTGTATTACAGTGTTTAGAATAAAGAGTTCTGAAGTTCCAAAGATGTCAATGCATTGGATTGTACAGACATGAACTGAATTTATTCCCACCGAAAGGCCAGTAGGGGTGTAAGAAAATACTGGTTCTCCAATATATTGTGATATTTCATTTTACAATACTGTATTGATATTAAAAAGTACTGTATCGATATTTTTAGGTATTTATTCAAATGTAGATATTGTGGAGGTTCATTTTTGTTTTGCTTTTTTGTTTATATTTTATTTATCATTATTTAACACTGTTTTATTAAATAATGTTAGCTCCTTTGTTGGAATTGCACAAATATAATGTCATAAAGTTAGTTATGAACTAATAGAATATGAACATTTGAACAGGATCTTAAACTGTAATGTCTGTAAAACATAATTTAAGTTTTAACACAAGAAAATTTAGTCATATAACATTAGATCCTGCTCTGATCAAATAAAAGTGTGTTGAGTATTTATGCATACTTCTGGTGTAATTTCATTCTTCAAGGAAATAATCATAAAAAAAAAAGAAAGAAACAAAAAATTGCCTTTTTAACAATATCATGATATATAGTATCGTGATCCTAGTATTGTGATTTGTATCGTATCGCCAGATTCTTGCCAATACATACCCCTACAGGCCAGGGGATTTCTGTGACCACTAGAGGGAGTAGTGAGCCACTCTACTGTCTCCCATTGTAAGGAAAGCTAACACCACGGGGCCTTTGACTAAAACATCAGAAAATGACCAAATCAGATGAAAATGTCTAAGAAACAACTTTTAGAGTCAAAGAAAGTGGCAAAGTGATAAAAACTAAAAGCACTGTTGTTATTTTTTCCACTGGACATAGCTGTAAATGAAAAGAATGGAGTTTGATGCTGAAATGTCAGCGTTTCCTCTACAGAGATGAGTTTGATTATGAGGCTTATGAAGGTATAAAGTTATTATGTGATGTTATTATCTTTGAAATAAATCTATTGTAGTGTAGAGCAATGAATCTCTCTAATGGTCTCATTAATCAACATATTGTAGATTTTCAAAGGTTATTATCAGCATTTCCAACAGTCTGTTCGTCAACCAATACCAACCCTGTCACACCACTCAAAAAATCTGACGATGAAAAAACATTTAATATGTCTGAAACAAACTTTCACTTTATTATACACTGGATGACCCAAAAATAATAAAGTATCTAAATAAAGAAATGTGAATCACCCAAAATCTGTAACTCCAATTGTAAAAAAGTCTATTTGGCAGAGAATTTTTAATACTTAGAGCTGTTATTTTTCAAGTCATTTAAAATTCATCATCATCTAAAACTATGAGTCACAACCAAGGTTATTATCGTTAACGAAAACTAATGACGAAAACTGGAATTGAAAAAACATTTTCGTTAACTGAAATAAATAAAAACTATAATTAAAAGAAAAAGACAATTAACTGAAACTGTATTGTGTGCTTACAAAACTAACTAAAACGTATAAAAATTATGGATAAAATTCCCTTAGTTTTCGTCTTTGTAAATGTCGGATTCATATGAAATCGATTCATCTTGTTTGAGCAATTTTAGCCGGCGGCACCATACAGCACTTCACGGTTCGTACTTATCATCACTTGTGGTTTAGAATCATCTTCTGGTCCCTACTCTACCTGGAAACGTGGAGACTAAAGTTGAGAGAAAACAGCAGAGTCCTGTCTGGGATTTATTTGAATATGACGGCAAAGATATGAAAAAAATAAAACTAAACTAATACTAAGCATTTAGAAAAAAGCGAAAACTAATAAAAACTAGCAAATCCACTCTAAAAACTAATTAAAACTAACTGAATTAGACAAAAAAAAAAAAAGTCAGAACTAAATAAAACTATAATGAAAAATCCAAAACTATTATAACCTTGGTCACAACTGCAGCTAACTTCTGCCAGCAGTTTGTACAACATCCTGTAAACCTATCTACCAATTAGCAATAGCACTAGGGCTGAACGATTAAATGCATTTGCAATAATATTGCAGTATGGTAAAATGAGATTTTCTAACCGCAAGGCTGCGATTTGGCTGGTCACGTGACTTCTGAGTGAGTGGAGTAGGCAGGGCTGAGCTTTAACCTGTTGCCTCAGGCTATAAAAAAGAAGATTCTACACAACGTCAGGTATTGTGCAGAACTTGCCTTGCTACTGCTGCTACCTCACAAGGTAACACTATGAACCTTTATCAACACTTAAAAAAACACCACAAAGCCATCTATAATAGTTGCATGGCTAAAACACCAGTGACCAGTGCTTCAACTTCAAGTAAGCAAAGTACCAGCTGACAGGGATCACTGACCGAACTGTTTGAAAGTATTACTTTGAAACGGCACATGGAAATAACTCCAGCAGTAATGGAGTTTATTAGGGCTGGGTTTCATGGCCAATTTCCTTAACTGATTCAATTTCGATTCATAAGGTTCTGAATCGATTAATTGTGATTCGATTCAATTCAGTATTAATTGATGGATTCAGATTCATTTAGTGATACCAAAGTACAATTTTGAGTTGTAACCTGATTATTTGACTACTGCTGTCATGCGACACAGAATCAATACTGATATTAGAAAGGAAATAAATATGACATTTCATCAGTAAACAGATGAATCTGCTCTTAAATAATGAGCAGGACACAAACATTGCATGTTTCTCCAGTGGCTCAGAACAGACTTCTTCGTCATCTTTATTCTGTTTTATGGCTGGTGCTTCTACCCTTAAGGCACATTACAATCCCCCTGGGGCACTGCAACCAATTTGGCCTCATGTTGGGCCCTTGGTACAAGAAACTCACTGGAGGGGGAAGGTGGGTGGACCTTCCTGATTTCTGCTTTACTATTCCTCTAACTCCACTTCCATGACCCGCCTCCGTCGGGCACTTCCTCTGCACTGCGGGTTCGAGTTTGAGGCCAGGAGGACCTCCTGTGGAGGGGTTTTCCCCATCCTTCCTCCGCATCTCTCCCGTGCCAGAACCGTCACGAGCAAGACCAAGACTCCCCAAGTTTCCGCATGGGGCTCGCAAGACGGAGCCGGCTGCTCTTCCCAGAGTAATGCTGCGTTTCCCCTACGCGGTACCAGCTCGACTTGACTCGATTACGAAAAAGGGCCTGGAATCTGGTACCCCGTACTAGTTTTTTGGTATCTGCTCCACCGAGGTTCCAGAACTGGGGACCAGATACTAAAATGTGACGTGTAAACACTGCTGACCACTGACTGGTCAGAGAGTTGTCTCTGTGACCCGTCATTTTACAAAAAACAGATGCAGAATTTTACAGTAAATTTAGCGGTAGGTTAATCCACATGATGACAGCCCACAAAACTACACCATGGTTTGTCGAGGAGGTTCAGATGTAAAAATTTAGTGTGAGCTTGACGAGACAACACGCAACAAGCAAATTTATCAGCAACTCTCTGAGCAGATGACATGGAAGTAACGCGCCGCATCACTATGATGTCCAGGTAGGGCTGCACGATTTTGGCAAAAAAAAAAATCCCGATTTTTTCCTCTAAAAACTCGATTTCGATTTTTGGGTATAACTAGAAAAGGCAACAGCAGTCAACATGTCGTTTTCGTGAGCAGCCCACAATGCAAGCCACTGCTCTGACCTCAAAGCTGTGATGGGATCACGTGATGAACCTACAGTTTTGTTTTGTTTTTTCTCTTCATTAAATCTTTGAAATGAAGTAGAGTATACAAACAATGTATACAACAAGAAAATAACATAAGTTTGTCAGGGGGAATACACTATAAGAAAATGTCCAAATCAGAGCAAATACTGATAGTTGTTACAACCTTTTTGTTTCCACATTTATCTAACAGCTTTAAATAAATTTCAACATCTTACAAAACATAAATAATATTTAGTTTTGTGTTACAGAACTTACATTTGTGAATGAAAAATTTAGCAAGTAAGAGGACTAAATTAATTATTTAAAAAAAAAAAAAAGTTTTTTTTTTCTTTCTTTTCTGGGTATCTGGGCCCACAGCAGTGATACCAGTGTCAGTCAGTGACAGGAATCAGTCGTGCGTGCGTGGACCAGGTTAATATGAGTGATCCACATGCGGTTCTATTTAAACTGGAGGATCCGTGCGTGGAATAGACCGACCCAGGACACACTGGAGGGATTCTATCCCTGGAGCTGGTGGATGTGTGTGGGCACAGGGCTGTGTGGGCTCCTCTGCTGAGGCTGCTGACCCCGAGACCCGGACCCGGTTTGGAAGAAGACAGTACGGTACGGATCCGGGACAACGGAAGATGAGTGATCCGCTTGCAGTTATATTTCAATTGCGGGATCTGTGCGTGAAGCCACGGCTTATATTGGTATAAGTACTGCGGGTTCATGAACAGATTTAACCTCCGGTCACTACACGGACTTCTGTGAAAGACCGCTGTCACAGGAAGAGCCTACGGGAGCCCGCGGGCACGCGGAGGCGCATGGCCCGGGGGCATGAGAGAGATGAAATCGATTTTACGATTTCCCTTTTTTAAAAATTGTCCTAATTAAAAAATCCGATTTCGATTTAAAATCGATTAATCGTGCAGCCCTATGTCCAGGTACTCTGAAGTCGGTAGTATCCTGTAACGGAAACGGTCTCTAGGAATAGGACCTGGTACCTGAGTCGAGTCGGGTCAAGCTGAGCCGGTTCCACGTAGTGGAAACACGGCATAAGACAACTAGTGGGATTTTAACCCTTTTAAGTCTTAGATATGCCTACCTCCTGCCACTTCACAAGCTGCAGTGCACCAGCCCCTTATGGCCTTTCTGACAGGTGGTGAGTGCATCAGAACCTGGGAACACCCTGACCAGGATACAAACCCCAGCCTCCTGCACCAAACTCAGTTAATATTTATTTTAGTCTTTATTGTTTTACTGTCACTGTGTTAAAATATAACACATTGGTATGTGTAACCGGTGAGCTTTTGACATGAACCAGTGTCATAATTCAGAGTGAAATTATTTTGTGTTTATGTATGTATGGTACGGTGGGGAGGCCCCCCCACCTTGTCTTGCTTAGGGCCCACACATGAACAGGGCTAGGCCTGCTTGTAGCTGTGAGGAGAAAATACTAACCACAACACCACCACACCACCTTTTCTAGTCATTTCAGTTTTCATTTCTTAAAAAAAAAAGAACAATGACAATGGATGACTCATACTGCATTCAGGAATGTGTTCTACTTTTGTATCCAATGAAATTCTTTTAACTTAACCTGTGTAACCTGTAGAAGGACAGAATAGCTAGCAATTATGGGTCATCATTCCACAGGAGAAACGCACTAGAAACACCTAACTTTCCAAAAACAAACAGATTTCAGGCATTTCATGGGCACTTAAAGACTGTTTTGTTGTCTAGACACTTAATAGCACTTTTGATTTCTGATTTCATTTGTTTTTAGGTCGACCAATCTCACCAGAGGCACATCATTATTGTCATAGTAAACCAGTCCCATAATTGGATGAATTTGTTTCTTGCACACAATCCACAAAATGTGCCGAAGTTTCCCTGGGTGCTCACATCATGTTGGGCAAGAGCTACAAAACGTCAAAAGATGATTATAGCCCCAGAAAATAAAAACTATTGGGTTTAAAATGCATAATTAGAGCTTCAACTGCCACTGAAGCGTTGCCAGTTCACTGACTCACTGTAGAGACATGCTGGACAGTGTGCTGGATCGCTGAGCCTCACAGTGAATCACTGCCTTTAATTAGTTCAATCCTCTGTTCAGACACATTAAAACCTAAAACACAGTTTAGAATACACACTGACTGATTAGTCAAATTGGGCCTGTCATGCAACTGTTTTTATTTATCTAATGAAAGTGCTACAAACAGAGTCCTGCTATTGATTTTCGCTAGTCAACTGAGGCAATCTGCTTTAAGACTCCATCCACTCCAAGTCCATTTACTGCTCACAGTCTGCCATAAAGCGCTGGTACACCTTTGACTCGATTCCCATATCCAATGTCAGCCTGCCTGCCGTCACCGACGCAGTAATGGAGATAAGAATAAGTAGACATTATCGGACATAAATCTGATAACACTCTTAGAAAAAAACATGACTGTACCTGACCCTGAAAAAGTCTGATGTACAACCATCCATGCCAGTAATGATAACTTTTTAATGGTAGCACTCAATATATATATATATATATATATATATATATATATATATATATATATATATATATAAAATAAGAAATGTCATTACTTCTGCTTCGAAGGCATTAGTTACAGTACAATTGCAACTGTCCACAATACCTGATGGAGACCTGATGTTCATACACTGCTGGACAAGGCAGAAAAATCCCACAGAGCTTTGACAGTTTAAAGATTACAGGAGCAAAGATTGTTTTAATTAAGTCTCCATGGCTGGCTTGGGGCCGGGGCCGAACGGGACCACAGTAAATCACAGCAGAAAGAAGGAGAGACAGGAAACGATAGACATAAATCACACAAAAGACATCCTGAGTGCTATTGGAATCACACTACTCATGTTTTGGACTTTTTTCAATAATATGTTGAGGGTTATATATATATTTATATTTCATTCTGCCACTGATCTGTCACAGTAAATTCAACATTATTTCAATAATTTTACTGGTGATGAAACTCAAAAGTGAAACTCAACAGTGGAGTGTAACTGGGCCCATGTAACAGACGTGTGTAATTAATTTATATAAAAGATGACATTTCATGTTCCAGCTACTAACAAAAATGTTGCTTATTACATAAGAGCTTGATCTGTGCAATATTTTAGGTAAGGTCGAGGTGGTCCTGTTCTTGGACAACTTGACTTTCAGTGATGAAAACTCAACAATACTTTCCTTCTAAAATCATAAAATTGCAATATGTTGGTTTAGATGCTTTTAGGAGTTTTCAGCTTCAGTCTCCAGATGAAAACATTTATTAAAAAGGCAATCGACTGAAATGTATTTCTTTGATGAAATGATCAAAATAGTGACATTTCTTATATTTACACGATTATAACAAGGAAAAGTACCAGTAAACTGCATCCTATTACAGTGCAATTGTAAACTTCTAATCAGTGAATTGAAGATGCAATGGAGATATTGCTTTGTGAATGGTGGTGAAAGCTATAATAACAGCAACTAACAAACAAAATTCACAATAAGATGTAAGTAGCTGCCAAATTTCTCAAGTAAATGCTGATATTCTGTGTGCATTCTGACCTTTACTCTATTCACTGCCTGACCATCTCCTTCAGTTTAGCCTAGACTCACCATTGTTTATTCATATACATGTTACGCTTGACTTGATTCACCTGCAGAAGCCAACAGTTCACCATCATGTTAAAACAGAGGCGATGAGCTATGAAACTTTATTAAACTTTATTAAACTCTGCTCTGTTTGCTGTAAACATGCCAGTCTATCTAAAAAATAAACTTAACATATGCAAGATTAATTCTATAGACATAAATACACATTACTTACAAATTTTCAATTAAATATAAGTACATAATATTAGATTTTAACCATAGTATGAACCTGATTTGATTTAGTGACCAACAAAAGCTCCTTTCAGTCATCTCCTATTTTCTGTCGGCTAAATTATTTCCCATATTACTGTCCCTTTAACTGGATCCAACGCCCTGCACCACCGTGCTGTAGTCAACGCTGTGTATTGTTATGTGGTTAACACATTATATGCAACTAATAATAACTCAATGAATTGTTTTGTCTTTGGATTGCTAACTACACTTGTACCAAATGCTCGGTGAAAGTTCAGCGGTGCCCTTATCATGCGAGCTACCCTTACACCGGCCACCTAGCATCCTCAGAAGATGCACACCAAACTCCACTAGAAAACACACCAATTTAATGTTGCTCTACCTAGTTGCAAGTGTATAACATTTTAATGATATATTTTCACTTTTTTTAATCATTTACACTCTTGTGGTTAATATGGGGTGTCATTTATGTAAATATAGCCGATTATTTTAGCAGAACCTCAAATTTACAACATGTCATGCTTTAATGTAGCTCAGATTGAAACGCGCAGGTGTTTAAGGCCATCCAGTACTATAAATTAAAATGTTAATCAAATAAGTCAAAGCAGTTAATTCAAACCAGCGCCGAAACTTAATATAAATTCTGTAGATTTATTAGAAGCCATAAGTTTTACCCCTAGACGTATCTATGCGTGTATAACAGGCGAATAAGTTAAACACGGATGATTTTCTACGAGGTTTGGAATGATATGTAATGATGCTATTGGGTGGCTCACGTCTAATTGTGGACACTGTTGCACCTCAAGGAAAGGGATTCTTTTATTGGATGTATACTGATGTGCACAAACAGGTGTGAAACTTACCGAGAAGAGCATGGAGTAGACATTTAGGGTAAATTTGATGAAGTAGTAGAAGTGGTTGGTTTTTCTCATTTCAGAGTAAGACGGCATGGCTGCTTGCGTTGGGGGAAGCTAGCTAACCAGCTAGCCAGCTATCCTTCGTTTAGTTCAGGCGATTTCCAAACTTATAAATGACGAATAAAATATTTTTTAAAGAAAATTAAAAAGGCCAGAAGGAGAGCTAACTGTATTTTAAATATTTACCAGCTCTCATTTCTTACACACTATTGTGGGTAACAGCCGAGACAAAACCACTTCCGTACGGCCGGCCAGTCCACGCTTTGTTTTGACTACATTCTTAAAGGGACAGTACACTAAACCTTACTATTAAACAAAATCCAACTATTATACTTTTACTATTATTGTGTTTATTTTACTGTTTTCACACCATTTCTGCATTTAGATCTAAAACCTAAAAAGTGCAGAAAATCAAACTTCACAAGATTTGTCTGGACACTATAATACTGAGAGTAGAAGTGAAAAAAACAATGACTCAGACTTACAAAACCAGGTCAGATTATAGAAATAGTAAATAAAAAGGAAATAAATAAAACTGTAATAGTAAAATGTAAACTGAGTGTATTTGAATGAAAATATATATATATATTAAAAAATTGATTCTAAAAATGTAAAATGCAAGTAATCCATTAATCTATTCAGTGCCGTAAAGTACTATCCACAAACTCAGTGAACTGTTAATCCCAGCTGTTGCTTGAAGTTGCGTCAGCTGTTGACAGCTCCTGTTGGACGTCCTATCACAAGTGCCTGATGCATTTGCAAATTGGCTTAACCTTACACACTTAGTCAGTGTTTATTACTGTACCTCTGCCTAAGCGTGTCATGTTTTTGTCACAGTTTGGTTGTCAGTTGATTTGCATTTCAGCAGGATTGTACAGAAACTACTGCTCTGATTTTCATAAAACTTAGTGGAAGGGTAAAGCATGGGCTAAGAACATGTTTTAAAAAAAAGGGGCAGATTTTGAATTTTCTACCTTTTCTACCAGTGGCGGCTGCTCGTCTTTCAGAGAGGGGAAGCTCATTGTCGGCTTACATAAAAAAAAAAAAAAAAAAAAAAAAAAAGTCAAGTTATTTAAACATAAATTCAGCCCTCTGTTCCTTTTTAAGAAAATGGTCAGTGACCTTATTGTACCAACTAAACAAGAAAACGTTGAAATTATGTTAAATTGAAACAAGGAAGTACAATGAGTGTGTTTTATTTACAGTGCAAGAAATGAACGAGTAATTTCATAGTGGTTTTCCTCTTGATTTCACAGCAGAATGCGCGACGGTATTAAACTGAACTCTGTCAAGCGAAGGAGTAGATCTCAAAATAGCTGTCAATCAAACGGGATTCAGCCTTTTGACTGATCCTCCAATCAGCACGTGGAAGCCCAGTGTCCAGCCCAGCCGAGCTCCGCCCACAGCTCCATTCACCCCCAGAGATGCCGAGCGTTCAGGGGCGGGACATCATCATGGCATTTATCCAATTACCATCCAGTTTTGAGGCAATGACAAAAAACTGTTCCGCTCAGTCCCACTGAAGTGCTTGGACGCCGAGCATCTACGGGCAAATGCACTGAGCAGAGATCGAATAAGAAAACAGCGCAACGGGAATGTATGAGAAGTGAACAACATCGAGTCTGTTGAATTGTGATAAAGCTGATTCTGAACGAACTCGTCTGTGAGATGAACATGTTCTAACACATTTGTAGTCAATGAAATGTGAACACAACCGTACATATTTGACCATTTAATTTTCATAATTTTAGGGGAAGCCGAGCTTCCCTTGCAGTCTTTGAGAAATCGCCTCTGTTTTCTACCACTGGAGAAACATGCTCTTAGAATGTCCTAGTAAAGCATTTATCAGGACGTTCCCATCTCTAGAAATAATCTGTTTCAGGTTTCAGGTGTTGTGTAATCTTATACACAGAGTGAAGCATGAGCTAGTTATGAGTCACATCAGTCATCAGGTTACATCTAATCAATCAATGTCGTCCTTCAGCCAGTGTTATCCTGTTTTGGTGAAAACGTTCATTCATTACTTCTCCTTGGACTGACCCTGACCTGTAAAAATAGGAATTTCCCAACAGAGATCAATAGATTATTATGTTAATGAGAACTTGTTTGTGACAGTGGGATATCTCCATCTCTGCCTTTTGCCTGATGCATGCTGGGATTCTGCACTTTCTGTACATATTACAATGTAAAACCCACTGTAAATAATATATACATAAACACATATTTTTAATAGACCGGATCCACACATCCACTCACTGTATAAAAACTCTAATTTGCACTCTGTATATATTACATTATAAATCCACTGTAAATCTCAACCCTTTGTTGTCCTTGTCTCTAGTCGAATGTTTGTCTGTATTATGTCTAGGTCCACATGTTGTCTGGGTTCATGTCAGAAATGTATGTTGTGAGCAATGTAAAAACTGAAGCCAAATTCCTTGTATGTGTTCACATACTTGGCCAGTGAAGCTGATTCTGATTCTAATTGCATCATGACCCTGTGACAACTAGAATTCATTAAATTAACAATCAAGCACGGATAGTAGAATTGCACCTTACAGAACCTCCTTTTATATTCATCTTTGACTCGTTGCCTTGCTTATTGATCTCAGCTAAAGTGATTAAATCCATAAACGGTGCAGATTCTAGTGATTCAAATTCCTTCAGTTCACCAGCGAAGAGACACAGACTCTCAATTTTCACAAATAATTCACTTTAGATTTTCCCTGGGAGGTAGGAAACATTCAGGCCGAGCCTCTGAAGCTATAACCACTCTATAGGGTAAAATCCAGAGATGCTTTCATGTCTCAGAGTCTGTCAGGATCACTGGGCAGGATGGGAGACGGTTTGCATGAAGTGAATTGAGTTCAAATTCAGAAACTCAGCTCATATGTTGTGCTAAGTCATCTGAATCCAGCGCTCCCTCAGCCAGTCTGACAGTTCCATTTTCACACACTTAACCACACACTCACAACCACTAACTTCCAGACGAAATACTGACATATAATTTCCATTTTGTGAATTTGAAAGTAGCCTATTATATGCATGCTTTTGTTAAATGTTGCAGTCAGACTCCTGTCTTTGAACTCAACCCAGTTTATGACCTTTATTTTCAGTGCAGACTGCTTTTCTACTGTCACCAATTAGAAACGTCTCTTCAATTGCCCCACTTCTCTGATGACTCCTTTCTGTCATGACATTTCTCTATGTGAACCTTTTCTCACCTGAAATTTAAATGAGTGGAACTGACTTTTCGTCTCACTCTTTTTGAAACCAGGAGGGACAGTTTCAGCCCAAAATTATGGTAATAGACTCAATCAAAAAAAGATACATCCAGAATACTGGGAATGACAGACTAAAATGACTGTGTATTTCCTTTTTGACAGTTGAGGTTTGAAGTTTTTATACAGTTTGGTTAAACACGAACTCATTTCACTTCAATATACAGCACTGGAAAAAAAACTGAGACCACTGCAAAATGATCACTTTCTCTGACTTTAGAATTTATCCCTATAATGCCCAAATGTATCATATTTGATACATGACTTTTGAAGTTCTCTACATGATCAGTATGATATTTTCTTTTTCTTGAAAAACCTGATGTATACAATTAGATACATGCAATACACAGATAATCCACTAGGGGGGAGGAATTTGTTCACCAGAGGCCTTTCCAGTGACACTACAAGACAGTCATTAATGAGGGAGGAGGCAGAACTTCAACAAATTGGCAGATTTGTGTTATATTATGTTTTTGTTTGTTCAAAAATAATAGTATTTGAACACTGAGACCCGATGTATCAAATAAGATAAAAAAAAATTGAAACTCATACATGGAAATTGATTTTTGAAAATATTTTTTTGGTTGTTCAGAAGGGCCAATAAAGAGTCCATTTTCAAAGACCTGGAGTTTTCTGTCAATGATTTAATGGTTCAGGCTTTACAGGGTTAAAGTTATGTGTTTGAGTAAAATTAATATTTTTTGTTTTATTCTCTTAACAACCAACAACATTTCTCTGAAATTCCAAATAAAAATATTGTTATGTAGAGCATGTATTTGCAAAACACGACACATGGTCAACATATCAAAAAGATGCAGACCTCACATAATCTAAAGAAAACCAGTTCATATTCATTTCTAAACAACACAATACTAATGTTGTAACTTGGTAAAAGTTCATATATCAGTATTTGGTGGAATAACCCTGATTTTCAGTGACAGCTTTCACGTGTCTTCTCTCTCCACCATTGCTGTTGGATGACTTTATGCAGCTCCTAGCAGAGAAATTCAAGAAGCTCAGTAATGTTCCATGGCTTGTGACCATCCATCTTCCTCCACAAGTTTTCAGAGTGGGTTCAGGTCTGGAGATTGGGCTGGACATGACAGGGTCTTCATCTGGTGGTCCGTCATCCATACCTTTATTGACCTAGCTGAGGCCAGGAGGATTGTTCTGATAGAAGAACCAGTCCTCAGAGTTTGGGAATGTTGTCAGAGCAGAAGTCCAGTAGTTTTTAATAGTTATTTTTTGATTCCAATTACTTTTGCGGTACTAATAGCACCGTTTTGCCTATTGTAAGAAGATAGTGATGGCCACAGTAGTGGCTTTTACACTTTTCCTTCTTAAATAAGACATGGATCAGGTGTTATTTCAGTAGAATAAGGTGTGCTTGTGTTGAAAATCAACAGACACAGGAATGGAATGGCTGTCATACATGCAGACATGCTGATTTCACAGGAAATTGCAGTGGTCTCTTGAGCTGTACACTGTACACTCCCTTTGTTTTTCTTTTAGCTCAAATACTAAATTGTGAATAACAGTGTAGTAGAGAGAATACTTAATAGCTAACTTACTTAACCTTGTATTTATTTCATCACAGTCTCTCCAAGCTTTGCTGTTTTACAAATATAGTCACTTCTGGCTCCAAAAAAGCCAAGGTGTAAACTCCTTCCTTTAAACCAATGGGAAGCATCACATTAGCCGTGTTTACCTCTTAAACACATTGATCATTATGTCTAGACAGTTATATTCTTCCTTGATATAACCCAAGAACATTCATTCAAAGGGCAAAATTTTTGTCACATGCAGTTTTGCAAACAGTTTTAGAGAAGTGACCTTTATTTTCCAATTGCACCATTTGTTTGACAACTCCTGTCATGACATTTTTCTGTTTGAGCTTTTTCTCACCTGAAATATAAATGAGAGGCCATGACTTCTTTACAGTCTGTAGATACAGTTTCTAGCCCTGAATGGACAGTCAAACAAAGCATATACAGAACACTGGTAATGAAAATACTCCTATATTACCTAGTTCACATATTGTACACCTCAGCAAAATATATTCAAATGCATTTCACTTCACTGCATTAGTGGGGGATTGTTTGCATACATGAATGTGGTTTATTCAAAGAGAGAAAACATATGGACTTATGGAACTTATGGAAATAGGCATAATTTCTGGTGTAATTTTTTTTTTAGCTTTTTCAATAATGTGAAGTTTTAAAAAGCCTGGCACCTTCTAGAAAGTATTGTCATGACTGTAGAAATGTCATCCTTAGTCGGAGTCAGTTTGGGGTATATTTGTTGATGTATTTTCAACCTGGTGCTTCCACTTGAAATTATGGAAAAAGCTAAAGGAACTACCCAAGATCTTTTGCAAAAAATGAATGAATGAATGAATGAATTAATTAAAAATTAATTTTCTCTCTGAAAAAAGTGTCAGGGCTAAAACACAGCAACTAATGCTGCCTTCATGTGCTATGGGAATTATGATAACTACTACTTACAAACTCAAAAATTGAACAAGAACGCTCCCTCATGTTATATTTTCCACTGGGGAACTGGGAAAAAAATTTGATGCACAAGTTGCAAAATTAAAATAATCTTTGAACTTTGTAACATGGTGGAGAGCAACAAGGGATTAATAATGAATGATAAATGCTGCTTTTATTAATGTTCTGCTGCTGTTAGCTGATGAGTTTGCACATTTAGGGCCAGATCTACTAGAGGTCTGTGTGTATAAAAACGTGTGCAAACTCACTGCACACGCAAAAAATGTACAAACTGATTTACTAACAGTGTACACTAAGGGTTACGTCTTTAAATAGTGCGTCTGCATCCAGTTAGTATGTTAACTGCAATGAATATGCAATATGGGACGTTTACATGTAATTGTGCGTGTACTGGGAGGAGAAAATGCAAATATATTAATTTAGCAAATGCAAAGTGATTTATCAAACCCAAAAGCAATTTTGCTCATAGAAACTGCGTCTATATTTAACACGTCTCAAAGGGAGGTGCAAACGGTTTATATATGTAATTGCGCGTACATGGAAGTGGTTCTTGTCACAGGAAGGAGACATCGACACAATGAAACAGAGCACGCATTTTTCACCCTCGTGTGAAAATTTTTAATTGTGATTAAAAATAACCACCAACATTAGACTACAGTGTGACAAAAATATGTGCACCAGACAGTCATTGAATTCAACAACCCCCACGGACCTCCCACCTCTAAAATAAATCTGGCACTGCTGCCTAGCAATGCTATTTTAGAACTTCTAGATCAGGGGTGTACAATCCTGGTCCTCGAGAGCTACTATACTGCATGTTTTAGATGTATCCCTCTTCTAACAAACCTGATTGAAATGACAAGCCTATCATCAAGCTCTGCAGACGCCTGATAATGACCGTCAGGTGTGTTGGAAGAGGGAAATATCTAAAACATGCAGGATAGTAGATCTCGAGGACCAGGATTGGACACCCATGTTCTAGAAGAACTAGAGGATGATTTAGGACCAGTCACAAGGAGGAGTCATGCAATACCTTCTATGACAAAACTCCTTGCAACATTACATTTCTCTGCATCTGAATCATTCCAGTGCAATTGCCATTAGTGCTGGCGTATCCCAGAGCAGTTTTTCCAGCGTATTGTCTCCATGACGACAAACAGTAGCGCACGTAAAAATCCTCATTTAATTGGGGTGGTTTCCAAGACTTTGTGCCTGTTGTCATTTGTGCAATCACACGTAGTAAATCACCTGCAAACTGTGGTTCAACCCCACACGCAAAATTCTAGATTGCACATGCAAATCAGTACACGCAAACTGGGATCTTAGTAGATCCAGCCATTATAGTGTACACAATCGGCAAAAAACCCAACCAATTTTACATTAAAAAAAAACAAAAAAACAAAAGTGGAGTTTGCGTGTTCTTTCCATGTGTGGGGGTTCTCTCCAGCCTCCAAAGACATGCATTAATAGGTTCATTGGTTTAAACTGAATTGCCCATGGGTGTGAATGTCAGTGTATACATGTCCCTGTGACCCTATCCAAGTTCAGGAGATTAATGAATGAAAGAATGAATGGGAACAAAATTGCTGTAGCAGATGAATTAACACGTCCAAAACTGTTTTACCCAAGTAGCAGGTCACGATAAATTGTGTGTCAGCCATTTTTCATTTTGCTACAACAACAAAAGCACTTCAATACAACACACTGGTCATGCTGATTTCACCAGTGGAAAGGATAATTTCCCAATAGCATTTGAAGGCAGCATAATACGCCCCAAACTGACTCTGACTAATAAGAATAAGTCAGTCTGAAGTTTCTAAAGTCATGACTTACATTTCTGGAAGGTTCCTAGGTGTTTGAAGACACGTTATGTAAAGTTTTAACCCTTTGAAAATGTGGTAAAAGAAATAGAAGCAGAAACTGAAAGTTTGCTCCTGTAGTATTGCATGGTTTCTCATTAAATAAGTTAGTTGAGCTACAAGAGGGAATGTAATGAAATGAAATTAAAGTTTGAGAATACCGAAAAACTGGCATTGAATGCATATATAACCAAGGGCTATGTAAACATACAAGTCGCTGTAGTAACACAGGAGAGGACGTTAACCTTTCCAGTTCTTCCCCTGCATGAACGCTCTGCTGCTTCTTCAAGTACTTTTCTTTTTATGTAAGTGTGTTTAAGTGAACTCTGGTATCTCACTTGATCTTTTCTAACAGGTCTTTGAGGCAACCTGGCACTTTTGATTCACTTTTTGATTTATTCATTGATTGAATGCATTTATCAACCAAAAATATAAACACACATCATTTGTCTAAAAAATTTGGTCCCACAAATATATCATCAAATAATAGATGACAGTGGATGACAATAGAAAGTAAATGTGAGACAATAAGGAACCAGATTAAGACCATAAACAATAAGGAGGCAACTCTACCTCCAGTTTGTGCTCATTAAAGGTGGGGTCTGAGATCTCAGAAAAATGGTTCGAACAAGCTACATTTTGAAAATACTCAATTCAAAAGTCCAAACCCCTTTCTTCAGACATCCCTCCAGAGCACTGGCATGCGCAATGCTTGTTCCCGAGGGTTCACGAGTGCTGCACAGCAACAATTCGCCGGCTGAGGCCCTCCTCCATCCCCGGCTTAGGTTCTGATGCCGTCTACAGTCCGGTCCAGCCCGGCCGAACCGTCTCCGACACCGGCTGAGGCTCCGTCCCCTGCTCTGGTCCCGTACGCCTTGGGCTCCTACCCCGACTACGGCCCCGGCTGGACCTCCGGCTCACAGATCCATGCATACCTCATTCAGTCTCCTCTAACACCCCCGCTCTTACAGAACAGCCCCAGTTCATACCTGTGTGACTAATGTTACATTTCCTAGTGATTTATGTTGGTGACAAAACAGTTTGAACTTTCCATCCTAATATAACTAATATATCCAGATTCTGGCTTCACTTCCTGTACAAGCGCTTCCAGCCTCTGGGAACGCGTGATTCATGCTCGAAGAGTGGTATGTGCAGAGGAGGGCAGGGAGGAGGGGCGAATGGCAGTTGAGTTTGATAGACATATTACTGTTCAATCATTTCGAGTGGGCGCTCAAAATGATTGGATGGTGTTTTTTCAGTCCTGTTCGTTCCACAGGTGACTGATTTTTTAAGTTTTTGTGTTAGAGCATTTAATTAATTGGTTGTAATTGAGGTGTGAAGGGGATTTTAAGGAATATAGTAAAAATGCTCCAAAAAAATATCTCAGACCCCACCTTTAATGTCAGCTGGGTTCAAATATATTGATGGGCTATGAAAGTTTTTTTTTGTTAACAAAGTGCCACACAAGAAACACCTCATTATGGGTAAAAGCAAAGAGCTCTCTCAAGACCTTCGCAACCAGATGGTTTCAAAACATGAACATGGAATTGGCTACAGATGCATTTCACAACTTCTGAATCTTCCAGCAAACACCACTGGGGGCATTATAAGTGGAAGCAACATGACTTCACCATCAACCAGCCACAGATCGGAGCTCCTCCCAAGATCTCTGATCAGGGAGTCAGAAGGATACTTAGAAGAGTAGCCACAGAGCCAAGGACCACCAGGAAAGAGTTCCAGAAAGACTAGGAGGCAGCAGGTCCAACTGTGACAGAAAGAACAATAGGCAATGCACTCCACCATCATGGCCTCTGAGCGCGCTCAGACATCGCCATGGCCTCTGAGCACGCTCAGCCCGCAAGACTCCACTGCTGCAAAAAAGACACACTAAAACTTGTTTAAAGTTTGCCAAATAACGTTTGGACAAACCAGTGAACCACTATGAGCATGTACTGTGCTCAGATCAGACCAAAACTGAACTTCTTGGCTGTCACAAAACACACCATGTTTGGAGGAGAAATGACTCTACACCACCTAAATAACACTTTACCAACAGTGATGTTAGGAGGTGGAAGTATCACAGTGTGGGGCTGTTTGTCCTCTGGTGGTACTGGCAGATTTCATATCATCGAAGGAACAATGAATGAAGCCATGTACAGAGAGATTCCTGACATGAACTGACTAACATCCACCAGGAGGCTGAGAATGAGAAGTGGGTGGATTCTCCAGCAGGATAATCATCCAAAACGTACGGCTAAGGAAACTCACAATTGGTTTGAAAGAAAGAAAATCATCTTGTTGGAATGGCCCAGTCGATCACCTGACTTAGACCCAACTGAACATTTGTGGAAGATCCAGATTCACAAGAGGGCCCCTCATAATCTTCAAGTTTTAAAGACAATCTGTGTGGAGGAATGGGCCAAAGTCACATCTGAAACTGTGGATGATTAGTTACTTCATACAGAAAGCCCCTTGAAGTTATCATTATGTCAAACACTTCTCCACTGAGAATTGAATTAATTTCAGTTCATGTGTTCAATACGTTTTTCCTTTGCCATTCAACTTTATTACACATAACTTTATTTACATATGGACTCTAATGTTTAAATTCTCTGTCTGGATTTTTTGAGTTAATACCAAAGTCTAGTGAAAATTTCACTTGAATGGCCTCATTGAAAATACATTTACTGGGGAAAACAATGATGTGTTCAATACTTTTTTCTCCCATTGTAAATGTTCTTGGTCAGTCAAACACATGCAGGAGTGTAAACCTGGATTTTACAGTTTGATTACCATATTTAGCTCCTGATCAGTACAAAGAATGATTCCTATTTTTAAGACACTGCATTATTTAACAAATACATATTACACTTTATATTTTATTATTTATTTCATGGCAGTCAGACCATATGTTGTGACTCTGTGCAGAAAGTGATTCCTTTTTAGCTTTTGAGTCATTTTTAAAAAGCTGCTAGAAGCGCTGAATATATTTTAGAAATTGCTAATTTGCTGCTAAATCTAGCAACAAAACTGCTAATGAAGAGAAACCTACAATATGAAGGTGTGATTTCTCATTTCAAACTGAACTGGTGGTAATATAAATGCCACTGTATGTTGGGTTGACTTGTGCAGCTGCAGGTCACATTCTAACTTGTATGAGCCCTGCAATAAAATTTCAAGCTCTGACAATGCAATCAGACTGGTGGCTTTACTCTTCAACCACGTTGTGACAGATGGTTTATCATGAGAGAATGGTATAAGCCTCACACTTTTCCATTTCATCTGCGAACGTGCATACCATCTGGCACTTCTCATCAGCGGCAAGTCGCTTCACTTGACAGCGGTTCCCAAGATTTCCTTGAGCGTTTTCACACTTGGGACTTCAGATGTTTCGGTGTTGGCTGATGATGGAAAAGCTTGGCTTAGTAGTCAAAATCTTGAAATATGTGAGGAGTTGGACACCAGAGATGACAACAAAAAAAGATGGGACACCAGTGGCGTTTTACTGACTTGCCAAACATGAATCTAAACTTTCATCTCATCATCATTTCACACTAACCCATTAAGACCCAATTCTACTTTTATGGTATTTCCCTTATAATTTTTCTCTATTTTTAACCTTTCTTAAGTGATTTATCATTCATTCTACTATGATGCTCTGTATTTTGAATTTTCAAATGAAAATCAGGTATTTACATATACTTAATTTACTGATCACGTAGATGTTCATTAAAGCTCAGATTAAAGTTGAGAGAGAAAACTGAAGAAAATGTGACTTTTTAGTAAAATATATCATTAACTGATCATAAAACAAGTGTCTTCATCCACTGTCATTGATCCAACTCCATGGGTTTTACTGGTGAATCAATGTTATAGAAGATGACGATGTTCACTATGGAGCCTCTGAACATCCAAATGGGTCATATCTGATGACCATGAAAATATGAAAAATTGCATTTTACACCAATTATTTACACGTATTGATAGGATTAACGGATCAACAGGTATTAAACATTTTAGATCAATAGATGGTTGTGGTTGCCGATGGATGTTTGGGTCTTTATGGGTTAAAGATGGTGCTTTAACTCTTTAAAACCTGATGTGTCACTGCTGACACACTCTGCGCATATGCAGTTTGGATGGCTTTAACTCTTTGACTGTTTGTGCAATTGGAAAAATTCCAATGGTTTCTGAAACCTGTGACGTTGCGCTTTATAGGTTTTTTTGGGGGTCATTATGGTAATTGCACTCATGCCTGTACCAGAAGCTGGAGAATATGTTGTTTTATCAGTATTATAACATGCAGTAAATTGTAAATGATTGCTAGATTTTTAAAGATCTGAGTAAAAAAGTGCTCAAGAAAAAGGGGCAAACACACTCACTCACAGCATATTTTCTGAGGTTGAGGCTGAGGTCCTTTGGAGTGTGGGGGGACACTCCTGTGGATCTTCTATAACTCTGTTGTGGCCTCTTCCATCTTCAATGGTATGGTCTGCTGGGGGAGCAGCATCACAGCAGCTGACAGGAAGAGGCTGGATAAACTGATGAAGAAGGCCAGCTCTGTCCTGGGATGTCCTCTGGAACAGGTGGAGGAGGTGGGGGACAAAGACTCCTGATAGAAAAATTCTGTGATACACGCTGAGACAAAAGACGGAGTCACTGGATTCTGGAATCAGAAGATTTTACTTGCAAGGAGTCAAGTACATACAGTGAGATGCAGCAGTTGACTGACTAAGACCAGGGAGTTTTTTTATACAAGAACATGAATATTACAACCATTGGTCCAAGTGTACAAACATAATGACGTTGATCAAGTTCACCATTGTCTTACGGTAGGTATCCAAAACATGGTGATGCATGCATTCAGTGACCACATTTGTACTCTTCTCCCACCTACCTTATGGCCTGATCTCCCCAAGGGCAACAGGCTGCTCTGGCCCCAAACTGGCACCACCAGACAGAAAACATGTAGATAGAGAAGAAATGGTAGACATATCCTGGGTGCTTTCTCATGGGATATGTCATCACAACTAGGGATGGGAATCGAGAACCAGTTCTTTTTGAGAACCGGTTCCCAGTAGTTCAATTCCTTAGAATCATTTGCCTGCCTGCTTAACGATTCTGCTTATCGATTCCGCCTTCGTTGTGCATGCACGATGACGTCACACGTACGCTGCATTGTTTTGGTCAGAACGTAGCCAACATGGGGTTGAGGCAGAAACGGTCTAAAAAGACGACACCAGGTCCACTTACTTGGAACACTGTCAAAGCTTCCATGTCTTCAAAAGGGTGGAATCCCTCCAATATCCTCAAACATTTGTCCACAGCATGTGAATCATTTACAGGAATGTCACGCATTTGATACTCTACTTAGCGGCGCTTGTGAATGTAGTGGCAGAGTGAACGCCGGGCCAGTTTCAGTTCCGGTGCGGGCAACAAATGTCGTAACTCCTCAAATACAAGTTTCTGAAGGTAAGAAGGGAAAGGAAATGAGGTGCACAACAACAGGAGACAAGCCGAGCCGAGTCGAAATGGTTCCACGTAGTACAAATGCGGCAATAGAGGAATTAGTAAAGCGTCTTTAGTTTCACTTTCACTGTACGCCCCCTCCCCCCGAACCAACCCGGCGTCATCTGTTATTATTATTTGTACATACTGTATATCATAGGTGTCAAACATGCGGCCCGGAGGCCAAATCCGACCCGCCAAAGGGTCCAGTCCGGCCCTTGGGATGAATTTGTGAAATGCAAAAATTACACTAAGATATTAACAATCCTTTAGTTCAGATTCCACATTCAGACAAATTCAATCTCAGGTTGGCAGGACCAGTAAAATACTACCATAGTAACATAGAAATAATGACAACTTCAAATTTTTCTCTTTGTAAATGTAAATATTTTCATGTATTTAGCATAATATTGTTAAAATTACACTTATTTATTCAGTTTGTTCATGTTATTCACATCTTTTGAAAGGATAGTTTGTAGATATAAACCTTTTCATAATGTAAATTTACTTTTTTCGCCCTAAAACATAGAGATAAGTTTGGAGTTGACATTATTTATATATTATTATGTTATTATTTTACTGGTGTGGCCCACTGCAGATCAAATTTAGCTGAATGCAGCCCCTGAACTAAAATGAGTTAGACATCCCTGCTGTATATGTAATATTTTCTGTGCAGAGATGGAAATATAAAAGACAATTAATGCAAACACACCCGTTTGTACTCTTTGTTTTATTCCCTAATCACAACCCACCCATGACTTGTGCTCTGGACACCTGGTATTTACAGAAAACAGTCTAATATCATATTTCTCTAACATTTCTCTCCTGTTTAGACTATTTTCAGTAAATGCATTTTCAAATCAACAGATTCCAGACAATTTTATGAATAAATAAAAATAAAAAAGAACAAATGAAACAAAATTATAATCAATGCAAAAGTAATAAATGACAATAAATTGAACAAAAGAGGGAAAAAAAACAAAAACAATTACAAATGTTTATGATAACATTAATTAAAATGCACATTCACTGCACTAAGGAGCCCCATCAGTGACAGGATGAGGAGAGGCATCACAGGTCTTTCCTTCCTGCAGCTGTCAGGTTCCACAACAAAAACTGTTTCAAATAACTCCGTGAAATAAACCATATCCCTGTTCAACCTGTAGCATGATCAACATACACACAACTGTAAATAGTATATACAGCTTTTACGATTCGTCTTTAATTTTTGATTTTGCACTTTTGCTCTTGTGTGCTTTTGTACTTTGCTGCTGTAAACTGGGACAAATAAAGGCATATCTTATCTTATCTTATCTTATCTTATCTTATCTTATCTTATCTTATCTTATCTTATCTTTTAGTTAGTCAAAATAAGAAAGAAAGTCCAGGTAGACCATTTCAGGCTCAGAGTTTAAAGGGTTAATACTTTGCCTTTTTCACTACTTTTCTACAGTACAAAGCCTCTTGTGTGAATGAATATCCACTCTCCGATGGTATTACACTCATGAAAGTACCATTCTCCATCATAACAGTCACTGAGAAGATGCCGGCAGCAAAAAGCAAAACAGCAATAAATTACTCTCAAAATCTCAAAAACAGCATCTTTGAATGAACTGATTTATATATTTTCTGATTGGCAGACGTGGAAGAATAGCTTTGATAACTGTCGCAAGAACAACAATGGCTTTTCATCAACATGGATGAATGATGATGGGGGTAAATTATACTATCAGGAGCTTTGAAATAAACAACTTGTCATCATAATCATGCTCATTTTCATCACCTGAAACCTGAATCTTGTTTTTCTGGTAGCTATGATTAGGAGGAGATACCTGCTGGAAATGTGGAGACTGACAGATTATATGTCAGTTTCAGTTGAAAATGGGTTTTTATTAAAATGCTGACAGACTCATGACCCCAATTGGAATAGGACAATTGGATTATTAAGTGGTACTTTTAATTTCATCATGGATCATGCCCACACATATGACATATAAGTCTGACTAAATGATTTCTATTAAATAATGTCAACTGACAAAACCATACTGGTGGAGTGAGGGTGTTAAAATGATTCACTGTTGACATAATTAGTTTCACTCCTGCTGACCTTGTTGAAAGAAAATTGTGTGGAGTTAATGTACCTGCCAGACGCAGAAACATATGTGGCATTCAGGGTGGATGTTTTCATTCTACATCTTTCAGAAGGTTTGTGTTTATTCTAAGTAGTTTTTATCCCAATGACAGATTAATAAAGAAATGTGTTGACAACCTTGGCATCCATCGTGGTTAGACTTGCGAGTTTCTGTTCATCAACCCTCACTTGGTAAAATTTGTCCTGTCTGTTTATAACGAGGTTATTATCGTTAACGAAAACTAACGAAATGACAAAAACTAGAATTGTAAAAACTTTTTCATTAACTGAAATAAATAAAAATTATAATTAAAAGGAAAAAGACGATAACTAACTGAAACTGTATTGTGTGTTTACAAAACTAACTAAAAAGGATAAAAATTATGGATAAAATTCCCTTCGTTTTGGTCATTGTCAATGTCGGATTGATACGAAATTTTTTGATTTATTTCCCTCAAGCGACACCTTAGCTGCTGACACCGTATGATATTTAACAGTCCGTCACTTCTCGTCACTTGTGGTTTACAGTCGTCTTTTCATCCTCACTCTACCTGGAAACATGGAGACTAAAGTTGGGAGAAAGCAGCAGAGTCCTGTCTGGGATTTATTTGAATACGACGGAGAAGAAGAGAAAAGATATGACAAAACTAAAACTAAACTAAAACTAAACTAAAACTAAACTACAACTAAGCATTTACAAAAACACAAGAAGTAATGAAAACTAGCAAACCTGCTCTAAAAACTAATTAAAACTAACTGAATTAGAGGGAAAAAAGTCAAAACTAAATAAAACTGAATTAGAATGAAAAATCCCAAACTGTTTTAACCTTGATCTGCACATGACTATTCTTGAATCTTGAATGGTCTTCAGTTCACGTTTGACTACATGTGCTAGCGGCACCATACGACACTTGACGGTCAGTCACCTGTGGTCACTTGTGGTTTCCAGTTGTCTTTTTGTCCCCACTCTACCTGGAAACATGGAGACTAAAGTTAGGAGAAAGCAGCAGAGTCCTGTCTGGGATTTATTTGAATACGACGGAGAAGAAGAGAAAAGATATGACAAAACTAAACTACAACTAAGCATTTACAAAAAACCAACAAGTAATGAAAACTAGCAAACCTGCTCTAAAAACAAATTAAAACTAACTGAATTAGTGTTAACTGAAAACTAACTGAATTCTGTTCATAATTTTTATGGACAGAATTTCTAGGCGCAGCCAAGGGCCGGAGGGGATCCGGTTTGGGGACCACAGGATTTCATCTCTGCTTTTTGCAGATGATGTTGTCCCGTTGGCCTCATCGAACCTGGACCTTCAGCGTGCACTGGGGCGGTTTGCAGCCGAGTGTGAAGCGAGCGGGATGAGGATCAGCACCTCCAAATCCGAGGCCATGGTTCTCGACCGGAAAAAGGTGGTTTGCCCTCTCCGGGTCGGTGGGGAGTCTTTGCCCCAAGTGGAGGAGTTTAAGTATCTTGGGGTCTTGTTCATGAGTGAGGGAAGGATGGAGCGTGAGATTGACAGATGGATCGGTGCAGCGTCTGCAGTGATGCAGTCGCTGTACCGGTCGGTTGTGGTAAAGAAGGAGCTGAGCCGAGAGGTGAAGCTCTCGATTTACCGGTCAGTCTACGTTCCTACCCTCACCTATGGTCATGAGCTTTGGGTCATGACCAAAAGGACAAGATCCCGGATACAAGCGGTCGAAATGAGTTTCCTCCGTAGGGTGGCTGGGCGCACCCTTAGGGATAGGGTGAGGAGCTCAGTCACCAGGGAGGAGCTCGGAGTAGAGCCGCTGCTCCTCCGCGTTGAGAGGGGCCAGCTGAGGTGGCTCGGGCATCTGTTTCGGATGCCTCCTGGACGCCTCCCTGGGGAGGTGTTCCGGGCATGTCCCACCGGGAGGAGACCTCGGGGAAGACCCAGGACACTTTGGAGAGACTATGTCTCTCGGCTGGCCTGGGAACGCCTCGGGATCCCCCCGGAAGAGCTGGAGGAGGAGTCTGGGGAGAGGGAAGTCTGGGCATCCCTGCTTAGACTGTTACCCCCGCAACCCGGCCCCGGATAAGCGGAAGAGAATGAATGGATGGATGGATGAATTAGAGAAAAAAAAGTCAAAACTGAATTAGAATGAAAAATCCAAAACTGTTCTACCCTTGATCTGCACATGACTATTCTTGAATGGTCTTCCGCTCACGTTTGACTACATGTGCTGGCGGCACCATATGACACTTGACAGTCCGTCACTTGTGGTCACTTGTGGTTTCCAGTCGTCTTTTCGTCCCCACTCCTCCTAGAAACATGGAGACTAAAGTTGGGAGAAAGCAGCAGGGGCCTGTCTGGGATTTATTTGAATATGATGGAGAAGAAGAGAAAAGATACGACAAAAAACTAAAATTAATACTAAAACTAAGCATTTAAAAAATAACGAAAACTAATAAAAACTAGCAAACCTGCTCTAAAAACTAATTAAAACTAACTGAATTAGAGAAAAAAAGGTTGAAACTAAATAAAACAAAACTATAATGAAAAATCAAAGACTATTATAACCTTGGTTTACACAACATCCCCCATGAAAAACTCTAAAGTTCTCCAATAAGTTCGGATTTGTTCTTTGCTATTGAATTATTGGCAGTGCAAAAAAAAAAAAAAAAAAGTGTTTTTTAAGTCTCTTCAGCAGCAATATCTGGTTTTCTTTTGTCACTCCAGAATAAAATACATCAATATCTATTGAATGGACTGAGAGTTTTTTTTTTTTTTTTTTTCCTTTAACAGCATCCAGACAAGTTTAATCACTTTGATTTGATGGCTTAAAAGAGGGTTATTGACTACTGAACAGTGCTGGTAAGACACAGGGAGCATTGGAGGACAGTTGGCACCACTCGTTTCTTTGAGGAATGAGGACATAGACCAAGAAATATGAAAAATTCAGAGTGAAGTTATATTCTTTTGGGAGTAGAGACGCAATATACATTATATCTGCACACTCACCTCCACCTGCTTGTGGGATAATGCTGTTCTTGCTTAAATCGGTCACTTTTCATTTGATTTCAGGCAAATTTTCAGTGTTGGAATAAAATCATGAAAGTTTTGATCGAACTGAGAGCCCTTTTATATGTGATCATCTGGTACAAGGTGGTCATAAAACTCTATTTTATGTTCCAACAAAATCACACCTGTTTGATATTATCATACTTTTTTTTGGCCTCGGCTCACAGAAACAGTCACATGGTCACTGTCAACCAATAGATGGGCTTCTTTCAACATCAAACAGGAAGCTGTGATCCAGTTTGGTGGGAGTTCTGTCTGAGAAGTGGTGTTAGTGCAGATGACGATGGTGATGATGAATGAGTTTACTTTCTGTTATTCTTCTGCCATTAAATAATTACAACAACTATAGAAACCCAACATACAGGACAGCTGCTCATTTCATTTTTTTTTAATATTTCCAGTATATTTTTCTTATTTGGAGCCAAAGCTCAAATGGATGTTGCATTAAGTCTGAATTTTACTCATTAAATGTGGAATCTGATGGTGTAGCTTAATTCTTACTGGTCTGTTCAGTCAGATACCAAAAAAAAAAAAGACTCAAAAAGCAAGTATCACAAATAGAATAGAATAGAATAGAATAGAATAGAATAGAATAGAATTTATTATCATTACAGTCATGCACAATGAAATTAGTGTGTTCACACCAACGCAACATGTAATGATATAAAGAGAATCAACACTGTAAAAAAAAAAAAAAAAAAAAATCACAGAAAAAAAAAAAAACTATAAAGGATGGAGCAAATTCTGAAGTATATAATCTAAAATTTAACAGAGTATAAATAAACAAGATAAAGTAAAAGTATAAAAGCAAGGGGCATTTTACTTCAGCAAAGATTTATTGCACTGTAGATTAACAATGTTCTAGTTGAAGTGTAGAGCTGCAGTTATTGATTATTTTTTGTAATCGATTAATCAACTGATGACACTGGGTTACAAAAAAATATTTTTTGCAAGTTGTCTAGGTTTTTTCAACTGAATTAGGACCATTTTGCACCGCTAAATCCAAAAATGACATCTGTTTTTCTCAATCAGGTCAGGTTTTTTTGCTAATTTGATTTTGAAAAATTTGATCTTCTCACAAAATTGATTACATTTTTGTAAACTTTATCTTGGTCACCAAGTTTAATACCAAAATAAGATTGGTAAGCACACTTTATGAAACTTGTGGCTTGATTCCTGTTAGGTACAATGGTGTTTTCACCGCAGATGTAGCAGAATACGTCAGGCTTATTTTTGCAAGATCTTCTAGTCAAAGCCATTTCATTCACCTGTAATAATAAAAAAAACAATCATAAATTGGCAAAAGTAAAATCTTCAGAACTCGTTTATTGCAAGAAATATGAAAGAATTTTGTATCATATGATGTGAAAATGCCCATAAATGTAAGCAAAAATGTTAAAAAGCCAATAAGTAGCATAGTTCAGAAAGTTGACCTGATTGAGCAAAATTAATGTGATTTTTGGATTCAGCACACCAAAATTATCCCAAATCAGCTCAAAAAACTTAAACAATAAATTTGTTGTTGACCAGTGTTATTTTCTTTGATTCAATTCGATTAAATGATTATTTTAATGGAAGAAAAAAAATTTAGAACATGAAAAGAACAAGTCTGAAAATGACAAATGACTCGTCCTTTACTCCAGAACCAACTGAAACAACAACCACAAAAAGTATGAAGAATATAGAAATGACAATAACAACAGTATAAAAGTACATAGAAACAAACAGTACAAACAATATGTGTGCACTACAGTCTTTCACAAACTTGTATCTAACTTACCAACAATTTAACATGCAACTAACATACAACTTAAAAATAAATCCAAATATGTGTAACATTTGTGTGAAAGGTTAAAAGTTTAAAGGAGTAACTGATGGTTCCAATGAAGAACATATTAAAGACTTTTCGTCCTCGTCTGAGCTACTCTTCATGTTTTTTTGCGGTGATCCTGGCGTCACGTGCATCACAATAAATGTCCGTGTGAAACACAACAGGGGAACCAATGTTTAGTGGCAGCGAAATGAACAAACAAAGCTTCAGTTCAGGAAAATTTTAATTCAAATAATTTTTTTAATCAAGTCGATAAATCCATTTATCGTTTCAGCTCTGTTTAAGTCTTCACAAAACCTTCCATTCTATTAAACCTCTAAGACTTATGACACATTGTCTTTAAATGTGTGTTACACTTCTTAAAGTCTCCTTAAAAAGTCTTCTAATGTATAGTAGTTAGTAAACCCAGGAGCCAGGTGTGAAATGTGGTTTTATACCGTGGTAAATTTCATCGTATTTAAAAGGAGTAAATGCAAAACTGAAGTCTTGATGTCACATCCAAGCTTCTTGAACTCAATGTATTTTCCTCATCAATCTTTAATATAAACATGCTCCTGGAGTCTGAATTCTGACAGAACAGCTCCACCGCAGCATTCGCAAATTAAAGATGAAACACTTCTTATCTTAAAAGGTTAAGAAACCTGCAGCATTTAAAACCTACAGCTCCAGCTCTCTTTTACAGTTCAAAACACTAATATTATACATCACTGAGGCTGTGATGGTCCTTTTTCATTCTCTTTCATGTTACAAATTATTGTAAGGAACTTTAGGCTGCTTCCCTCTTGTATAAAAACCAAAATTAATGTGGGGTACCTATTCAGAATTCAGAAATGGTCCCAGAGTTACAATATGATTCAATAAAAAGGCTTTAAATACAATACCCTCTCTTCCTGGAATGATTTATAAATGAACACTGTTCTTCCACTGAAATCATTCTAGAAATTGTTCCTGAAGTTTAGCTGTAGATTTACTCATTTGGAATCTTTATAAGTTGTTTTTATCTGTTGCATTTCCTGCTGCCACTCGTGAAAAGGACATTTTAACCCACTGTAACGGAATGAATTGTAGCAGGAGGAGAGGAAGCGTGACTATTATGAGGCGACACACTCCCTCTCTCGCTTTGCCATTCAGTCTGAAGCGCGACACTAGAGGTGTGCGATACAGCATATTTTGGTATTGATCTGATACTAAGTAAATACAAGGCCCGTATCGCTGATATCGATATGTTTCAATAATTATGGTGGATACATAATCAAATTGCTAAATCTCACATAATTTTCCTGACCTTTAAGCGTTTTGTGATGTTTCCTTTTTTGTTATTAAATACTTAAAACCCAGGACAGAAACAGGGCAAAATTTATAAGTACCGTATTTTCAGGACTATAGAGTGCACCTGAATATAAACCGCACCTGAATATAAGCCACATCCACCAAATTTTAAAAGAAAAAAATATTTGTACATATATAAGCCACACCTGACTATAAGCCGCAGGTGTCCACGTTGTAACATGAGATATTTACATAGACAGATGGTAAACAGAAAGATTATTTAAATATTTATTTCCATACCTTAACTGCTTTTTTCCAAACAGTGCCTATAACACGGCAGTGAAACAGCAGTAACACGGCTGGTTAAAAAACCCAGAAAAGTCATTGATCTGTATCTTCATCTTCCTTCTGTGCATTGAAACCACTGAAGTCGTCTTCTTCAGTGTCGGAGCTGAACAGCCTCAGAAAGGTTCCATCACACACCTTCTACATCTCTCTTCTGTTGTCGCTCTCAATGGCACTTCCATGCAGCAGCTCTATTTCCTTCTTGGACAGACACATCGATTGCTTTTAACTTAAAAGCTGCATCATATGCATTTCTTTGTGTGTTTTCCATGTTGAGGGTTTGTGCAAAATGATTGTTAAAAGTTAAGCGTAAAACTTCTCCTCTTCGCATCACCTCTTCCACCTGTCTGTCTCGCTTTTACTCTTCCTGCTAGAGCGCCCCCTGGAGGCCGTTAGCCCATAAAAATCTATACTTGAGCTGCATAGTTACCTCCACCAAGGAGGTTATGTTTTTGCCAGGGTTTGTTTGTCTGTCCGTTAGTGTGCAACATAACTCAAAAAGTTATGGACAGATTTTGATGAAATTTTCAGGGTTTGTTGGAAATGGGATAAGGAAGAAATGATTAAATTTTGGTGGTGATCGGGGGTGGGGGGGCCCACAGGGGGGCGCAGACCAGAAAATTTAATCAAAATCTGTCCATAACTTTTTGAGTTATGTTGCACACTAACGGACAGACAAACAGACAGACAAACAAACCCTGGCAAAAACATAACCTCCTTGGCGTGGGGGGGCCCACAGGAGGCCCACTGATCAGCCTTGGCGGAGGTCTGCGCTCTCCGAGTGCTTCTAGTTGTATAAGCAGCAGGGTTCAAAGTGTGAGAAAAAAGTAGTGGCTTACAGTCCAGAAAATACGGTAAATAAAAAATACTTTAATATCAAAATAAGTTTTTTCAGAAACAACAGAATAGTGACAAAACAATTTTTCCCCATATATTGTCATGTCTGGAATTTTTTTCTTCAATTCACAAAGTGCACAAAATGATCAGCGGAAAACAGATTAAAACAAATCCTTTTTTTTTCAGGTAGTGTTCAGAAACTGTAATACAAAAATTAAATCAAAATTATCTGTACCTTATAGTCTTTTTACAAATTATTCATCTTGCTGTTGTCTCATTTTCAGCCTGAAAATAAAACATAACCACATGGCGCTGCTCTTCCATTCCATTCTTCTGCTCCTTGTCTCAGTCTGTGCATGTGTTGTGCAGTAAAATCTGGAGCATATTGCTGCTCTTGTTTTAACTATCCCTGTGTGCCCGCCAATTGCAGATGTGTGAAATTCACTGAAAGTGATCTGGCTTCTCCTGGGGATTGGATCACCTTTCTATTCCCAAAGAAGAGCTGTCCTTCTGCAGTGAACATTCATAAAGTAAATATAAACAAAAAGAAATTTTACCAAAATGTAGATATATTTGAATACACTTTTGCCTCCTTACCCTTCAGTGCAAACTTTTCTGCATATCGTCTTAAACTCAATTTTTGTGATTTATTATACCCATCTGGGTATTTCCCCCCAGACAGGTACTCCACAATCTCTTTGCACCTCTTCTCCATAGTTACAAGCCTTCACCAACTGTAGAAACTGTAAACCACAAGACAGAACAATTTTTTTTTGTAAAAGCCACATTCTGAGACTAACACACATACACCCACAAAAGTTAGAGATTTGCATATGATAAATGAAAAATAAGACAGACAAAACAAACCCTGCCCCTTGCATGTATTTCGCCCATTTTTAGTAAAGATTATAAGGGAAGATTTTAGAAAATCATTTTAAAAATTTAACTTTGACCTGCTTTTCCCAAAATGTAATGACATCTATTCTGGGTCACTGGCAATCTAAAAACCCAACTTGGCATGAATTCAGCCGACAGTTTTGCTTCTAAAGTGTTAAACAAACAAACAAAGAAACAAACCGAACCAAAAACAATACCCCTTGGCTCCAATTCGGGGGGAGGGGTAACAAGGGAACAAGGTATGTAGGAATTTCTCCAGTAAGGAATTTCTTGTGTTTTCCAAACCTAGCCTACTCGTTGTGTGTATGGAATTATAACTTAATTCACACAAGTGTGAGTAGTCACAGGAATAGTTAGCATAGATTTTGTCACTCAAATGGTAGGCTACCATTTAATAATCTAAACGCCATTAATACCCAGGTGACCCAACGTACTTAACGCTAATATGTGCCAATGTCAACTTCCTTACGCTATTGTCTTGTAACATCCATATTGTACGCTATTATTATGTAACGTCAATATTGTACGCCAGTCTTTTGTGCACATGTAATTAATTGCATACATGCTTACTTGTGAAATGGCACAATAAAAGAAGTATGCTTTCAAAATATTACTCACTGACAGCGCCAGCGTCAAAGTCAACTCCTCTTGTGGATGGGGTAGTTTATATCGATGGGCATTTAAACGGTGAAAACGCTTGGGGGTCATGCGCATGTGCACGCATGCTCAGTAGCGTTAGGGAGCTCAACTCGACAGGTAGGGTGGCTCGACAGGACGCCTGGACACCGGTGGCTTGCTTGTTTGCTTTGTGGTGCTGAGTCACATGATGGCACAACATCGAAACACAAGAGGAGGGAGGAGAAGCAAAGTGTGTCTGCTCCGCACTAAGACAGAAGCGGTGAGTCCGGCGACCTGGTTGTCACCTCTTTAACGAAACTACAGCAATGTGAACAAGAGAACTAAAGTATTCATCTCACCACGCTAGTATCGATCTGATACCGATACTTGGTATTGATGCTATCAATATTTGTTGTGACTTTATTTGAGGAAGATAAAGTCTAAGTAATTTGTGTTTGGATTTGTTATAATTTCATGATGCATATGAAATTGCAATTAATTTATTTGTGAGTAAAAGATACAATATATTTCATTTGTGATTATGTTAAAAGTGGAGTTAAAATAAGCAATAGTGAATGCTAAGATTGTTTGCATAAAGATAACTACGTTTTCCATGAGGCTTAGCATTACCCACAAAGCTTAGTAATTTTCTCAGAAATAAGTTGATGTATGCCACGAGTTGTGAAAAGTTGTATGTGTTTTAAGTTGCTGAAGTAAAAAGGAATGCATCTTTTTAAACCCAGAGCCTTTCTTCATTATTTTTGGACGTAATTTGGATAATTACAACAATATTTGGGTTGATCAAACAGAGCGTGTGTAAGCCATCTTTTTAACTTGTTCATTAATTGCATTGCGAGTCTAAGGCGCTCATTTTGCAGTCTTGTAATTTGCACATTCACTCCATTCGTAGGCACTTTATCAAACCAGATTACCTCCAGCCATCCATGACGTTGGGTAGAAGTAATATGGTATGTGCGTTTGTGTGCACTTTTACCTTAACTGTGTTTATATATAATACTAATTTGTTGTCTTGAACTATTGTAGTCCTGGGTGTTAAGCCAAAGGAAGAGGAGTACAAACATTTTAAACTCAACTTTGGCATAGGTATTCATCTAATTATTAGAAATAGTGCTTAACTGGCATGGGTTCATACTAATGGAGTGTGTGTATGTGTTTTATATTGAATTTTATATCTGCCAATGTTTTTTATCCCACAACTTTGTTTTGTCTTATTCATGAGTGTACATGGGCCATTTTTAGCATTTTAAATCCTTGGCACTTTAAACGATTTTGGCAAAAGTCAGACAGTTGTGCAGTATGGTATAGTGTGGTGAATTGTAGTGCTATTTTGAAACGTTTCCTTTTTGGTTTGCAGTGTTTTGTGTTTCTGTGATATTTATTTGTGTGTATTTTGACGTTTTAAATAGCACTGAACTTTTTATCTACATTTTACTAAACTGCCTATTGCCTATTTGTTAAATGTTTTTAAAGTGCCTTAATTGTTAAATAAATTTACTAAATTTATTTCCAGCTTCAGCTCAGTTTATTCTGGCACCTGCATTTCAGAGATACTACACCATAAATGACTGAAATTACCATAATGACCCAATAAAACCTATGAGCGCAACTTCTCAGGTTTCAGAAACCATTGGAATTTTTCCAATTGCACAAACAGTGAAAGAGTTACAGCCATCCAAACTGCATATGCACAGGGTGTGTCAGCAATGACACATCAGGTTTTAAAGAGTTAAAGCAACATCTTTAACCCATAAAGACCCAAACATCCATTGGTGACCAAAACCATCTACTGATTTAAAATGTTTAATACCTGTTGATCCACTAATCCTATCAATATGTGTAAATAACTGGTGTAAAATAGTTTGTCATCTTTTCATGTTCATCAGATATGACCCATTTGGACGTTCAGAGACTCCGTAGTTACCGTGGAAACACTGTCATCTTCTACAACACTGATTCACCAGTAAAACCCATGGAGTTGGATCAATGACAGTGAATGGAGACACTGGGTTTATATTCAGTTAGTGATAGAGTTGACTGAAAAAGTCACTTTTTCTTCAGTTTTCTCTGTTTCTGATGCAATAAACCTCAACTTTAATCAGAGTTTTTATTACCATCTACATGATCAGTGAACTCAATAAAGGAAAATACCTGGTTTTCAACGGAAAAATGCAAAACACAGAAGCTAGTGTTATAATAAATGGTGATGAATCATTTAAGGTTAATTAGAGAGAAAAAAATCATTTGGGAACTGCCACAAAAGTAGCCCTGGGTCTTTATGGGTTAATCTCATTGAGTCTTTTACCTGGTCAAGTGAAGAATATATAATATTTAATCTAAAAGTCTCTGCTGTTGGATAAACTTCATATTTTGGCATATCTAGGTTAAGGAAAAATCAACAAATCCATTCTCTCATCACTCCCCCAGCTTCAGTCGGTCAAACCACTGACATTTGACATACAATTCGGTCTGAAATGGAAAAATATAAAGAAAAAAAAAATTTTTTTTTTTTTAATAGCAGTACTCACAATGAATCAAAGATCATATCATTTTTAATGTAATATTAAATGTCTTTATTTCTTGTATCTGCTTTACAAAAACAGGCTTTTTCTTTAATGTTTTTCTCTGGCTTCTTTGCAGACTCCTCACTTAAATGCCATTCATCAAAAAATGTTTTGCAGAAAGAGAAAACAGGATATTTGACAGAAAGAAAATGATATACTTTACATAAACATTGCATGCAAGTGAAAGATGTTTATATTTTTATTGGTCTTAAACAGTTAATGAGCCTGTTTACACAACCATAAACATCCGACAGCTGGGAGTAATTGGATAATTGTAAAAAGATCAGATCTGATGCGTTTACATTTGCCTAAGAAATGTGATAATCAATAAACCCTGGTTTAGACCTTCCACCTCTTGTCAATACCGAGGGTAGGGGGGGTGTTTTTAAAATCCACATCCCGATCATGAGAGGCAGCATCCCTGTCCCCAAGTATGGATATTTGTTGTGGTTTCGCACATGCTGTACCGCATTTGTCCAACAGTCACCGCCAAAGCCTTCCATCAGAATTCTTTCGGAGTACGTACAGGGGTTGGACAAAATAATGGAAACACCTTCACCTCAAGATGATAATGACCCAATCCATACAGCTAGAATTGTTAAAGAATGGCATGAGGAACATTCTAATGAAGTTGAGCATCTTGTATGGCCGGCACAGTCCCCAGACCTCAACATTATTGAGCATTTATGGTCAGTTTTAGAGATTCAAGTAAGACGTCGATTTCCACCGCCATCGTCTCTAAAAGAGTTGGAGGGTATTCTAACTGAAGAATGGCTTAAAATTCCTTTGGAAACAATTCACAAGTTGTATGAATCAATACCTCGGAGAATTGAGGCTGTAATTGCCGCAAAAGGCGGACCTACACCATATTAAATTATATTTGTTGATTTTTTAAGGTGTTTCCATTATTTTGTCCAACCCCTGTATGTAGTGATGGTAGACTGAAAGTTCCTGTTCCTGTTTTGCATTCTAACTGTGCATACAGTTTACTGTTCTCTGCAGACTGTGTTTTAGATTTCTTTTCTCTATATAATGTGCAGTCTTGATATACATATTCTTTAGTGGTTTTTTTGTTTGTTTGTTTTTTTTATCTAGAACTACCTCTGCAGTAAATTTTGTTATCTGCGCTAAGGTTATTATCGTTAACGAAAACTAATGAAATGACGAAAACTAGAATTGTAAAAACATTTTCGATAACTGAAATAAATAAAAACTATAATTAAAAGAAAAAAAAACAATAACTAACTGAAACTTTATTGTGCGTTTACAAAACTAACTAAAACGGATAAAAATTATGGGTAAAATTCCCTTCGTTTTCGTCTTTGTCAATGTCAGATTGATTTGAAATCTATTTATTTCGCTCTAGCAATTTTAGCTAGCGGCACCATATGACACTTGACGGTCCGTCACCTGTGGTCACTTCCCTGCCAGCATGCCCATGTGGGCCCAAGAAGGGTTACAGTTGGGCTGCATGTAAGGGTCCCATGTGGGTTTGTCCGCAGTTTCCATGGTGACCCCAAATGTGTTTGCCCATATCAGAATCAAAATCTGAATGAGAATCTCTTTATTGTCATTGTACCAAGTACAACAAAACTGAGGCAAAGCTCTCAGGTTCAGTGCAAGAATTTACAGACAGACAACAAATATCAGTAAAACAACAACAAATATCAGTAAAAGGTACAGTTATTTACATTAAAAAATAAAAAGTATTGTAAACTAAGATATCCGTAAAACATAGAATTGAAGTAGTGCAAATAACATGAGACGTAGAACAAATGACATGAAAGATAAATATCATGATAAATAGTGTGAAGAATAAATAATATGAGATATTCAGATCTCTGATTGTGATTCTGATATGGGCAAACACATGTGGGGCCACCATGGAAACTGTGGACAAACCCAAATGGGACCCTTACATGCAACCCAAATGTAACCCTTCTGGGGCCCACATGGACATGCTGGCTGGGTTGTGGTTTCCAGTCGTCTTTTCCTCCCCACTCTACCTGGAAACATGGAGACTAAAGCTGGGAGAAAGCAGCAGAGTCCTATATGGGATTTATTTGAATACGACAGAGAAGAAGAGAAAAGATACGACAAAACTAAAACTAAACTAAAACTAAGCATTTACAAAAAACCAACAAGTAACGAAAACTAGCAAACCTGCTCTAAAAACAAATTAAAACTAACTGAATTAGAGAAAAAAAAGTCCAAACTAAATAAAACTGAATTAGAATGAAAAATCCAAAACTGTTATAACTTGATCTGCACATGACTATTCTTGAATCTTGAATGGTCTTCCGCTCACGTTTGACTACATAACTTCCGTTTTCTCCGTTTTTAATTGTGTGTACACACGCGCAGATGTAAAAACAAAATAAATCAAATTAACATGTATACATGCATGAAGATATTGGAGAACTGGAGAGAAACCCAGGTGTGTTAATCTGATTTCTCATAATCAGATTATTGTTGTTATCTGATAAAACAGATCACATTGTGCTGTTTCCATGGTCACTTGAATAATCTGATAACTCCGGATATCAGATAATGATCGGAGTATGAGCGTGCATGTAAACAGGCTCAGTGTCAGTAAAACCAAACTGTTAAAGCCATCAAATGACATATAATGAAAACTCATATGTTCCCATTTTTTGCTCTTTATGCCACTATAGAGGACTATGTGTGAGACAGCAGCTGCTGTTTCATGGATGGTGTCCAGGTTACTGACCCAGTAATTTCATGGCTGGGGCTGATGTGCAGAGTAACTGTGATGCAGTGGAAATAGAGGAAAATGAAGAATAATGTGTGCCAGTGTGTGAGAGTATGGTATAGTGTCATTCACCTCTTTTTGTTCCCTTACAAGCCGTTCAGCTCCTGCCGCGCTACAGTGACAGTTGTGATGGAAAGGACGGTGTTGAATAGATCGAAGCCGGTCCCAGGAGAACAGTCTCTGTCCAGGAGGAGCCACTACTCACCATCGAGGTCTATAATTGAACGGCCTTTGATGGAAGTAATATTTAGGGTTTCTGTGATGCCGGGGTCGAATAGGAACCATTGACCTTGGAATTAATAATACATGTTGTGGCAAATTATTGGCCAACAGGGACTTTGGACATGATTTGCTCTCATCAGAAAAAACACAAATCCATGATATTTCTTTCCATCCTGGCCTGGAGCTAATCTCCTTCTGCAAGTCAAAAAACATAAAACCCAGTCGGTAGAATGAAAGGTTTTTATTGTACATCAATGCAAAGAATGGATGTGAATGATTTCAATAGTTTTAGCCAAATATGTTTCATATCTACATTTCCACAAACCTTTATGATAGATTTTATGATGGGCACTTTGATATAAATATGGAAACATACCATGGTTTAATACAGAAGAAATCCACAAAAATAAGCTGATTGCTTGAGTGTTTGTTAATTTCCAGTGTGTGTGTGTGTGGTTTTTTTTTTTTTTTTTATCAATTCAACAATTTCTGTAAAGCCCTGTAAGGTGACTTTGTTGTGATATTAGGCTCTATAAATAAAACTGAATTGAATTGAACTGAATTGAAAAATACAATGGAGAATCAGTCCCAATGTATTTCTTAACCCTTTCATGCATGAATTATGAGAACCTTAGTCAAGATTTTTTTCTTGAGTGTTTTTATTCCTCCTTAGGCATAAAAAAAACCTATGTGATCAAGTTGTTTTTTCTATAGAGTTATAAAAATATCCATGCATTTAATTTTTGAAGTAAAGAAACATATGTTTAAAACCCAATATCAGAAAGTCATATGAAAACAATGAAATAAAAACATTTTTAATGCTGTTAATCTGATGTCTTCTTACATTTTAACATATTCTAATGCTAGTAATTACTCACTTCATGGGGATAATATGCAAAAAAAAACCTTTTGTCTAACAAATAATCGATTTACACTAAAACATGTTAGTGCAGATCAGGTTTATCAAGAACAGCAAAGTTACAGTAATGGTATGAATGTCAGAGTATGAGATGGTGCATAAGTGTCCACTGTTTTGGCTGATATGAAACTAAAACAACAAAACCCATGAATATACAAGACAACAGCTGGAGAATAACTGTCCACTGTAGTGACTAATGCATGAAGGGGTTAAATTGTGTGAGACTTTAAGGTTTCGTTCAGACTGCAGGCAAATGCGGCCCCAATCTGACTTTTTTTTTTGCCCATATGTGACCTGCGTCCAGTCTGTTAAAGACAGTTTGAACAGCACAAATCCGACATTTTCAAATCCGACCCAGGCCACTTTTATTTGTGGTCCTAAATCCGATATGTGTCCGATATTTTGCAATGCGACTTCAGTCTGAACAGCCAGGTCACATTTAACTGACCTTTACATCATTGAAATGCGTTCCTCCATATTTACTTCTGTAAACACAGTGCATGCCTATGTGGTCACGTATTACGTCAGGACCTCTTCTGCGCATGTGGGTCACTTTAGGGTCGCATTCAGTTCATACTCAAAACTGATAGAAGTAGCGTTTAATGTGTAATATGAACAAGCACACAAAAAAATCGGATTTCACAAAAAAATCCAAATTGTGCATTCAGACCTGCTGTCTGAACGTAGCCTAAGTTTCCCCATGCTGTTGTTTCCTTCCTAATGATGTCTTCATATATTCACCTGTTGAAAGTGCATGTAGGTCGAGGTTCTGAACTTTTTCTGACACTGATGCAAAACTAACTGTTCAGACATAGAGAAAATATGTCGTACACTCCAAGAATCACCACCCATGTGGCTTCTCAGAAATGGTATTGTTCATCCTCCTATCTGCCCAGCAACCACCTTGTATAAAACTTATGCATGACCTTTTTTTCAAGGAGCTACTCTGTTTAGACTGCTGTGTGTACGCTGTCAGACTAGTTCCTTCTGCTGCAGAATAAAAAACACCACAAACACAAGTTGACTGCGATCACTCAGTTTCTCTTCTAATCCTATATAAAGGACATTTCCATAACAGGACAGACTGTATCACACACTAAATGAAGTATAAAAGTCATTGTTTACACACATCTGTATTATGGTATCATCACATTTTCTCCTTCAAAATAAAATGCAGAGATACTTATTCTGACAGTCACTCAAAATACCTCTGTTTTTTATTATCTTCATGTGCTGCATCAGCTGATAGTTTACATTATAGCTCTGTTAGCTTAGTTGTGTTTTTCAACAGAAAACAACCACAGTAAAACCACAAATCACCTGTTTTCTGTTCAGTTTGTTGTCAGTAGCTGAACTAAAGATCTGTTTAGAATTGAACAAACAAGGTCAGAACTGGGGATGGGAATTGATAAGAATTTAACGATTCTGAGTCCATTAGCTATTTTGCTTATTGATTCAATTCCTTATCAGTTCTCGTTGGGTGAGGGAATAAGAGTACAAATGGGTTTGTTTGCATTAACTGTCTTTTGTATTTCCATCTTTGTACAGAAAATATAACCTGTACAGTGTGCACAAATTATAATAACAGATGACACCACGCCTGGTTCGGGGGTGTGTGTGTGTCACACTATACGACCAAACAAAGTGAAAGTGAAACTTAAGACACTTTACTAATTCCTCTATGTCTCCCACTGTTGTGCACCCCTTTTTCCTTTTCCCTACCTTCGGAAAATTTTATTCGGGGCAGGACGTTTGTTACCCCCCCTAGAACCAGCCCGGATGACGCCCTGGTGTTTGCTCTGCTGCATCTGCCGTATCAAACACGTGACATTCCTGCAAATGAATCACATGCTGTGTGGACAAATGTTTGAGCATACTGGACAGATTTCCCCCCTTTGAAGAAATGGAAGCTTTGCAAGTGTTACAAGTGACCCTGGTGTCATACGCTGGAGTATTTCTGCCTTGACGCCATGTTGGCTACATTCTAAACCAGGGGTGTCCAAACTTTTTTTAAAGAGGGCCAGATCTGATAATGTGGACATTGCCAGGGGCCAGTGGTCCCTTCAGACATTTTTTAAACAGTAAAAATTACATATAAATGAGCTGTTCTACATAATTTTATTTTCATTGTCACAATATAATTTTTTTTAATGGCAATGTAACCAGATCTACGCCACTCAGGTGTGAACAAATTAAAAAAAAAAAAAAAAAACAATTCTGCCTTCCTTTCACATCTGGAGTCAGATTACATAGAACAAACTGTATAGAGTATCTTAAACTTCCAAAAAGTTGATAAAAATCTTAACCCCACATTCATTTTAAACATGACTTATATGAGTAATCATTACTCATATATTACTCAGTAATGTAAAGTCTGTTAACGTTTAAGATGAAAACATATGACTCTTACTCTTGTCTTTCACAAAATCATTCAGAAAGTAATATTTGTGTCACATCTACAAGTACATAACACCAGCAGTTAGAGGCAACTAACCTGGCAACTTGGTAGCCTGCCTTGGTGGTGAATTCATTGAACTCCCAGGTTCACATGAAGAGTCACTGTTGTGAGTTTAAAGCAGCTTGAATTTGCTTCACTTTTTCAGAACGCTCACTCCCTGCTAGCTTGTCATATGTGTTAGCATGTTTTGTCTGCTAGTGTGTCTTTACATTGAATTCCTTAAACAAGGCAACAAGCTCTCGACAAATTAGGCAAACACAATCACCTCGATTTTCAGTGAAAAAAAATTGTAATTCCCATCTCTCCTGGAAGCGGCGGCCCTCACTGTCAACTTTCCTTTTTTTTATTTACAGGCGCCATGGTTACAAATGAGCGAAAATGGTTCACGGCGAAGTCACAGAGCCAGATAGAGTTAGAGTGGTGCTGCCACCATGAGGTGAAAGGAGAAACTGCATTTGGAACCTTTTATGATTCATGGACTCGGATCAACAGTCCAAGCGGGCCATAAATAATATAATATAAAACCCAAGCTGTGGGCCGTATGAAATCTGACCGCGGGCCGTGATTGGCCCCCGGGCCGGACTTTGGACATGCCTGTTCTAAACCAAAACAATACAGCGTACGTATGATGTCATCATGCATGCACAACGAAGGCGGAGTTGATAAGCAGAATCGTTCAGCAGACAGGCAAACAATTCCAAGGAACTGAGCTACTGGGAACCAGTTTCCTAAAAGAACCGGTTCTCAATTCCCATCCCTTGTCAGAACTCTTAGAGTTTAGTCTGAACTGTGGATTGACAAACTTTGCAAAGATAAAAACATTGTAACTACTTTATACCTTCATAAGCCTCATAATCAAACTCATTCGTGTAGAAGAAATGTTGTGATTTTATCATCAAACTCCATTCTTTTCATTTTTCAGTTGTGTCCAGTGGAGAAAACAATAACAGTGCTTCCAGTTTTTATCACTTTGTCACCTTCTTTGACTCTAAAAGTTGTTTCTTAGTGGTTCTCATCCCATCTGGTCATTTTCTGATGCTTTGGACAAAGGCCCTGTGTCGTTAGTTTTCTTCACTATGGGAGACTGACAGAGTGACTCACTACTCCCTCTAGTGGTCACATAAATCCCCTGGCCCGTCGGTGTAAATACACTGAACAAAAATATAAATGCCCCACTTTTGTTTTTGCTCCCATTTTTCATGAGCTGAACGCAAAGATCTAAAACTTTTTCTATGTACACAAAAGGCCGATTTCTCTCAAATATTGTTCATAAATTTGTCTAAATCTGTGTTAGTGAGCACTTCTCCTTTGTCCTTTGCTGAGATAATCCATCCACCTCACAGGTGTGGCATATCAAGATGCTGATTAGACAGCAGGATTATTGCACAGGTGTGACTTAGGCTGGCCACAATAAAAGGCCACTCTAAAATGTGCAGTTTTACTGTACTGGGTGGTCCAGGGGGGTCGGAAAACCAGTCAGTATTTGGTGTGACCACCGTTTTCCTCACACAGTCTTCTTCATGAATTCTCTGAAACACCTTTGGAGATGGCTTATGGTAGAGAAATGAACATTCAATTCACAGGCAAAAGCTCTGGTGGAGATTCCTGAAGTCAGCATGCCAGTTGCATATTCCCTCAAAACTTGTGACATCTGTGGTATTGTGCTGTGTGATAAAACTGCACATTTTAGAGTGGCTTTTTATTGTGGCCAGCCTAAGGCACACCTGTGCAAAAATCATGCTGTCTAATCAGCATCTTGATATGCCACACCTGTGAGGTGGATGGATTATCTCAGCAAAGAAGAAGTGTTCACTAACACAAATTTAGACAGATTTGTGAACAATATTTGAGAGAAATAAACCTTGTGTGTACACAGAAAAAGTTTTAGATCTTTCAGTTCAGCTCATGAAAAATGGGAGCAAAAACAAAAGTCGTGCATTTATATTTTTGTTCAGTATAGATTCAGTGTATATCTGTATAATCCAGTACATTGGCATCTTTGATAGAACTCCATATCTCTTTATTCTAAACCACAGGTCTCAAACATGCGTCCCGGGGGCCAAATGCGGCCCACCAAAGGTTCCAATGTGGCCAGTGGGATGAATTTGCAAGGGGCAAAAATTCCACAGTCAAGTCTGTGGAACTCATTTTAGTTCAGATTCCACATACAGACCAATATGATCTACAGTCAAATAACAGCATAAAAAACCTACAAAAAAGAATGACTCCATATTTTCTTCTCGGCTTGGTGTGAAAAAATATTACATCTATAAATAATGACAATTTCAAATTTTTGTCTTTGTTTCAGTGCAAAAAATAACATTAAATTATAAAAATATTTACATTTACAAACTATCCTATAACAAAACATAATAACCTGAAGAAATATGAACCGGAAATGTCTACAGAAAATTAAGCACAATTTTAACTATTTTCTGTGTGTTAGTAAGTGTTTAGTGTCTTTGTAGATCTGATCCATAATGCACATGTAGAAATGATGAGTTGTGGAATAATGTTATTAAAATGGCACTTATTTTTCTTAAGAAATTTCAGTTTTTTCAGGTTATACACATCTTTTTTTGATAGTTTAGAAAAGTAAGTATTTACATAATTTAATGGGGGGGTTTTTTTGCACTAAAACAAAGACAAAAATTTGGAGTTGTCATTATTTATAGGTTATTATGTTATTATTTTATTGGTCCAGCCCACTGGAGATCAAATTGGGTTGAAAGCGGCCCCTGGAAGAAATGAGCTTGAGACCCCTGTTCTAAACAACGAATGATAATTTTAGCACTTGAAAAAAAAAAAATATGCAAGTAGAAATACTACATATATCCCTTTAAAATCCAAGTCAAAATAATAAATGCTGAAATTTACCAATTTAGCTAGACTGATTTTGGCTCCACCTGTAATATACACAAACAGGTGAGAGTAAATTGCCACAGAGGCTGTTGTATTTCAGGTGTAAATAGTATGGGTGGCCTTAAGACACCTAGGAGCAAACACCATCTGCTTTGTTTTTACTTAAAACAACCCATAATCCTTTCCTAATCCTAACCAAAGTGCTTTTATTGCCTAGACCTTACAATTTATGGCCACAAAGTCCTTTGTTTTGTGCATCCACCTGTCATTGACCTCTTCTGTTGACTGTGCTGGTTAAAATACAAAAACAATATATGAAATATTGATATAAAACATATGCTAGGCTCCAAAATGATGTAATTATATAAAAAGCATCATTTTCTCTGGGTTGAACACAGACAGCATGGGGATGGACTGAGTTGCTGCCTCCTTTCTCATGAGAGTTTTAATACAGATGGAAACGCACAAAATGGAACCTCACATGAATTACATAAGGTACATAAGTGTTTGGCTTGAGCACAGACACAGACAACATGAAAGCAGTAGCCAGAAGTAAAATTAATATGAAAGCTGAGAAGACGGAGGCAGAAAATAGTGGGGTGCAGGATTTCATACACCCTGCTGATCGCCTCTGTACACAAAAAAAATGATCTTTCTTCAGCCTATATACAGCATATTTGTGTATGGAGAGAAACACATAACTGTTCTGTATTTGTGGGATATAATGTTCCTCCTAATTTGTGGTATTTTCAACTCATGCATAATGTCAAAAATAACACTGGGTTACAAAAAAATGTTTTTTGTAAGTTGTCTAGGTTTTTTCAACTGAATTAGGACCATTTTGTACCGCTAAATCCAAAAATTACATCTGTTTTTCTCAGTCAGGTCAGGTTTTTTTGCTAATTTGATTTTGAAAAATTTGATCTTCTCACAAAATTGATTACATTTTTGTGACTTTATCAGTTGATTTTTTTATATAGTTCTCACCCAAAATAGGTTTTAAGAGAAAAAAAATCATTTGATCACTTGATTCCTGTTAGGTACAATGGTGTATTCACCGCAGATGTAGCAGAATACGTCAGGCTTATTTTTGCAAGATCTTCTAGTCAAAGCCATTTCATTCACCGGTAATATATATATAAAAAAAAAACATTAATCATAAATTGGCAAAAGTAAAATCTTCAGAACTAGTTTATTGCAAGAAATACGAAAGAATTTTGTATCATGTGATGTGAAAATGCCCATAAATATAAGCAAAAATGTTAAAAAGCCAATATGTAGCATAGTTAGTCTGGGCCTGCTCGAGGTTTCTGCCCGTTAAAGGGAAGTTTTTCCTCGCCACTGTCACCAATCACAAGTCTTTGCTCCTGAAGGATTCTGTTGGGTCTCTGTAAACTTAATTTGATTCTGATTTGAATTGATAAAGCACTTTGTGACTCTGTCTGTGAAAAGTGCTCTATGAATAAAATTTACTTACTTAGTTCAGAAAGTTGACCTGATTGAGCAAAATTAATGTGATTCTTGGATTCAGCACACCAAAATTATCCTAAATCAACTCAAAAAACTTAAACAATAAATTTGTTTTTGACCAGTGTAATCAGGCAATATTCTGACACATGGTAAAGTCATATCTGAAATAAGTAAAAATGTGAATAGTTGCTCATATGTTCATTAAAGATACTTTAACATCCACTAGGTTGACATGGGATGGCATGGAAAAGTTTAATTATACATACATTCTGCTCACCACAGCCTCAATTCTTTGCAGTTTCTTGATGCAATATATTTTGTAGAACCTGCAACAGACACCTCAGCCTCTACCTCTTTTTTTTTTTTTTTTTAATCAATAGTGAAAACAAGCAAAAAATCAACAACTTTGAAACCTGACTTGTGTTAGGACAAACATAAAATAATTCTGCATTTCTTAAAAGAACTTGTCTTATTTTCTGGTTCATTTCTACAAAATTTTGCAGTGACATAAGCTACAGCTCTGGAAAAAATTCAGAGACCACTGCAGTTTCCTGTGAAATCAGCATGTGTGCATGTATGACAGCCATTCCATTTCTGTGTCTGTTGAATTCCAACACAAATACTTAATAAACACCTGATCCATGTCTTATACCGTATAAGAAGGAGAAGTATGAAAACCACTACTATGGCCATAACTATCTTCTTACAATAGGCAAAAACGGTGCTATTAGTACCACAAAAATAATTGGAATCCAAAACTAACTATTAAAAACTACTGGACTTCTGCTCTGACAATGTTCTCAAACTCTGAGGACTGGTTCTTCTATCAGGACAATCCTCCTGGCCTCAGCTAGGTCAATAAAGGTGTGGATGACGGACCACCAGATGAAGACCCTGTCATGGCCAGCCCAGTCTGCAGACCTGAACCCACTTTGAAAACTTCTGGAGGAAGATAGATGGTCACAGGCCATGGAACATTACTGAGCTTCTTGAATTTCTCTGCCAGGAGCTGGATAAAGTCATCCAACAGCATTGGAGGAGAGAGAAGACACGTGAAAGCTGTCACTGAAAATCAGGGTTATTCCACCAAATATGGATGTATGAACTTTTACCAAGTTACAACATTAGTGTTGTGTTTAGAAATTAACATGAACTTTTTTTCTTTGCATTATTTGAGGTCTGCATCTTTTTGTTGTTTTGAACATATGTTGTGTTCTATAATAATAATGGATTGGATTTATATAGCACTTTTCTAGACACCTGTGGTGGAAAAATTTACTTTTTATATTTTATACTCTTTTAATATGTTATACTGTTAAGTGCATGCTGAGTCATTGTTATGTGTGACGTTTACCACTCTGTAGCAACCCCGACTTGGGGACGAAGTTCTTACCTTGAGTTGAAACCCAAACACCTAAATGTCTGAATGTGTAGATAGAGGATGGCGCCTGTATTTCAGATAGGATTCAAGCAAGGTTAGAGTGAAGAGGTCCTCATGACCTCTTCATGGAGCAGAGAAGGAGTAGTATGGGGTGGTACGATGTACATAAGGAGTGACATCATAGTTTGAGGCGGTTGGATTTGGTTCTATTTAATCTTTAGTTTTCTCTTGTTTAATCAGACTTCATTTACAGAGCTTTGTCTGTGATTGATTTCTCAATAAATGCATTTATTATTTTAACTCTAACTTTCTCCCTTTTTCTTTGTGTGAGTTATCAGTTGAACGGTAAATTTCCACGACACACCCAAAGTGCTTTACATTATTGACCCATTATTCATTCACTCTCACATTCACACTCTGGTGGTGGTAAACTACATTTGTAGCCACAGCTGCCCTGGGACAGGCTGACAGAAGCGTGGCTGCCAATTTGTGCCTACAGCCCCTCCGACCACCACCAAACATTCATACACCAGTGTGGGTGGCACTGGAGGCAGGGAGGGTGAAGTGTCTTGCCCAAGGACACAATGGACTGACTAGGACAGAGCGGGATTCAAAACGCCAACCCTTCGGTTATTGGATGACCCACTCTACCACCTGAGCCACAGCCGTCAAGGTGGTGGCCCATGTATTCTGCAAATACATGCTCTTAATAACAATATTTTTATTTGGAATTTGGGAGAAATGTTGTCGGTAGTTTAGAGAATAAAACAGAAATGTTCATTTAAAGGCAAAGACACACCAACCCAATTTTCGGCAGTCGGACATCATTCTAAGCAATCAGCCGTCATTAATGCCGTCGTCAGTCTTTCCGGCTGATTCAACATGTGTAATCAGCCACTACCACTTGTTCAGTCGGACCAATATGATTGGTGGAGGGATAGCCCTTGACTAATGAATCAATGAACGAGAAGTTTCCATGTGAATACAGCTACTGTAATTTTCGATCTATAAGCCGCTACTTTTTTCCACACACTGTAAACCCGCAGCTCTAAAATGATGCGGCTAATTTATGTTTTCTCGGTTAACGATCAATCCGGCTGACGAAGAAGGAAATAGAGCTGCTGCACGTAAGCTTGGCATTAATGAAGCGATGGTGAGACGTTGGAGACGGGGTGAGTGTGGCTTATAGTCAGGTGCGGTTTATAGTCTGGAAAGTACGGTATGCCAAGGTACTTCACACTATTATTGTCTTCTTTAACAGGCCATTCACCGCTCATATCGTATCTGAATGAGTGCCAGTCAGTGTTGCCCAGAGGTCGCGTTAACTGAAAATATTCCGTCATTGATGGATTTTTTTTTTTAAATGACGGAAAATTCTGAAGGCCTTCCATCATTTTGACAGATTAAAATACTGAGGGTAATCTACCAAAGAAAGTTTTCACACAACACTGTGAACAGAACCTGCTCACAGGATCGCTGGTCTGTCTGTCTCTTAAGGCATCAAACATTCCATAACAGCATCCTACCTGTATAGAACCAACAGCGCCACTGTTCACAACTGTTCAACTGTTCGCCACTTTTCACAACTGGTCAAACACTGAATACAACAGCGGTACTTCAGTCACATGACTCACCGTTAGTCCACCTGTAGTAGACCCCCTGTCCAGTTGGTGCCAGTGTGCATATTAATCAGTCAGTGTCAAGTCTTGTCTCGTTGTTTAGCTGACTTTTGCCAAAATTAGATGCTACTTTGCTAGCACAAACTGTGACAGCTGAGTCTCCTTAGTTATTTTCAAAAGCCCAGTAAATGGGATGGCATTGATAAACATGATGAAAAGAGGGACTGATGCGGTGAAGGATGACGGACAAGCAAGTAATACGCCAGTTCTGATGGCATTTGGTGTGTTATATGCACGCATTTTCTACCTTTCATGTGTTATTTGATGGCATGTCAATTTGTGCCCAGATCTGTGGTTCACATAACCCGAACCCTAACCCTCAGTGCATGGGATTTGACACTGCGTGAACAAACACAAGGACAGCTTAGAATATCTATAGATAACACACCAATTAAAAGTGGCGTATATAATTGTGCAAGTTGCAATATCACGTTGGTTTATCACCCAGCAGCAACTACAGCTGCTGCATCATTGAGATGTTTTTGAACATTAATTACTACTAAATATATCTCATTATCATTAAAAAATAAAAATTTGAAATGACGGATAATAATATGTTATGACGGAATTTTTACGACCCAGTCCGTCAAAATGACAGACAATAAAAATGTGTAGCACAACCTCTGGTGTTGACTATGGACTTTATTCATTCCATGAAGTGAACACTGTTAGCATTGTTAGCATAGTGCGACTTCTCCTTAGTTTTCACCTGCAACATCTTTCTTCTTCCATAAGAAGAAGCCCGAGAGCTGACAACGCCAGTATCTTCTTACTAGCCATCTGTTCAATGAGTACAACAACAACAACCCTTCTGGACTACTCAATGTTCTCTGCTGACAATGACTGATGATAGCAAGCTCTGTGTTCAGAGAGATGTTCCATCATTTTCTGGTTTTACGTCTTGCACAAGCACAGAACGTACGCTCAAGTCGGTAGTCAATTTGGTGTGTTCTTCACATTTTTTTGACCGTGTCGGGGAAACGGGAGTTGACTGATAATCGGGCTACCTTTTCTGGTGACGATTTGCAGTTGGGTTGGTGTGTCTTTACCCTTATTCAAACATAATACGTATAAATCATAGGTGTCAAACATGCGGCCCGGGGGCCAAATCCAGCCCGTAGGATAAATTTGTGAACTGCAAAAATTACACTGAAGATATTAAAAATCAGTGGTGTCAAAATCTTTTTAATTCAGGTTCCATACAGACACATACAGACCAATTAGATCTCAACTGAGTCAGACCAGAAAAATACTATCAAAATAACCTATAAATAATGACAACTGTATATTTTATCTTTGTTTTAGTGTAAAAAAGTAAAATTACATGAAAACGTTTACATTTTAAACAAACTATGCTTTTACAAAAAATGTGAATAACCTTAACAAATATGAACAATGTGGAATGTCTTGAGAAAAGTAAATGCAATTTTATCAATATTATACATGTTACTAAATGTTTTGTGTATTTGTAATTGTAATGTAAATTGTAAAGCACATGTGTAAAGGATAAACTGAGGCAGAATATTGTTAAAACTACACGTGTTTCTCTTAAGACATTTCAAGTTGTTCACGTTATTCAGATTTTTAGGGAAATATTGTAGACGTAAACATTATCATAATGTAATTTTACTTTTTTCACTGGTATTATTTTACTGGTCCGGCCCACTTGAGATCATATTGAGGTGAATGTGGCCCCTGAACTAAAATGAGTTTGACTCCCCTGGTCTAAATGGTTAAATCAGAGAAAGTGATCATTTTGCAGTGGGCTCTTATTTTTTTCCAGAGCTGTGTATGATACTATAAGAAAAGATATCCTAAGTCTCTGGAGGGCAGCCGTGTTTGTGATTGAAGGGTCACTGGTTTGATTCCCCAGACTGGCAGAACAAGTTGGCTCATGTGCCCTTGAGCAAGGCACCTATAACCCCCCCCCCCCATTTGCTCCCTGAGTGCTTGATAAGCCAAGTCTGCTGCTCCTGTTCTGCAGTGTGTGTGTGTGTGGTGTATTCCTGTGTGTTCTAGAGATGGAATAAAAGATCTGTTTCAGTGTGTGGTGCCTGTCTACTGTATACTGACAAATAAAGGATCCACAGGTGCTTTAAATTCATTTTTAGTGCAAAATGCTTACAATTTAAAATAATCTACATTTAGTCACATCTCAGTTTCTTTCCTGTTTTCATTCATCTTATCATTCCAGGAGTTTTCATTATACAACATTTATCCAACCTCTCAGATTTACAATCTATGGCTAAATATGCTCCTTCACCCTGTAATCACACAGTTAAAGAGGAGCGAGTGAAGGATCATTGAACTGTTCACTCCAGTCACTTAGTGCCATCAGGAGAGTCCAGTGGCACACCTCCAAGTGCCCCCTTTAATGAGCTCATCCATTTTCTCCCATTGCTCTTCTGGGTATCCCCTAAGGACATGGGCATGAAGTATGGAGCCAGAGGAAAGGCTTTGATACAAATGTATAAAGTGTAACGCGTGAAGAATGTACTTTCCTGAGGATGAATAATATCATGTAGCGCTTCTTCTGATGCAGGGGTCCTGTGCAGTCTGCTCTGTGAATGTAAAACACTGTCATTAAATGTTGAAAGACTCACTTGCAATAAAAGTTTTATGAGCAAGGTCATTTTATTGAATTACTTAAGCCTGTATTTACACATTTTCTCACTCATTCAGGTAGATTTATTATATTAATTAGTCCAAAAAAAAATTATAATCACATCATGTTACAGCAGTGTTTGTCAACCTTGGGGTCGGGACCTCACGTGGGGTCGCCTGGAATTCAAATGGGGTCGCCTGAAATTTGTAGTAATTGATATAAAAACAAACAAGCAAACAAAAAAAAATTACCAATAAAAATATATGGTGAGTTGACAGAGACAATCCCAATCCATAAAAAACATGACAAACTGTGAGTCTGAAACTGAAGCACTGTGGTTCTGTTTATTAGGCCTGTAACGGTACACGTACCGAACCGAAACGTTTCGGTACACACCTGTTCGGTTCGGTACACAGCTGTACCGAAACGGCACAGTATGATGAGAAAAAGAAAAAGGAACGAAAGATGATGATGTCATTCGATGTGGAACTTTAAATCCGCGCAAGTTTCACACGGACATATGGAAGGACGCACACATTGACCCAAAATATGAAATAGAAGCTGATATAAGGTTAAAAAAAACAACAAATATGATGTGAACCTGGAAGGAAGAGACTGAAGACCCTCCACCATCAGTCCAGTCCAGTTTGGATCAGTTCAGGTTCAGGTGAAAGACGACAACGAGGAAAGAGACGTTAATAAGACGGATGTTGTTTGGCCCCTAGGAACTACGGTAGTTCTAAAACACTTACACTAGCTCTGTCTGTCTGTCTGTCTGTCTGTCTATCACCCACGCTGTATAACAGAGGAATAAAGAGAACGTTGAAAGTATGTAAAGTTTCACTTTCGTTTCACGACAGCGTTCGTTATGTTAGTTATGGACCGCACCCCCAGGTATATAACTGCGCCCCCTCTTTCCCCCGGCTCTGACAAAAAAAAAAAAAAAAAAATCCCCCGTGCACACAGGCACACAACACAGTTTGTTCTCTGTCCTAAAATAAATCATTTGGTTCATTGTGTTGTCAGTGTTGCTCTTCAGTTTGTTTAAACAGAATACCAGTTTACCCTCTTGTTAATGTTGCACTTCATGTGGAATTTTTTTGTTATTTTTCTGCAGAATGTGAACTGACAGAACTGTGATTAGATTTTTCTTGTTTGTTTGAAACTACCTTTCAGGGAAAAGTGCAATACAAATGTTTAAAATACATTTAGTAATATTAATAATTTATTTTATTTTCTATTTCATTTGTAGCAGTAGAATTATATTATTCCTCTTTTTCTATATTCTATTGTCTGCAAAAATTGGAGGATAAATGTTAAAAAAAATTCATAAATGTATTATTAGACATTTTGAGGGGTTTTCTGTCTTCCCGTACCGAACCTAAAAAAAACGAACCGTGGCTTTGAAAACCAAAAATGTACCGAACCGAAAATTTTGTGTACCGTTATAGGCCTATTGTTTATATGTCAAATGTTCATTGTGGTCAGTTTCAGATGCTGCAGCTCTTTCATAATTCATAGTTTGAGTTCATGTTTGTTCAGTATTAATTGTCCTCCTTGTAAATCACAGCTGGACTGACTGTACATATCCTGACCAAGGAAAATAAATTCTCTCTTTGTGCAGTAATCTACACCTGGATTTACTGCCTCTGTCCATAATAATATACATTATATAGACTAAATGTTGTCTAAAATTAACGTTTATTTGCAACATAGTATAGCAAACTATTACATGATCAAAACTAACATAATTTTAGAAAAAGAAAAAAAAAAAGTCAGTTTTTAATGTCTGGGCTCGCCATAAATTTATGATGTTAAAATGGGGTCACGAGCCAAAAAAGGTTGGGAACCACTGTGTTACAGGATCTTGTAAGGCAGCTGGTGTCCAAACAGAGTCCACATAGTGAAACCACAAGAGGGGGCAGTGAGTATAGACGGCAGGGGCATTCAAAGACTGTGGCACCTCACCACATATCACACCACCTCCTCCAGAAAATGCCACTTGTGCGGCTACACTTCACAATTTAAGTGTTTGTAGTTCTGTCAAACAACTGTTGAGTCTTGTTTTTCTTTTTCTGCCTCTTCTCATTATTATGTCACAATTCCCCTGCTTGTGTATTGTTTTCTATATACAGGGTTTATGCTCAAATTAACCCTTTCATGCATACTGGTCACTACAGTGGACAGCTATTCTACAGCTGTTCTCTTGTATATTCATGGGTTTTGTTGTTCTATTTTGTTTTTTGTTTGTTTGTTTGTTTGTTTGTTTGTTTGTTTGCACATATCTTTATTAAAATTTTAAGACACTACATATCTTTCTGACATGAATTGGTAACATTATGTAGATCTCTCCTGAGCATAAACCCCCAGAATCACAAGCCCTCCCCATAGTTTTCACACAATTTATCAGTAAATACATGTTTCTGTGCGTCAAAAATTAACCGTGTGGTGTCCAGCTGAGTGGACATTTTGCAACTTCATGAAAAATAGGTTCATAAGAGTTTTTTGTTTTTTTTTTTTTCATTATTATTTTTTTTTAATGTATTTTTAAAACAATTTTAAAATTATTTTTATTTTATTTATTTATTTTTCAGGAAAAAAAAGTCAAATCACATTGTTTTTTTCGTGCCTAAAGAGGAATAAAAACATTCAGGAAAAAATTTTGATTAAGGTTCTCTGGACATAAGGCAGGCATGCTCTGTGGATGTGTTTAAAGCAAAGCTCAAGACCCACTTGTTTACTCTGTGTTATATGTCTTGATTTGTTTTTACTGTGTTAATGTTTTTAGTGTTTATGTTTTATTGTGATTGATTTTATATCTGTACAGCACTTTGATTGAAAGCGCTTCACAAATAAATTATTATTATTATTATTATTATTATTATTATTATTATTATTATTATTATTATTATTCGTGCATGAAAGGGTTAAATGTGTGAAAGGTGTTTAGGAATGATAAACATATCGGTTCCCTGATGCGGTCTGGAACGGATAGATGGAATAATTTACCTGGCTCATCCATAATTCTAATCACAGAGCTCGCCTATTGGACGGGTGCGCGTCGGCACGCTCCATAAACTGGTGCGCTGCCGTTCACTTTGTGCAGAGGAACAGAACAGGAGGAGGGAGCGCAGATCCGCTGAGGGAGAGAGGACTGAGCACAGCTTCGAAATGTGTCCGGGCTTTTAGAAACAGAGCTGTTCTTCTGTGCGTAAAATGCGCGCTTTACGCACAGCGAAAAGTTCATAAGGCATAGAGAATTTTCCCACAATTTGCGCGTAAAATACTTGCGCTGAGTTCCTTAGTGCACTATTCTGAAGACAGCGGAGTCTCTAAGTGGGCATTAGACAGACTACAGTTATGTAGTGTGTGCGTAAGTGCGGCTGGCACACTTTCACATTTGTTTTGGCACAAGGATCTGCAGTCCTTTGCGTAATGCATTAGCGAGTAATTCAGTGGTTTTCTAGTAACTTTGGGTCCACAATAGCAAAAATGGATCCTTTATTCAATATCACTGATGTGTCAAACTGGACCAACAGCCCAAACGACACCAATAACGGAACTGTTTACTGGAACCAGTTTGTGCAACCAGTGTGGAGAATTGTCCTGTGGGCCATTGCGTACAGCTGTATAGTGATCGTGTCTGTGGTAGGTAATGTTACAGTAATCTGGATTATTATGGCGCATAAACGCATGAGGACTGTCACCAACTATTTTCTGCTGAACCTGGCGTTTGCCGAAGCCTCCATGTCCGCCTTCAACACAGTCATCAACTTCACCTACGCCGTGCACAATGAATGGTACTTCGGATTGGTCTACTGTCGCTTCCATAACTTCTTTCCGATTGCTGCTGTCTTTGCCAGTATCTACTCGATGACTGCCATCGCTCTGGACAGGTAACACAGAAAGTACATAAACAGAGGGAAAGCAGTGACTTTTACTATTATTGACTAAACAAGTGATGTGAAATTTAAGTTAAGTAATTAAATTTTACATCTTCATTTCTAAATATCGTAATTATTCTTTTATCTATTTGTTTATTTCTTTGTATTTTATACCTTGTCTGCTTTATCTTGTTGCACAGTATCCTTGGGTGTCTTGAAAGTCGCTTATAAATAAAAAAAAAAAAAATATTATTATTATTATTATTATTATTATTATTATTGAGAGACGCAAAATAGTTAAAACATTATGATCGGACTGTTGATACACATTCTATTTTATATTTTTACTTTGGGAAAACTGTAAAATATACATAAAAAATTTCCATTGAGAAATATAAAGCATTGAGGAGGTTTCACCAAAAAAAACCCAAAAATAAATAAATAAAAATGCTGAATTATTAACCCTCCACTAATAAGATCCTACAGCACAGGTGTGAAACATGTGGCCCGGGGGCCAAATCCGGCCCGCCAAAGGGTCCAGTCTGGCCCCTGGGATGAATGTGTGAAATGCAAAAATTACACAGTAGATATTGAAAATCAATGGAGTCAACATAGTTTTAATTCAGGTTCCACATACAGGCCAATTCAATCTAAAGTGGGTCAGACCAGTGAAATAGTCTCATAATAACCTATAAATAATGAAAATGTCAAATATTTTCTTTTTTTAGTGTAAAAAAAGTAAAATTACATGAAAATATTTACATTTATAAACTATCCTTCTACAAAAAATGGGAAAGACCTAAACACACATGAACAACCTGAAATGTCTTTAGAGAAGCAAATGTCATTTTAACAACATTTTGCTCGTTACTAAATGTTTTGTGTGTTTGTCATTGTCATGTAAATTGTAATGTACATGTGTAACTGAGGCAGAATATTGTTAAAATTCCACTCATTTTTCTGAAGACATTTCAGATTGTTCATGTTATTCAGATTTGGAAGGAAACTTTGTTGATGTAAATATTTTCATAATATAATTTGACTTTTTTCACTGTTATTATTTTACTGGTCCAGCTCACTTGAGATCGATTAGGCTGTATGTGGCCCCTGAACTAAAATGAGTTTGACACCCCTGTCCTACAGCATTAAATACTGATGCACAAAGAACTTGTTTAGTTGGTGTGGTTTCCAAAGACTATGAGTATACAGTATATTTAGGGAGAAAACTGCCATGTTTACAGTTTTTTCCGTTATTTTTAGGGCTAAAAGTAGATCCATGTACTGTGCCTTCTCCATGATTCCCATTTAGTGGGTTCCCTGTTGACTTCCACATGTTGCTGGTAGCTCTGGGGTTGCTCACTGAGTGGAACGCCCCTCCAACACTCATCCTTGATGCTTCAGTGGATGCAGAATCAAATCCTAACAGAAATACAGCCTGTGGATTTGCAGTAATATGAGGCAGCCTGGCTAAAAGCAGTCAGTAATTGTACATAATGCAAGCTGTGCCTATAGCCAGAATCGAGCGACTCTGCTGGGAAATTACATGTTTTCTATTTCTATATCTGTGCCTTTTTGTCCTCTCTGTGAACACTGATGTAGGAACAGTATTTATCAATGGGAGAGTGTCTGATGGAAATGAGGATGAAGGGAAATTAGATGCGTGCATGCGGTTTGAGCAATAGATAAATCTGCTGATGATGTGATGTCTTTTAAAGATTTGTTGTGTAAATTTAGTGGAGTTTAGGGGTGATAATGCAGGTTGTTATGAACCAGACTCATTTCATTCATTCTTACGGTGGCAAACAAAAAAAAAAAAAAGGCTGTCATTAAAGTCAGTGTTTGGTTTGTCCATTCTGGGCTTTTTGTTTAAGGGGATGTTAAGCCTAGGCTGATAATATAGCTGCACACTGAATGCAACCGACCATAAAAACAGAAAAAAGACGAACAGAAATCCATTAAGAGGTTCCTTGGAAACGTGGAGGATTCTCTCCCTCAGTAGCTTTAAGTAGTTCATTTTAATATTATTATAAAACACAAAAAAGAAGAAGAAGAAGAAGAAAAAAAGAATCCTTTACTAGTTACATTTCCCAAATCTTATACTTTGAACCTCTAACACAAATAATTACAATATGAGAGTTAAAAATTATATTAGTCAGGTTTAAACACATTGAAACCCAACATCTGTGTGTGTAGATAGATAGATAGATAGATAGATAGATGCACTTGAATGTTGTACATGCATGACCTTTAAAATATGGATTTGTAAGGTTGTGTGTCTCTCCATACATATGAGTGATGGTGTATATCACAGGTGTCAAACATGCGGCCCGGGGGCCAAAACCGGCCCGCCAAAAGTTCAAATCTGGCCCGCAAGATGAATTTACAAAGTGCAAAATGCAAAAATTACCCTGAAGACATTAACAGTCAAGGGCATCAAACTCAAAAATAATAGCATAATAACCTAGAAATAATGAGTCCAAATTTTCTTCTTGGTTTAATGTGAGAAAAATAATATGATATTATTCCTATAAATAACAGCAACACCAATTTTTTGTCTTTGATTTATTGCAAAGAACATTAAATTCTGATATCCTTTAACAGTAAAATGTCAATAACCTGAACAAATATGAACAACCTGGAATGTCTAAAGTGTTTAAGTGCAATTTTATTTAAGTCCTATTTTGTGTCTTGGTAGATCCGATCTGTAATGCACATGTATAAATCATAAGTTGAGGCATAATGTTGATAAAATTGCACTTATTTTTCTTCAGAAATTTCTGTTTTTTCCAGTTATTCACATCTTTTTTTTGTTTTGGAAATTTAGAAATAGTTTCATCATTTAATGTTATTTTTTGCACTAAAAAATTTGGAGTTGTCATTATTTATAGGTTATTATGCTATTATTTTACTGGTTCCGGCTTGCTGGAGATCAAATTGAGCTGAATATGGCCCCTGAAAGAAAATGAGTTTGAGACCCCTGGTGTATATGAATATGATGGATATGTTAATACATCTGTGTCTCTATATAAAAAGCCTTTTCCGTTCTGGTTGTCACTTACCCATCTTTGTATTCCTATATGTCACCACTTGTGCAGTTTTGGTGATAATGACCTGTGATCTCTCCGTATCTTTTTCACTATACAAACCATGGATCTGACCTTTCCCTATATTAAGTTAAACCTCCAGCGCTTTGAAGAGGTGAGAATATGGAGACAAATAAAGACAATAACAAGCACATGAATGTTATTAACACCTGTAGAAGAGTACTGCTTTTGTAGCTGGGGTGAAAAGTGTTATATATTCTATTTTGATCAACCGGTTCTTACATGATCTGCAATTCTCGTTGGTTGTTTGAGGTGAAATTTGTTAAATGAAACAAATCTGCATCTCTCATCAGAGGGGAAGTAGAACTGTGCTGAAGCTCATAAGACTTTTTCATCTGCTTCAATGCTGTGAAAATTCTTGCACAGCTCAACTCGTAAATCAACAGTGCATCTGGTTCCAAGTGTATTGTCTTCATAATTGAGGCAAATCTAGTTTCATGGACAAATGGCATCTCTGTTGACTTAACATCAGCATGTCTTTAGAAACACATTTCTTGTCTGCTAGTGGATGCAAATGAGTTTTCAGGAAGCTCTTACTGAATAATCCCTGATAAATATTAAGGGGCAAAGGACCGAAATGAAGCAATAAAAACAGTGGTTTCATTAGTTCAGATTATCATTTTCTCCTCCATTTGAAACACTTTCCTGTGGTTTACACACACACGGTAAAGAAGCTTATTTGGATGAATATATTTGTGAGTAAAGAGACTGTTATTAGCCCTGTGGAGACCTGTTAAAGGCTTTTTTTTTTCTTTTTCTGATGCATCTAGGCTCCAGTTCCTGACGCTAAATAGGAACTAAGGGAATACATAGATTAAACTGATGGGTATTGTTTAATAGGCACAATGTATCAGCATGGAGAAGCACGGTGGAGGGTGTGACTAAAAATTCATTATTGTTTCATTTGGCAGAGCTAATTTGTTCGTCATTAGTTCTGCTCTTCTGTGTGGCTGCCACTGATAGCCTCTTTTTGTCCTCTATGAATCACTAATGATCACTTCCCCTCATGTTCAGTCTTGAACTGATAAATTCTTGGTTCACCGTATGAAGACATTTGGAAATTACAGACACTGATCAGAAAGAGCTGGTGGAAAGACACAAGTGTGTGTCTTTAAGTACCCATTTGGATGAAGAAAGTCTTGATTAAGCGGACTGATTCAGGTGAACAAGGCATAGAGTATGTGATTATATCCCAAATATACATCATGCATCAACAAATTAGCATAATTGTATCTCAAGTATGACAGAATTGTTTGGACTGGCTAATAGCTTTTGTGAAAGAGATGGAAAATATGCTGCACAGTAAAACATGGTGTCCCTCTCCCATATTTATAATAAACTGCAAATGCATTAGACATTTTTCTATGCTGTCATTACAGAGGAGTGTCCTGTAGCGCTAGACCTGCACTTCACCTCCTGAGAATAGCTGCTGGTGCTAAACAAGATTTGGGGGTCTCTAGAGAATATACACATAGCAGGGGCGGGATAGGAATGTATTCAGGGTTAAACAATTTTCAGTCTTGACATGTCATTAACCCTCTGATTTTAATCCTCAAATAAACCCTGCCTGTATTTTAACCCTTTAATGCCAAACATATCATATTTGATGCATGAGTTTTGCAGCCCACTATATGATCAGTGTGATTTTTTTTTTCTTGAAAAACCTGATGTATACAATTAGATACATGCAATACATGGATAATTCACCGGGGTTGGAATTCGTTCACCAGAGGCCTTTCCAGTGACACTACAAGATTGTCATTAAAGGTGGGGTGGGAGATGTTTTCCTGGAGCTTTTTTTTTTTTTTTTTACTGTATTGCTTAAAATCCCCTTCACACCTCAATTACAACCAACTAATTAAATGTTCTTACACAAAAATAAAAACAAATTTGTCACCTGTGGAATGGACAGGACTGAAAAAACACCATCCAGTCTTTTTAACCAGCCCATCGACATGACTGACCCCCCCCCCCCCCCCCCCCCCCCCCCCCATGAATCGTGCACTCTCAGAGGCTTGGAGCACTTGTTCAGGAAACAAAGCCAGAGCCAGAGCTTGGCTATATTAGTTATATTAGGATGGAAAGATCACCGGCAAACTGTTTTGTCACTAACATACAGTAAATCACTAGGAAATGTAACGTTAGCCAGATAGGTATGAACTGGGGCTGTTCTGTAAGAGCGGGGGTGTTGGAGGAGACTGAATGAGGTATGCATGGAACGGGGCCGGGGCCGGGGCCGGGGCCGGGGCCGGGCTCAAAGCCAGGGGTGGGGTTGGAGCTGGAGCCAGGGCCGGGGCTAGAGCCGGCGAATTGTTGCTGTGCAGGAACAAGCATTGCATGTGCCAGTACTCTGGAGGCGTGGCTTCAGAGGGCTGTCTGAGGAAAGGGGTTTGGACTTTTGAATTGTGCATCTTCAAAATGTAGCTTGCTCAAACCGTTTTTCTAAGATCTCCTACCCTACCTTTAATGAGGAAGGAGGCAGAACTTTAACAAATTGATTGATTGACTGATGTATTTATTTCGAACATGAATGTCAAACAGAAAATAAATAAACAAAACACTTAAACATAAGACATATAATACATGTTCGAAAAGGAGTGAGAAGAAGTACAACTTATAAACTCCCACCTCTTCTCCTTATATAATTAATAACAATAATAACCTTCCTCGTCTAATCATATCTATACACTATGCCATAATATGACTGATACTTACAAGTAAATAATTTGGTTTCCAGCTTCATATTATTATGAACACATATAATATGATTTACATAAACACATAATACAATAACACATATATGTAAATACATATTCATACACAGATCTATACACACATATACACCTACATATATGCACACACACATACACACCTATACATACATTTACACACTCTTACCACATACTTCTACATCTTTAGAACACCCAGAGATCCCAAATTGGTCATTCCTTTTCAAAATTGGCAGACAGGTTTGTGTTATATTCTGGTTTTGTTGGTTCAAAAATAATATTTGAGCATTGAGACCCGATGTATCAAATATAATACAAAATTGAAACTCATACATGGAAATTGATATTTGAAAAAAAAAAAGTTTTTGGTTGTTCAGAAGGACCCATAAAGGCTCCTGTTTCAAAGAACACTCACCCATCGCATCATTGAACTTTGAGCCCTCACATAAACTATAAGTTGTGTGTTTTGTACATGTGCTTGAGTTAAAAAGACAAAGACCTATGTGGCTATTTGTATCACAGTCTAATATAACTCAGTCACAGTGAGATGGAGAGAGCTAAATGAGATCAAACAGGATGAATGAAATAAACTTGTTACCTGCGATATCTGGAGCAGGGTAATTGTCTGCTTTATGTTCATTCTGCAAACCTGAAAGAGTCTCTAACTTCCTCACTAGACAATCTGGCAACCCAATGAAAATTATCCAATCACATCTACACAACAGTCCTGTTATCCTGCAAATTAAACGGACAGTGTAATGTTGAAGCTACAGAGCATGGTATCAGGTCACCTGTTCAAGGACATACAAACAGTAATTTGGCAGCCTGCAAATAGGAAACACATGTATTCACGTAACTATTTAAGGTGCTATAAGGAGTATTTCTACTTCAAACTTTAAAAAATAACTGAAAATTTTCTTTAGAGTGTTTAAAATTAACCCATAAGGACCCAGTGTGACTTTTGTGTCAGTTCCCAAATGAATTTTTCCCTCTATTTAACCTTTCCTAAGACATTTGTCACCATATATTATAATATTATCCTCTGATTTTTTAAAATTTTTTCAGTGAAAATCATTTATTTTCCAATGTTTAATTCACTGATCATGTAGACGTTCGTAAAAGCTCAGATTAAACTCAAAGGTTATTATATCAAATCAGGAAAAAAATGAAGAAAAAGGGATTTTTTCGGTAAAATCTATCATTAACTGAACATAAACCCAGCATGTCCGTCCACTGTCATTGATCCAACTCCATGGGTTTTACTGGTGAGTCAATGTTGTAGAAGATGACGGTGTTTCCACGATAACTATGGAACTTCTGAACGTCCAAATGGGTCATATCTGATGACCATGAAAAGATGACAAACTACATTTTATACCAATTATTTACATGTATTGATAGGATTAGTGGATCAGCAGTTTAAATCAGTAGATGCTTTTGTTCGACAGTGGATCTTTGGGTCTTCATGGGTTAAGCATTGTCAAGTTCTTCCAAAGATGCCAGTGTATTGGGTTTTAGACATGAACTGAATTCATATAATTTAAACTGAAAAAAGTAGAACCATTATGGTTGTTTTCACCATTGGACACAATGAATTAAAATAATTTAGTTTGATGCTGAAAATGCTTCTGGTATGATACAAAGTTTTGCTAAATTCTACGACTGTTGACCCACAGTTCAGACTAAACTGTGACAGTACCTGCACTAAAGATCTGATTGGAATCATCCAAACAAGGTCAGAACTGATAACACAAACCATACAGAGGAGTTGATTTGCGTTATTACTATGGCTTTTCTGTCTAAAACTAGAGCTAAGCTAACAGAGCTATAATGTAAATTATCAGCTGATGCAATATGCAAACAGCTTTATTTTGATTGTCAGTATAAACAGCTGTGGATTCTGTTGGGTTTCTGTAAATTGGCTTGGAGTCTGGTTTCTACCAACTCGATATGTAAACTGTCATGAACAGTGTTGGGCAAATTACTTTTAAAAAGTAATTAGTTATAGTTACTAGTTACTTTCCCAAAAAAAAGTAATTGAATTAGTAACGGAATGACTCCTTTATAAATGTAATTAGTTACCAGGGAAAGTAATTATTGCGTTACTTTTTTGAAAAACCTTCAAATATGTCAAAGGAAACTGATTTTTGAGCATGTTTCACGGTCAGTTGCATAGAATAGAACAGCAGACAGGTACTGAATACCATGACTGTGGTGAGGCTGGGGTTCACCAGGGCCCGGCTTTGCCATCACATAAGTGCATATCTGCATTTATAGAAGAAGATGCTCCTCCAGTTAATCCCACGTCTCCACTTTTTCCAGTCGCTCCTCCTGGATACAGCGGTAAATGTCTTCAGTCCAGTCAGTCGGACTCACTGATAACTCCTCCCCTAAATTAGCTGCGCACGTAGCTGCGTTCAAGTGAATGGGGTGTGCTGGGACAACTCACACTCGTAGATGTCATTAGTCGTTCAGGTGAAGGCAGCGTGGACAACTCAGACTCATGTGGCACACAGGTGAAGCATGAAGACAGTGTGGGCAATCTGAATATAAGAACGGCTCACAACGAATCAGTTCTTATTGTTCACTGAAAAGAGCCGTTCAAAAGACCCTACTCATCCGCAAACATCACACCCCTCGTGCCTGGCTGAGCAAGCCAGGATGGGAAACAGCTGTTAGATATCAGTGCAGACTAATGCACCACATTTCTCTGCTGGTAACGGTAACGGCATTGTAACGTTTCAAATAGTAATTTATTAGATTACCCGTTACTGGAAAACAATAATGGCGTTAGTAACGTCGCTCTTTTTAATGCTGTTATTCCCAACACTGGTCATGAGATAACTTTTGTTATGATTTGGTGCTATATAAATAAAATTTGATTGATTGATTGATTGAACTCATGACTTTGTAGCGTTCCGGGCAAGTCACGCCAAGCTGCCTGAGCGCAAGGAATTGTGGTAGCTACAGGTAGATGTAAACAAACCGGCATGGCGGACCATATGGGGCTTATGCTCATTTACAAGAATTTCTATTGCCGGAGGTGTTTGCTCCTTACTTATTTGAAGGAAACAGAGGAGGCGCATAAGCTGTTATAGCTTTTATGTTACATTATTTGCATATTTGGATACGTATTTGGTATTAATTTATTCTTGCACTCAATGGACTGAAAACCAGCTAATGCTAGAGCAGCTGCTGATTATGCAGAACATTTGCAGATAAATAACGTTAGAGCGGTACCTTGTTTTAATAAACAATTTGCATAAACACCGCATCCATGGGGGCCGCCATTGTTGTTTCACAGGCTACGTGACGTCAGAGCTCAGAACTGGGAGTACATGGATCTGGTTCACGGGTTTGACTGTCATTCCAGTGCATTTTCACTGGTAGAAGGTTAGAAAAACACGGGTTATGGGTTGCCTGGAACGCCGCATTAGCTTGACGATGAAACCATGACAGTACCATAATACAATGTGTATAAAAAAACAGCTTTATACTCTATTCAGTGAGGGATACAGTCTGTGAGTTGAAGTCCTGGATTGTGTCTGGATCAGCCAACGACTCCAACCACCTCCTGCTTATTGAGGAAAAGCAAGAGTAGCAGATCCTTCACTGACAAATTACACTGAGATTATGTGTATCTGTGGTTTGCAGAAACATCCAGTGACAAGAATGCATTCTGGTGGCTGTGTTTTGTTATTAGGCCGAAATATTCCTGGATTTCCCAACTGTGATCATGACCAGCAGTGTGACAAAGACACTGCTACTGCTGTGCAGATACGACAAAACTTGAAAGACTTTAACGTTTGATCATAGCTCCTTCCGTCAGTTTTCCCACCTTGCATCGGGTATTTTGTCTTGAAGGTTTTAGAGTAAAAAAAAAAGTTCTGCAGTTTTGACAAAACATAAAAGGAGAGGTTATTACACAGCATGCAACTGCTGACACATACCTGATTTTACAACAGCATGTCGTCAGCTAAAAAACAGCTCCAGAGAAACCCACTGACAACCATGACAGAGGAAGCCAGGTGAAAGAAAAAAGATATTTACATCCCATCAGAGTGAAGTCTAGCCACAAACCCTTAACTTTTATTCATAAATGTATGCTCATGGGTTCCTGACATAGCTGCAGGTGATAAATGGCACTTTCAGATGTACTTTTCATGCCCCTGGCAATGTGTGGATCAGCGTATTTAGCCTTTCATCTGTCACCATCATGTTTTCGCCAAACTTGCTAAAATCTGCCACTTATGTGTTGGAGTTGTGCATTCAGCTGCTTTTTCAGTGCTTCATCCGCGTTATCTGTCATCATTTTGTTGCCGGAGGAGAACTAGAAAACCAATTTTTTGCCAGTACACTACCAGAGAAAATATTCAATTCCTCAGCTGTCAATGCTTGAACTCAATGAAACTAAACTAATTCCACTTTTGCACCAGCAGCATTGGCTTGACTTGCCTTGACTCAGCACAATTTGGCTTAGTTTGGCTGCTAGCATAGCATTTTCACCGCATGTGTAGGACTCCATCTTTATCTTCATTTTCAGTGTGACTGCAGCCACAAATGATGCAAAAACAATGGAGGAGGATATAACTTAAAACTGCAAGTTATCATTTTCAGATGAAAATATATACAGCATGCTAACCCCGGAAATTAGGCGTCAATTTCATCAAGATAATGACGATAATGATGAAAATTTGCTGCTTTCTTGGCTTGGTATTCCACATAGCAACATGATGAGATAAGTTAAGATAAGATAAGATAAGATGAGATGAGATGAGATGAGATGAGATAAGATAAACCCCCACACAGTGCTAAAGAGAAAGTGTTGCACTCTCCACCTGGACATTTGAGGGAGATGGCTGCGTTCTGTTATTGAAAAGACCATGAACTCAACGGTTTATTCAACGGCCGCCATTACAACAATAACCTCAACAACGCACATCCGTACAACAACTTCCTCCTAGACAGCATCAATCGACCAGGCATGAAACATGTAACAAAACAGTGTATCGCTTGTTTGAAATAAAACATTTGGAAATGCATTAGGTTTTTAGACAAATTATGTAAGGATTTTAATAACAACAATTTTAAAAGTAATATTAAATTTATATAAACCTGTATTTTCCCTCATTAATTAAATATAAATGTAATTATACTGAACCTGTACCAAGGTTATTATCGTTAACGAAAACTAACGAAATGACGAAAAATTGAATTGAAAAAACATTTTCGTTAACTGAAATAAATAAAAACTATAATTAAAAGAAAAAGACAATAACTAACTGAAACTGTATTGTGTGCTTACAAAACCAACTAAAATGTATAACAATTATGGATAAAATTCCCTTAGTTTTCGTCTTTGTAAATGTCGGATTCATATGAAATTGATTCATCTTGTTTGAGCAATTTTAGCCAGCGGCACCATACAGCACTTCACGGTTCGTACTTATCATCACTTGTGGTTTAGAGTCGTCTTCTGGTCCCCACTCTACCTGGAAACATGGAGACTTAAGTTGAGAGAAAACAGCAGAGTCCTGTCTGGGATTTATTTAAATACGACAGCAAAGATATGAAAAAAATAAAACTAAACTAATACTAAGCATTTAGAAAAAAACAAAAACTAATAAAACTAGCAAACCTACTCTAAAAACTAATTAAAACTAACTGAATTACAGAAAAAAAAGTCAAAACTAAATAAAATTAAACTATAATGAAAAATCCAAAACTATTACAGGGTGGGGAAGCAAAATTTACAATATTTTGAGGCAGGGATTGAAAGACAGTGTAATGACCAATTAGTTTATTGAAAGTCATGAGAATTTATTTGCCACAAGAAAATTTACATACTAGAAAATGTTTTATTCTATGTGTCCTCCTTCTTTCTCAATAACTACCTTCACACGCTTCCTGAAACTTGCGCAAGTGTTCCTCAAATATCTGGGTGACAACTTCTCCCATTCTTCTTTAATAGTATCTTCCAGACTTTCTCGTAATAGTTTTGCTCATAGTCATTCTCTTCTTTCCATTATAAACAGTCTTTATGGACACTCCAACTATTTTTGAAATCTCCTTTGGTGTGACGAGTGCATTCAGCAAATCACACACTCTTTGACGTTTGCTTTCCTGATTACTCATATGGGCAAAAGTTTCTGAAAAGGTATGGATAATAGTGTTAGGTATGATTATGACATCGATATATGTTTGGTTTCAAAACAATTGACGTAGTGCCTGCTGAGAAAAAACAACTAAATGTTCATTGTAAATTTTGCTTCCCCACCTTGTATAACCTTGACCTGTACCAATTTATGTAAAGCTGTAACAATACCTGAGAACAAGCAGACCCACATATGACCCATGAAGAACACCTCAAAGAAATAATGCGCTTTTTAAATTACAAAAAAATAAGGCATTTAACCTGTCACAAAAGCACACAAAAAGAAAAACAGATTCAACATTAACAACAGAGGAAAATGCACACTAAATATTTCATTCATTCATTCATTCATTATCTCAACCCGCTTTATCCTCACTAGGGTCACGGGGGTCGCTTGGAGCCTATCCTAGCTACTTATGGGCGGAGGAAAGAAACACCCTGGACATGTCACCAGTTCATCGCAGGGCTGAACATATAGAGATAAACAATCACTCTCACATTCACACCTATGGGCAATTTAGATTAACCAATTAACCTATCAGTGCATGTCTTTGGATGGTGGGAGGAAGCTGGAGTACCCGGAGAGAACCCCTTTATTTAATCTGATAAAATCCTATTGAGATCGAGATCTCTTTTACAAGGGCGACCTGGCCAAGAGGTCAAGCAGCACACACCATACCATAAAGAAACATAACGTATGTGCACTTGAAAACCCTCGTCCTGACTAATCAAGCGCACTACTGCCCCCAGTGGCCTGACTTATCAGTGCATGGCAAAGTTTTTGGACAGACGGACGGACGACCAACTGATGACAATACCCTGCAGCTAGTGTGGCGGAGGGTAAAAACAGGTTCAAAGATCTGTAAAAATAATTAAAAAAACAAAACAAAACAGACAATAATTTAGCAATAACACAAATAATAATAGTTTAACTACATTTTTAAGGTGCAATGTAATTTAGGTCACAAGCAATTTTTTAAAGTGCAACATCTGGTCGAGGTTAGCAAACAATTTAAAAACACAGGCACTGTCCAAAGGATTCTTGCTGTCTAGTCAGTAAAATAGTACGAAAAACTTGTATTGAGATGAGTTGTGGTACTTTCAGTTCCAATTGAAGAGTATTCCAGGCAGAGGGGGCAGCAAAACTGAAGGCTCGCTTCCCCATTTCAGTTGGAACCCTGGAAACATTCAGGTGATAAATATCACTTGTCCGTAGGGCATAAGGGCTATTTGTTCTGTGAAGAAGCGAAGATAAATATGATGGAACCAATCCAAGAAGAGCCTAATAAATAGATCAGCGATAACCAATAGGTCTACCTTTGAGAACTCAGTTACAGCCACTCAGCTTTAGCGTACAATTCAAAGTGGTGAGTGAGATGATAATATCTACAATATGTGCAAAAATATTCATATGTGCAAAATAAATAAATACAATGTGTGAAAGTCTATTGCGCAGAAAAGCAGCTAATCAAGTCTGGACTCAGTCTGTTCATTAATCAGGGCTATTGCTCTGTTGTAAAAAAACTGTTCCTGAGTCTGTTGGAACACATATAGTATGTAATGATGTAGCAATGATCCTCCATTTACAAATCCATGTGTATCAATTCAACTCTTCTGGAACCTCAATGAAGGTGGGATGAAAAATTGTATTTGATAGGCCTTGGCGATGGGGAATTTTCTGCTGAGGTTGGGGAGAAACACTCTGAGGCTGATGAGGGAAGGTCAATATGCGCTTGGAGAACCGATAATACTCAGTACAGCAGACTGAAGAATCTAGTTGTGAATGCACGCCCCATTATTCAAACATTATACAGGGTGTATCAAAAACAAGTAGACTCACAGCATACAACAACATAAAACCAAATGCGAAGATATTTTGAAAATTTGCACATATGTGTTTATTGACCATGTAATTCTCCTTGATTGACACCAGTGTCCTGGGTCAGTTTTCATACTTAAGTGAACGATGCTAATTTGAATTGTGCAAAATAAAAGTCTTTTGCACATGGAAGTGTAAAGGTTAATATGAGATCTGTTACCATGGATGACCAGTTCCATTGGTCTTTTACTTGGATGCATTAAACAGGAAAAAAATAGTCACACGTTAAGCCCCTACCATCAATTCAAAGATTTCACATGAACGACAGGTTTGAGTCTATCATGCCAAATGCAGAGGGTTAATGCAGTTAGTGAGGATTCTTTAAGCTTGTTTAGAGCTGACCATTTGAAATTTGAAACATTTCAGTCAGCATACAGAATTCATTGCATCATCACAGCTGAAGTGGAACTCCTGAGGCAGGACAGGGCATGATTAGGCATGCCGTCGCAGATATGTTGAGGAGGGCACAAATTTTGTGTGGCAAGGAACAGGGCCCATGCAGAAGACTGAATGTACTGGAATCCTTCGACTAACGGAAGTGTGTGCCTTCAATTAAAATCCTGAAGTATAAAACCCAAATCTTTTTTTTTTTATACTTTATTTTCATCTCCATATTTTATAATAGACAAAATAAAAAATAAAAAAATAGACCACAACAATCACAGCATCCAGGTTCAATCTCCAGACACACAAAATAAAGACAGGTTCAGGACAAATTAGGATAAGATACAAGTTCAAAGATTTCTTTAATTAACATACACATTCCATTTTTCCCAATATTATCCCAATCTTAATGAGCAGGTCAGCCTTTCCATGTCATAAATTTCATTCACAACAGCTGTAAAACACAAATCTTGACTCACTGAGTAAATTTTGCTATAAATTTTCTGTTTCTCACTGATGTGTGATGTGTCTTTGTAGGGGGTTAACGTGTTATTATTTTTTTCCCTATTTTATACATGCAAGTAAAAGACCAATGGAACTTGTCATCCATGGCAACAGATCTCATATTAACCCTTACATTTACATGCGCAAAAGACTTTTATTTTGCACATTTCAAATTAGTGTTATTCACTGAAGCATGAAAACTGACCCAGGACGCTGGTGTCAATCAAGGAGAATTACATGCTCAACTAGAAGCACTCGGAGAGCGCAGACCTCTGCCAAGGCAGATCAGTACCCCGGATTTGGATGAAAATTTCAGGAAATGTTGATACTGGCACAAAGAACAAATGATTAAATTTTGGTGGTGATCGGGGGTGGTGGGCAGAGGTCTGCGCTGTCTTTTCTAGAAAAGCACGCGGAGAGCGCAGACTTCCGCCAAGGCAGATCAGTGGGCCCCCGTGGCCCCCCCACCCCAATCACCCCCAAAATTTAATCATTTGTTCCTTGTGCCAGTATCAACATATCCTGAAATTTTCATCCAAATCTGTCCATAACTGCTTGAGTTATCCTGCACACAAACAGACAAACCAACACCGACAAAAACATAACCTACTTGGCGGAGGTAATAAACACATATGAGCAGATTTTCAAAATGTCATCACATTTTGGTTTTATGTTGTGTTTTTTTCTGAGAGTCTACTTTTTTCTGATACACCCTGTATAGTGCAAATATCCTAACGCAGTCACAGATCCAAGATGGAGGATGGAGAGAGTAACAAACAGTCTGTAGTTGGTCATATAGTGTAAATACACCTACATCCTAGTGTGCACCAAACCTCAAGGACACCATGGGAACCAATGTACTTCATGCATATCCCTAACGGAGTTCAGGCAAAATGAGTCTATGAAACCTTGGGCCGTTGACGTCTGGTCCAAATTTCCAAATGGAGGACAGGATACAAGGCAACGAGTGCAGACAGCAGCACCCCATGCCCTGCAGCTTGACCTCAGAACTAAGACATGACTAATACTGTGAGTTGTGTTAGAATTTCTCTGCACCTGGTGGTCCTCGCTGTCACACAGGGGAAATGCCAAAAAAAGTGTGCCTAGTGATACAGAGGTGAAACCAGCAGTGGAAAAGGGGCATAACACCACTGAGAACTACTTTTCAATCCTGGGGGCAAAGGAGTATATGAAATCCTCTGAAGACTCTTGTTTTCCTTAAGATTCAAAGATGTTTAGATCCGTATCAATAAAAAACTTCCAAACAAGTGGTGCCAGGCACAACAAACCCCGCCCCTCGCACGTATTGTAGCTTATTTTGGTATCGATCCAGCTGATGTCATCATATCAATTGCATCTATATATGTGGCAAGTTTGAAGTAAATTGAAACAAAATTGATGTTTTTGTACACATTTGAAATGTCTATAGATTTAAATAAAAATTCATAAAAAATTTAACTTTCACCTACTTTTCCCAAAATGTAACCACATCTATTCTGGGTCACTGGCAATCTATAAACCCAATTTGTTATTAATTCAACCAATAGTTTTGCTCCTACAGATGTGAAATTTCATCCATTTTAAGTAAATGGGACATTTATTATTTTTTTTAATTCATGAAAAAATTTGAACTGTGACCTATGTTTCCCAAAATGTAATGACTTCTATTCTGTGTCACTGGCAATCTATAAACCCAATTTGGTATGAATTCAACCAATAGTTTTGCTGCTACAGACGTTTGAAGTTTTGCTCATTATAAGTGAATGGGAAAAGAAAAGATTTTAAAAATTCATAAAGAATTTGAATTTTGACTTAGTTATCCCAAAATGTAATAAGATGTATTCTGGGTCACTGGCAATCTATTGACCAAATTTGGCATAAATTCAACCAATAGTTTTTGCTGCTAGAATGTTAACAATCAAAGAAGCAAACAAACGGAACCAAAAACAATACCCCTAGCCTCCCTTCAGGGGGGTGGGGTACTGAACAAAGCAAATGAAACGACACACCGCCCTGTACAAAGTGGCATCTGAGAAGGTCTTAAAGGTTGAAAGACGGTAAATACTACACAATTTAATCTGCATTATATGTCAACATTTAATCTGTATTTTATATCAAGGAATTTTCTGTGTGAACCTGTTTTTTTTTTTTGCTGCAAAATGGAAAAGATCTTGTACCTCAGTTGGAATCTCCTGGATAAATAACCTGCAAATAATAATGCAGTTTCCTAGAATCATGGCTTGTGGCTATACTGACTTATTACCGTGTTTTTTTGCAATGGAAAAGTTTTGTAGCTCAGAGATTTCTTCTTCAACCAAGTACTTTTCAGATACTCTATACCTTACTACTACCTGTATCCTATCCGTTGTACATATCTGTCATCTATAGTATAGAGTTAGTTTTTGTGTATTCTTTTGGGATATTTTGTTCATTTCAGTAGTTGTAGTAGTACTTTAGTAGCACATGTGTATTAATATTTTATTCTGAAACCTTTGTAGTCCTACTTTTTCCTAATTTTCTGTGTGATATTTTTAGTTTTTTCTCATACAGTACCTTTTGCTGCTAAATTGAACTGAGCTGCTAAACTGATTTTCATAGTTCCTGTGACAGTGACAATAAACATCTATTCTATTCTATTCTATTCTATTCTATTCTATTCTATTCTATTCTATTCTATTCTATAATCACATCCTTCTCCCCCAGACCGGAGACTAATTTACCAGAAAACGCTGACCACATATGCCAGCTGCTATTTACCTTCCCACTAAATGTTCAATAGCATTACCTCCCAGAAGATACTGATTGGTTGGTTATTGAATGGTTATCGACTGAATTTAGTGAGAGTCCACGAGTTTAAGAGTGCTTTAACCCATAAAGACCACGTGCTTCTTTTGTAGCAGTTCCCAAATTAATTATTCTCTGTATTTATCCTTTATTAAGTGTCACTATTTAGTGTAATATTATCCTCTTTATTTTGCATTTTTCACTGTAAGTGAATTTTCCTATGTTCAATTTTGATGTTCGTGAAAACTCAGTTAATTTGAAGCTTTTTATATCAAAACAGAGAAAACTGAAGAATCAATGTTGTAGAAGATGACGGTGTTTCCACATTCACTACGGAGCCTCTGAATGTCCAAATGGGTCATATCGGATGACCATGAAAAGATGACAAACTACACTTATTTACATGTATTGATAGTAGGGATTAAAATTATCGATTAATCCATTAATCATTAGTTGGTTGACTTTATTGATTGATTGATTAACAATTAATTGACAAGCAGTGATTTTCCTGAGAATCTGAATTTCTCTTTCAATAGGGTCTATAAGAATAAAAGCTAAATATTGTTTATATACTTCATGAAAAAAGCTTGTCATATTCCTTTAGGATTTATTTTATTGTACCATTGGATACAATACAGGCAATGACATTTATGGAGTAGAACTAAATAAATTCTGCAGAGAGATTCAATAAAATTAATGGATCTGAAGAGGGACAGTTTAGAAGAAATGGGCATTTCTGACTTTGCATCACTAGCTGACATGATGGGGCCAGATTTAAGCGGAGATACCCCCTACTGTTGACACCACAAATCCAGACGAGGAAAAGAGGAATTAACCGATAATTAATAATTTAATCAAGCAAATTCTTATTGACAATTGATTGATAGTCGAGTAATTGGTTACATCCCTGATTGATAGGATTAGTGGATCAACAGGTATTAAACAGTTTAGATCAGTAGATGCCTTTGGTCACTAGTGGAGGTTTGGGTCTCTATAGGTTAAATGACCACCAGTACATATATGAGTCAGACCAAATATATACATTTTTGACCATAATGGTAAATGGTAAATGGTCTGCACTTACATAGCGCATTTTCTACATCTTCACAATGCCCAAAGTGCTTTACAAAGCCACACATTCACCCATTCATGCACGCATTCATACACCAGTGGGCGGTGGTGTCTCCAGAAATAGAAAATGTTCTTGTATTTTCAAGATCAGTCATCTTCTGAACTGCTTTATCTTGGAGAGGGTCATGGGGGTGCTGGAGCATATCCCAGCTACCTATAGATGAAGGCGGGTAACATCCTGGATGTGTACTTTCAAGGTGATTTTATTTATTCATTTTTTCACCAATATTGAGTGGCCTTCAGTGAGACTGCAAGATAAAGATTCAGTGTCTAGGAAATTAGGGATTTAATGAAAAAAATTAAATATTAAAGATGGGGTGCGAGATTTTTTCCTGGAGCATTTTTTACTATATTGCTTAAAATCCCCTTCATACCCCGATTACAACCAGTTAATTAAATGCTCTAACACAGTGGTTCCCAACCTTTTTTGGCTTGTGACCCCATTTTAACATCACAAATTTTTGGCAACCCCAAATATTCAAAACAGAGACATTTTTTTGCTCAAATTAATTTGTTTTTGATCATGTAAATGTTTGCTAAACGATGTTGCAAATAAACATTAATTTTAGACTACATTTAGTCTATATAATGTATATTATTATGGATGGAGGCAGAAAAGCCAGGTATAGATTACTGCACAAAGTGAGAATTTTATTTTCCTTTGTCAAGATATGTACAGTCAGTCCAGCTTGTATTTACAAGGCTGACGATTAATACTGAAAAAACTATAACTCAAACTACTTATTCTGAAAGAGCTGCAGCATCTTAAACCGCCCATAATGAACATTTGAAAGATAAACAGTACCACAGAGCTTCGGTTTCAGCTTCACAGTTTGTCATGTCTTTTATGGATTAGGATTGTGTCTGTCAACTCCCTGTATATTTTTTATTAGTAAGGCTTTATTATTATTATTATGTTTTTTTTTCAATTACTAGAAATTTCAGGCGACCTCATTTGAATTCCAGGTGACCCCACGTGGGGTCCCGACCCCAAGGTTGAAAAACACTGCTTTAACACAAAAATAAAAATAAAAAAATTTAGTCACCAGTGGAACAGACAAGACTGAAAAAACACCATCCAATCATTTTAAGCACCCAATCGAAATGATTGAGTAGTGATATGTCTATCAAACTCAACTGCCATTTGTCCCTCCCCCCTCTGCGCGTACCCCTCTTCGTGCATTCTCAGAGGTTTGGAGCACTGGTACAGGAAATGAAATCAGAGCCATAGCTTGGCTATATTAGCTATATTAGAATGGAAAGTTCACCGGCAAACTGTTTTGTCACTAACATAAATCACTAGGAAATGTAACATTAGTCAGATAGGTATGAACTGGGGCTGTTCTGTCAGAGCGGGGGTGTTGGAGGAGACTGAATGAGGTATGCATGGATCGGGGCCGGATGCCGGAGCTGGCGAATTGTTGCTGTGGAGCGCCCGTGAACCCTCGGGAACAAGCATTGCACGTGCCAGTACTCTGGAGGCGTGGCTTTGGGGGAATGTCTGAAGAAAGGGGTTTGGACTTTTGAATCGAGTATTTTCAAAATGTAACTAGCTTGAACTGTTTTTCTAAGATCTCCTACCCCACCTTTAATAGTCATGATTATATTCATTAGATTGTAATCAACTAAAAATAAGAGCCACGTTGTTATCTTATAAATCTATGGAGCCACCGAATCATTACCCTCAGAGTCCTCCATGTCTCTGAAAACAATCTACTTCTTCTCTCCTCCTTTTTTCCAGTTTTTTAGAAGCTTTGAGTTGCATTATCAAGGTACATACCAACCACACTTCAACCTGTGGCCATATGTGCTGTTTGTTTGCAGCTTGTAAGTGTTTCTATACAAGCCTACCCAAACTTCTGCATTGTAGCAGTTGCTGCTAAAAATAAACACATAAATGAGGGAGGAAAAAAGACTTCTTCTTCTTCTATCTTGTGCCATCTGTCCTATTTGGGACATTTTGGGAAACACTGTAGACTGAGGGAAAATTCACTCACCATAAAATAGCTTGGAGGTCTTTTTGCTTTGTGGTGCACTGAAATGTAACAGATAATGTATATCAGGAAAAGTGGAATAGTTTTTTACCTTTAAGGGTTTTTCAATTGTAGTTGTCTAGAGAATAAAAAGCCTTGTGCAATTACAAAAGGAGGCACAACCTGTGATTTGTGAGCACATGCTCTTTTGACTTCTGCACTATTGCCTATTTCATGGCTGAAAAGTAGTAACAAATGACAGTGATTGGCTGCAACTGGACCATTTATTTCCCTTTACTGTGGTGAAGCACACAACTTATGCATGTTGGCTTCTTTGTGTAAATTCACCAAGCGTGTTAAGGTCACAATGTCAGATGATGGACTGTACAACATATATAACATATCATTATCTATACAGCATATGTAGGCTCATCTTTGTTTTTCTCTCACCTTTATCTTCCAATTTCCATTCTGCGTTTCCCCTCCTCCATCTGCTGTCTCCAGAGGGATCATCATGGGGAGTTATTCTGGCCTCTGCCCCCTCTGCTCTCTGGTTCTCTGTGATTCATACTCTGTGCACACCAAGTGGGGAGAGTCTGCTGTCTCTTCCCAGAATGATAATGCAAAATAGACAGAAACAGGCAAAAAGATGACAGACAGAAGAAAAAAGGATCTGGCAGGTAAAATTACTACATTTTTAGTGGACTCCTCACGTTCATCTTCTGAACCACATAGTCCCTGATAGGGTTGCAGGGGGTGCTGGAAACTATCTCAGCTTACCTATGGGGTTCACCCTGGACAGGTTGCCAGTTCAACACAGGGCTGACATATAGAGACAAACAACCAACCACTCTCACATTCACACCTATGGGCAATTTAGATTAACCTATTAACCTATCAGTAGGGATGGGAATCGAGAACCGGTTCTTTTTGAGAACCGGATCCCAGTAGCTCGATTCCTTGGAATTGTTTGCCTGCCTGCTTAACGATTCTGCTTATCGATTCTGCCTTCGTTGTGCATGCGTGATGATGTCACACGTACGCTGCATTGTTTTGGTCTGAACGTAGCCAACATGGCATTGAGGCAGAAACGGTCTAAAAAGACGACACCAGGTCCACTTACTTGGAACACTTGCAAAGCTTCCATATCTTCAAAAGGGTGGAATCCCTCCAATATCCTCAAACATTTGTCCGCAGCATGTGAATCATTTACAGGAATGTCACGTATTTGATACGCTACTTAGCGGCGCTTTTGAATGTAGCAGAAGAGTGAATGCCAGGCCGGTTCTGGTGTGGGCAACAAATGTCGTAACTCCTCAAATACAAGTTTCTGAAGGTAAGAAGGGAAAGGAAATGAGGTGCACAACAACGAGAGATGAGCCGAGTCGAACCTGTTCCACGTAGTAGAAATGTGGCAATAGAGGAATTAGTCAAACGTCTTAAGTTTCACTTTCACCCCGAACCGGCCCAGCGTCATCCGTTATTATTATTTGTACATACTGTATAAGTTATATTTTCTGTGCAGAGATGGAAATATAAAAGACAGCTAATGAAAACACACTCATTTGTACTCTTTTATTCCCTCACCCAATGAGAATCGATAAAAGAAAAGATAAGGAATCGTATCGATAAGCAGTATCGATAATGGAATCGGAATTGTTAAATTCTTAACGACTCCCATCCCTACCTATCAGTGCATGTCTTTGGATGCTTGGAGGAAGCCAAAGTACCCGGAGAGAACCCATGCTAACACGGGGAGAACATGATACACGAAAGTCCTCTCTGTCAGCTGGTGTTGAAATTGAACCCAGGACCTTCTTGCTGTGAGGTGACAGACAGTGCTATCCACTATCCATTACATCGCCATGTCTTTTACTTTTACTTTTACTTTTTCGCTCTGGTCTACCCATGCTCAGTCAGTCTTTTTAAGTATGTGTGAGCTTGTGGGTTTGCATATGTGTGTGTGTGTGTGTGTGTGTGTGTGTGGGTGGGTGGGTGCGTGGGTGGGGGTGGTACTGATTTTAAACTGATATGTAAAGCACTTTGTGCTACAGTCTCTATGTATGAAAAGTGCTATATAAATAAAGATTATTATTATTATTATTATTATTATTATGTCATCGACTCCCCACATTGTATTTTAACGATATAAAACCAAATGTATCATATTTGATACATGAGTTTTGAAGCCCTCTACATCAGGGGTATTCAAATCCGGTCCTTGACAGTGTCCTGCATGTTTTATTTCCCTCTTCCAGCACACTTGGTTCAGTTAATAATCTGCTCATCATCCAGCTCTGCAGAAGCCTAATAACGATGTAATGGGTTCCAGGCGTGGTGGAAGAGGGAAATATCTAAAATATGCAGGACAACGGCCCTTGAGGACCGGATTTGAATACCCCTGCTCTACATGATCAGTGTGATATTTTTTTTCTTGAAAAACCTAATGTATACAATTAGATACATGCAATACACAGATAATCCACTAGGGGGGAGGAATTCATTCATCAGAGGCCTTTCCAGTGACACTACAAGAGTAAATTAATGAGGAAGGAAGTAGAGCTTTGCCAATCTTGAAAAGGAATTACCAATTTGTTAGACATGTTTGTGTTATATCATGTTTTTGTTTGTTCAAAAATAATAATATTTGAACATTGAGACCAGATGTATCAAATATGATACAAAATTGAAACTCAAACATGGAAATTGAAATCCATTAGAGTTGAGGTGTCTGTTTAGGTCTAAAGGCTCTGCTGTTTGAACCAAAACCAAGCATATTGTGTGTAAACTTCAGGTGTATTGGATGTTTCTTGCTAAAGTTAGTTGGAGGTAATGTCATGTGTTGGTGGTGCTGTGGAATTTTTATATGCATCTGAATAAGCTTTTTCTGTTAGTCGCAATAAAATACAGTAGCATCTGAACAGTTTGATGGAATATTGAAAACTCTGACGCAAAACTCCACATGGACAGAAGGACGCACTCAAAAGATGGTCAAAGGTCACGGTTACTGGCGTCTCATGTCCATCCACTCTGTTGAATGCAATGTCTCAGGAATGCTTTCTTTATTATTGGCATAAATATTCACTTGTATACAAAGACCAAAGATTAAAGATCAAGATCACTAGTTATAGAAAGTTACTAGTAACGGAGAATTTAATGAATGCTTTGTGATGCAAGGGTGGATCTGGTTGAATTTGTGTTTCTTGTTTTGTAAATTGGTGTGGACAGTTGCACATACTGTATTAGTGAAAAATTACAGTCAGTATCAGAAACTTTAGAAATTATCTGCAAATATGGGTCTGTTTTTTGTTTTTTTGTAAGACATATCCAAGCATTTACTATAAGGTTTTTTCCATCAGTCTATCCCTATTATGTTTGAAAATGTGATGTCAAGGACTGAGTAATCAATGTGTACTGTATTTTCTGGTCTATAAGCTGCTACTTTTTTCCACATGCGGCTCAAAAATGATGCGGCTATTTTATGTTTTCCGGGCTAACGATCAAGGAAATAGAGATGCTGCACGTAAGCTTGGCATCAATAAATCGATGGTGAGACATTGGAGACGGGGTGGGTGGGGCTTATAGTCAGGTGCGACCAATAGTCCGGAAAGTACGGTAGATTTTTATCCAGATGTTTTATGTCATGGTAATTGTGACCTCTCAAAATTTCTTTTCAGTTTTCTTATCAAGCTCAAAATCTCATTTGCAAGAGACCTGAACACAACATTTTTCTTACCGAAATCTAACCAGTACATGAATATTATAAAACGGGTTCAATCAAATGAGGCAAACACACACACACGCACACACACACACACACACACACACACACACACACACACACACACACACACACACATATGTACACACATAATTATCAAACACTAGTTGCAGAGTTTTAAAGTGGTTCTGCTGAATAAGAGTTTCTAGTTTCAAATTGTGTTGCAAGTCATTTGATTAGTATGGTATAAAATATGAGGAGTGTCTGTTGATCTTGCTCATGTGATGTGAGGACATTTAGTCTAATTTTAAATTCAACAAAGCAGTCTGCAAATGAATGAAAGCAATCTGTGACTGGGAGAAGGCCTGGAAAGACTGATGGCAAAACATCTGTGACTGTGTCAGACATAAAAGTGTGCAGTACAGTGAGGAGTTGTGGAGTAAATACCATTCAAATACAGAGTAAAAAGCAGTGGACCCAAGATTTAGCCTTGAAGCACTCCCTTGTTAATTAATTGAGGATGACATTTAAACCATGAGGATTGATTGTTTAAAATCCTATTGGAGAGGTATGAGAAAATAAAGCAATAGTTGGTAGAGAACTGCATGAAGAGATTTAAATGTAAGAATATTTGACATCTGATTGAAATTATGGTTTTTGTTTTAAATTTGTGTTGTCAGGTTGTTTTATGGGATGATCTCTACATGATGTAAGTGCTTGAATTTAATTTGAGGAGAGTATGCAACAAATGTTATAAGTTTAGAAATAAACAGATATTATTTACTTTATTATTTTTTTTAAACTTCATTAAAGACTGAAGTAAAATGATTAATTTAAAAACATCTTAAATTGTGTAACCAATTTTGCCTAGACCTAAACATGTCTGTAGGCCATATTTCACATGTTTTATTTGATGTCAGCCTTTCCTAACATAATACAGCAACATTTCAACTGTTAACGTAACGGTGTTGAATTAAACAGTGTCCGTGCCTATAAATAAATCCAGATCCATCAGCTCAGCTTCACACATTTAGGTTGTTTTTTTTTTTTAACAGATGCCTCAGAGTCAAGTCACTTTTGAATGAATAAACAACACTCCAATCATCACTTGTCAGCTCCTGTCACTGAAAAGCCTTTCAGATTATAGCTTGATAAATCATTTGGAGGCTGGCAGAGGCAGTCAGCTGTTTAAGGACCTGTCTCTGAATAGCTGGAAGGGATCCCTTTTACTGTTTATAGCTTTTACAGTTCCACTATCATTAATGTATTGATAGGCAGTGTTGGGAGGATGCTTCTTTAGATTATATGCTCTTGAATGTAATTTGTAACATATTCCTTTAAACTACTCAGAGTGAGTAGTATGCTTAAAAAGTTCTAGATTGTTTCAACATTATCTCACATTATTATTATTATTATTATTATTATTATTATTATTATTATTATTATTATTATTATATATACAGGGTGGGGAAGCAAAATTTACAATATTTTGAGGCAGGGATTGAAAGACAGTGTATGACCAATTAGTTTATTGAAAGTCATGAGAATTTATTTACCACAAGAAAAATTGACATAATAGAAAATGTGTTTATTCTATGTGTCCTCCTTCTTTCTCAATAACTGCCTTCACACGCTTCCTGAAACTTGCGCAAGTGTTCCTCAGATATTCAGGTGACAACTTCTCCCATTCTTCTTTAATAGGATCTTTAAGAAAGTCGACATTCCTGTGTGATGTTCTATTGGTAGCATGTTCTAAAACGCCCCAAATAGCAGAATCCAGAGGGTTTAGATCTGGGCTAGAAGGCGGCCATAAACATGATTCCCAAAAATTGCTAAAGTTGGATTTGCAGAAATCTTGTATTTTTCTAGCTGTGTGGGCTGGAGCACTATCCTGTGTCCATACATAATTTCCATCTGGGTAGTTTGCTTTAAGCAATGGCAATACCTGGTATCTGGATGGATTTGGTTGGATCCTTTAGGATTTTGGATTTGAGAGCTTTAATAAAAGCTTTGGTACGTTTTTTGTTGCTTCCTCCACTTCCAGACTTTCTCGTAATAGTTTTGCTCATAGTCATTCTCTTCTTTACATTATAAACAGTCTTTATGGACACTCCAACTATTTTTGAAATCTCCTTTGGTGTGACGAGTGCATTCAGCAAATCACACACTCTTTGACGTTTGCTTTCCTGATTACTCATATGGGCAAAAGTTTCTGAAAAGGTATGGATAATAGTGTTAGGTATGATTATGACATCAATATATGTTTGGTTTCAAAACAATTGACGTAGTGCCTGCTGAGAAAAAACAACTAAATGTTCATTGTAAATTTTGCTTCCCCACCCTGTATGTATGTTGGAGTTGCATGAAGATGGTATTTACACACTATGACCAACAGTTTCATGAATCCAGGAGTCACTCCTTATGGACGCTGTTGTCTATAAAGATGAAATAATTTAGTTTTCAGTCACATCAACCCTCCTTTTATTCCTATTTTTACACATCAGCATTCATCTTTGACAAAGTGCAATGATTACATACTGAGTCCCACTTACACTTTATCTATCAAGAAGAAATCACACTGTCACAATAGTCTCATGAGAAAAGGTACAAATATTTTATTCCATCTTTATGGGCAACAGTGAACAGAAGTGTATGCAAACACAAAGGAAGCTTTGACTGTTATTTCATTATAGACATTATGAATGAACGTGTACACACAAAATTTCTTTGCATTGCTGTTAGCCTTGATTATAGGACACATTATTTGTGTCAAATAGCTTATGGTGCAGGTTTATTAATTGCATACTATGTACATTTAATACAGTGCTTATGGGAAATTAGTCATGCCATGGCACATAATGCAATTAAAATAATCTCTTTCAGTAATCTATTCATTGCAAGCATGTAAATTATTTTCACAGTAACTGTATATATACAACTGCATGTGTTTTGTATTCTAAACACAAATTGTCAGATGTATTCACCTACTCTTCAACACTACCACTAGGTCAAGCAGTCCTTGTTGGAAAAGTTCAGATTCTCATGCTGTGAACACACACTGCTTACTAAAATAGCATTGCACATACACATTTATGTCAGGGGGGCAATGACAATGTGGTGTATGGTTGAATACTGCCTCTGCATGGAATACAGAAATCCTTACTGGTTATTGATGTAACAGTGGGGACTGAAAGAGTAATTCAGTCTATATATATATACTATTATGTGACCCATGGGGAACCATGGGTTGTAGATGTGGTAGTTTTTATGCTGGGGAGAGCAGACTTTTGGGAAAAAATGTGAGTCTATATTTTATAGGTAGTGACAGAAAAATTGTTTGGTATATCCTTCTTTAAAATGTAAATGACAATTAAAGCTATACCGTATGATGTGGCATTTTTACACTTTTCTTTTGTCATCTTAAAATGCTCCTAATAAGTGTGTCAAACTAAAATGTAAAAGAAATCCGCCAGGTATTGAAACTCAAAAATGTTTAATTCTCATATATTTCTGATAAAAGTCTGACCAATCATTTTAGTCGGTCCGAATAAAATAATTGGCCGAACGTGATTGAGCCTCCTGTCAATCATCCATTACGGCCGTCCAGCATCCGTTCCATTATCGCCACCTCACATCCGATATGTGTCCCTCTGAATCTGACGCTTCACTGGCGCTGCTCCTCCTGTCACTGACCACAGTCTACTGTCTAGGATGTGTTTGGATAGAACTGACATGCACATGTGGAAGGGATTAAACTGATTTATGAAGAGAAACGACAACTGAGGGGCACAAACGGGAGTCTGATGAATGAAGGATGGAGATAAAAGTCCGGAAGTCAGGTGAACTGGACTGAACAGGTCTGCATAAAGCTCAGCTTTTATGACGATGGGACTCATACAGGTACATGTACATGGTGTCACACATGTAAGATGATGTAGGATGATAAATGTATGGACTATGAAACCTCAAATGTCCACGGAAAATTCGCGAAGGCTGTGCGTTCACAGTGCGCGCGCCCATCCCCTGGGCACTGCAGTGAAGACACTGACCCAGTACTGCACAGACCAGGTCTACTGATGGAACAGGAGCCGCGGGCCCGCGGCAGGTGGATGATGCATCTGATTACTGAGGGAGGGGTCCGCGGACACGCCAAAACGGACCGGACCTCCGCCTCTGCTTCCTCCTCCGTTTCCATCGCGCATCAGATGAGAGGAGGAGAGTGGAGGAGGAGCCTCAGAGCTCAGGCAAAGGGAAGGGGGCGGGGCTTTGGAGGGAGGCGGGTTGTTCATGTTCAAACTTTTACTAAGTGCTGTGAGAAATGCCACATTGGTAGGTATAGCTTTAATATACAGTATTAATACTCAGGCACACCTGCAGAGGGAAATTGTGAGGTAAAGACAAAGCGTATGGACGTGCGTTTGGGGTGAGTGATTCATAAGACCAGGGTAGCAGGAGTTCTCCGTAAGTACCGGGACTCATTCTCTCTCTCTCTCTCTCTGTCTCTCTCTCTCTCCAAAAATATTGGTCCTATCAACTTGCTGAGACTTTTTAATGAGGAGATGGTACTATTCCTCAACTGTAGGCACCAAATTGACCAGGTATAAACATTTCAATTTGTCAGTGCCGACACACACACACTCTCTGAGACCTTCCAGTATTAAGATATAGATATACACATGTGGACAATAATTGAAACAACAGTGACTATCACCACCCGACCACACACACATTCGACACTTATATAACCATATTCCTTTCCCTATAATGAAGCTAAATCCTCACAAGAAACCGTAACATATAATGTACACATATGAAATACACAGCTACACAATCGCACTCACACCTCAGGCTCTACTTCCTTTCAACCTTCCAACTGTTGATACCAGCTTTACATAAGCCTCTGTGTGTTTATTGGTCTTTCAGTGGGTTGCTTTTGTTTTTTTATTTTTTACAGACACACATTCATGATCAAATTACTACAGCCTACTTTCAAACACAATTTGCAAAAGAAAAAAAAAAAAAAAGAAGAAAATACCGACAGGCTTGAAGGCAGGCAATTTCATCCGTTGCTTTAGCGTCTCCCTTCTTAATCACTTATGTCTTTTCAAGAAAACAGTGCAGAAGCTCCATGGTGTTTATATCGAACCATTGCACTGCCATGACAGTTTACGTGCTATTTGTGGATAATTGGAGGTGTATGTCACTGCTGCAATCTAAGGCAGGCTGCACATGCTGTCCTCCACCTTGTGAGAAAGCATCCTATTGGAAGAAATCACATCTCGCCCAAAGACAGATATCGGAAGTCTCAAAGGTGCGCTTCCAAAGATGTACAATGAAAGGAAGGGGGATGCTGAAGAGCAGAGGTGTCTGTAAACAAATCTATAAAAAATGAAGTAGCCTCAGCTGTATCAGAGGCTGCTGGGAGATTAGACTGCAGACACAAACATTTTTAGGTAAATAAGTGTTTGTACTGCGCTACACTGGAAGGTACAGCATACAGATTATGTTCCATTTGCAGGCAGAAGAGTTAATCAGACATAGCTGATGCACTCAGACTGACAAACATTTAAAGCGGATGCAAAGTGGAATGTGATTTAATACGTAGACGAGCGACAATGCACTTACAAATAACTCACGGAATGTTACATTTGACCTTTTCGTGCTTTTACTCTAAAGGCTTCACAGACCTTTTACAAGAAAATTCCAATCAATTGCACATACATTCAAGTCATGCAAGTCAATTCATACAGGTGCTCTCAGGGTTTAGATAAAAGGCTCAAAAGCAATAGAAAGTGAATGTTTATTGAAGCACAGGTGAAATTGGAAGATTAGCTGGGCAGGGATAAATGAATGTATTGTCAATATCATTTAGTCAGTGAGTAGTTGGGTTAAAGGGAACAAACACGAAATGAATGCAAGAGCTGATGTTGAATATATTGAAGTTTAGGAACCAGAAAATCAGGGTTTCAGAGGCTGGAATAAAGTCAAAAATTAGGAACCAGGAAATTATGTTTAGCAGGGGAGGAAGGGCGATACTTCTGCAGTTGATCATTACTGGGAAACAAGCCATAGAGGTGTTTCTAAAAGCCAAAGAAACATCCTTTATGGAGTCATTCCCAGGATGCCGAAGCATAAAATTTTAGTCAGGACTCTTTTTAACATCTCACTCTCCCAGGCTGTGGTGCCGGTGTGTCTTAAGACTTCCACCATCATCCCTGTGCCCAAAAGTGCAGCAGCAAAAGGCATGAATGTAAGATCCTTGATACACAAAATGGTGGACTCAAATGCACGACTCACCGAAAACTGAAGATTAACAAAAGTATTTTAATATTGAAAAAGTGATTTAAGAAAAGGCGCCCTCAAAGGAGGATATATAATACTACTTCAAAAGAATATCTATGATAACAAAATACTTACAGAAAACTGAAGCAAAACTAGCAAATAGTGATGGGTCCGGCAACACCGATGCGTCGGCGCATGCATTGAGCTCATAGAACAAAACCCCGTGTCACTTTGAGAAAGTCACATGACCGATACAGGAACTGTTTCGAACTGACACTGATGCGCCAAACTGTGTTTATACGGAAGCACATCTGTCAACGGGATGCATCTGCCAAAAGAATCTCTGAACTTTTGTGGTTCATTGTCAAATTCATCAAGAATTATGGAGCAGCCTCAAGCCAAAAGAAAGGTTTCCGCCGTGTGGGACCATTTTGATCTCATATCCGAAAATAAGGTATTTGTTTTAATTTCCTTGTTGTTTCATCCTGTTCCTCTCAGAGTTTTCACTTGATCTATCTGAATTCAAATTCATTTCAAAGTGCCTCTTAGTTTACTATTCATATTATGTTCTGCAGGTTAAATGTCGCATTTGTTCGACAACACTTTCCTATTTAAACAAAAGCACCTCCTCAACATTGAGGCATTCTAGGGCCAGGCATGAGAATGAAGTCCCAGATACACCCAGGATAAACTCAGGTATACAGCCATTCTACAACTGACTCACAGTTGCTTTATTGATAATTAATTCCAATTAATTTATTCTTTACTTCATTTTTAACCATCAAACTCAAAACGTTGGAAAAAATTATTTTTTGAATAAAAATTTGTAAAAAAAAAAAAAAAAAAAAAAATCCTAGTCCACAAGCATCCTCATTCACAACACGTTCACTTAGATTTTCACGTCATGATACATGTTCACATTATTTATTGACTGTATCTAAAAATATCAAAGAAAGATATTAAATAATACAACATAAAATACAATGACTTAAATTATATTGTTGCATATACTAGCTCATCAAATCGGTGTCAGTTGAGTCTGTCAAGTAGGTTGCCTGTAGGGATATTTAAGGTCAAGCAGGTGTCAGCATTCAGTGACACAGTATCGACACAGTATCAGTACAGTTTAGCAATGTGTCAAAACGCTTCATGATGCCTCATCTACCCATCACTACTAGCAAACAAGAAAAAACCTGGTTTGGACGCTTGACATAAATACGCTGACAGAATATGACGAACTGGCATAAGACAAAGGGAGACGGGGACTATTTATACATGAGGTAGGGGAACACAGGTGACACCAATCAGGGGTGGGGCTAAGAAACACACTGGTGGGAAAACACACAAAGGGAGGAAGTCAGGGTCTGAAACGAGAGGAGAGATGTGTACAAAATAAAGCAGGAAGTGCAAGACAGGACCAAATATGAACGATTCTAACTTAACATAAAGTGGCTAATTGTTAGAACTCCTTGACAAGTGAAATGGACGACTCAAAAGCACGACTCACAAAAACTTAAGATTTTAACAAAAGTATTTTCATAATAAAAGAGTGATTAACAAAAGGCGCTCACAAGGAGGATATAAAAACTACAAACAAATCTTTATGATGAACAAAACAGAAAAACTTGAAACTTAAAACTTGACAAACATGGAAAAACGTGGTAGACAGCTTGACGTGAAACAGCATGACAGAATCAGACGAACTGGCAAAAGACAAAGGGAGACAGGACTATTTATACATGAGGTAGGGGGAACACAGGTGACAACAATCAGGGGTGGGGCTAACAAACACACTGGAAGGGAAAACACACAAAGGGAGGAAGCCAGGGTCTGAAATGAGAGGTAAGAGATGTGTACAAAATAAAACAAGAAGTGCAAGACAGGACCAAATGTGAACGACTCTAACTTAACATAAAGTGATAAATCAAACAAAGACAAAACGCTGAAAACCAAAGACAAGTAATGAAACACTAAACATTAACATAATTAACACATCTGACGAGACATGACACTAATCAAACAAGGACAAAACACTGAAAACCTAAGACGAGACACAAAACACTAAACATTAACATGACTAACACACCTGACGAGACATGACAATGATTGACTATCACTCTGTGGCTCTCACCCTAATAGTCACAAAATGCTTCGGGCGGCTAGTCATGGGCCTCATAAGGAAGAACACTGACATCAATGTGAATCCACACGAGTATGCCTACAGGAAGAACCGCTGCACATCAGACGCAGTGTCGACAGTTCTCCACACTGCTGTCATCCACCTGGAGAGTGGGGATTCCTATGTTAGGCTGCTTTTTCTGGATTTCACCTCTGCGTTTAACCCTTAGGGGTCCACGGTCATGGCTCCGAGACTGAATCACATGACATTTTTAACTCATCGTAGCATCAGAAGTCGGTCACATAGACCTCTGGGGATAATTGCATTCGAAAGTGCAGCATTCAAACACTTTCCCACTTTTTATTTGATGTTGATAGAGCAAATACAACCAAAGATATGATATTTTGAAACCAGAGCAATCAAGCGATATAGCGTTATTATAGCAACATAAAGCAAGCGTTATATTTCTGACCATATCTTTGTCATTTTTTGTCCTTTTTCAAAATGGAAAAAACTGGCTGAATCTGTGGATTTGTATCCACAGATGGCATTAGCATTGCAGGTGAGGGTGAGAGTCGGAGTGGGGGGTGAGAAAACCAGAGAAAATGCCTATGTAAAGATATGCTTTTATGTCAAATATTTGAATATAGTTTTAATTTGTTACAATTTTGATTTTATATACCTAATATTTGGAACCAAAATTCACTTTTAAAGTCTTTGAAAAGGTTCGTTAAGCATCTTTGTGTTATTTATGCAATAAATTATATACATTTTTCAAACCGGATTTTATATTTTTTGTGTTTTTAGTCCTTTTGTGTTGATATAGTAGGTTAAAGTGAAAAAAAATAATCGACAAATGAGATAGATGAAGTTGTGCTGAAAAAAAAGATACCAAACATGAATATAGTTAACATATGGTTATATAGTATATAAAGGCAAAATCAAAAGTACTCAAAAACAGCCAAAATCGGCTCAGACCCCTAAGGGTTAACATGATCATCCCGCAGACTCTAGCTAATAAACCACTGCTGCTTGGACTAACACCTTCTCTGTCTAACTGGGTCCTGGACTTTTTCACACACCGGCCACAGACTGTCAGAATCCACGGCATCTTGTCCTCCCCCATCATCCTCAACACCGACTCCCCCCAAGGATGTGTCCTGAGCCACCTGCTGTTCACATACAACTGCTCACACCCAGGCAGTCGTATAGTGAAATTTGCAGACGACACAGCAGTAGTGGGACTGATATCCTGCAATGATAAGTCTTTGTACCGGCAGGAGGTGGAAGATCTGGTGGACTGGTGCGTATAAATGCATAAATGAGGGGAAGATGAAGAAGCTGGTTGTAGATTTTAGGGGGAGGAGCCACACCCCCTCCCCCTGTTCATCAATGGAACAACCATGGGAATGGTCTAAAGCAGGGGTGGCCAACCCTGGTCCTGGAGAGCCACAATCCTGCATGTTTTAGATCAGGGGTTTCAAACTCATTTTGGTTCAGGGGCCATATTTAGCCCAGTTTGATCTCAAGTGGGCCAGACCAGTAAAATAATGACTTAATAACCTATAAATAATGACAAATCCAAGTTCTTCTTTTTGTTTTAGTACAAAAAAAAAACAAAAACAATTATGAAAATATTTACATTTTACAAAAAAGATGTGAATAACCTGAAAAAAACAGAAATTTAATTTGAAAAATTAGTGCAATTTTAACAATATTATGCCTCGACTTATTATTTACACATGTACATTACACACAATGTTCCATAAACATTTGGTAACAGGCAGAATATTGTTCAAATTTTGGAGTTTGGAACTAAAATTTGAATAATTTCTACAATATTACATTTCTTATTAACACAACTACAGATCACAGAGGATCTGTAAATGCACAAAACATTTAGTAACAGGCAGAATATTGTTAAAATTGCACATTTCAGCCTGTTCATCTTTGTTTTTATTTATGTATTATTTGCATTTTATTGTGAAAGAGTAATTTTGTAAATGTAGATATTTTCACAGTGTAATGTTATTTTTTTCCACTTGAATTTTTTCTACATAATTTTTTACAAAGAAAATTTGTAATTGTCATTATTTATGGGTTATTGCATTGTCATTTTGTTTTACTTGAGATCACATTGGTCTGTATGTGGAACCTGAACCAAAATGATTTGAACAACCTTGACTGTTCAGGTTAATTTTTGCACTTTCATCCTGCGGGCCGGATTGGAACCCTTGGCGGGCCAGATTTGGCCCCTGGGCCGCATGTTTGACACCTGTGTTTTAGATGTTTCCCTCTTCCAACACACCTGATTCAAATGATAAGCCTATCATCCAGCTCTCCAGAAGCCTGATAACGACTGTCAGTTGTGTTGGAAGAGGGAAACATCTAAAACATGCTGGATTGTGGCTCTCCAGGACCAGGGTTGGCCACCCCTGGTCCAAAGCTTCAAGTACCTTGGAGTCCACATTCCCAGGGACCTTAAGTGGACCATAAACACCTCCATCATCTTAACCCTTTCATGCATGAATTATGAGAACCTTAATCAAGATTTTTATTCCTCTTTAAGCATGAAAAAACAACGCAATTGAATTTTTTTTATGAATCTATTTTTCATGGAGTTACAAAAATTTCCAGTCAGCTGGACACCATGCGTTTAATTTTGGAAGCAAAGACACATATTTAAACCCATCATCATTAAGTGATATACTGTGTGAAAACTATGATTTTTTTTTTAAATGCAGCTAATTTCATGTTTTCACACATTTTATCATATTCTAATACTAATTATGGAGATAATACGCAAAAAAAAAAAAAAAAAATTGTTTGAGAAAATTGGCCGTTGATTTACACTCAAAAATGTTAGTGCAGATCAGGTTTGTCAAGAACAGCAAAGTTACAGTAATGGTCTGAGTGTCAGTGTAGATGATGCATGAGCGTCCACTGTGTTGGTTGATATCCTCCTTAAACCCAGGAAAGTGAAGATTTTTAGCTTTTTTACATAAAACAGTCATCTTGATTGGAAACTGCATAACGCAACAGTTTTTTCAGATACCTTTCTTAAATTATTTTAATTTATTTATTTTTTAATGGAATGTCCGTTGCAATGAACAGCATTTTTCTTAGTGAACTGTTAAATTTTTGTCCCCTAAAAAGGACAAAAATGCATTGCTGGGTCTCAGGAGGACATGGAACTAAAACAACTAAACCCATGAACATACAAGAGAACAGCTGGAGAATAGGTGTCCACTGTAGTGACCACTATGCATGAAAGGGTTAAAGAAGGCCCACCAACACCTTTATTTCCTCCAGAAGCTGAAGCAGGCTGGCCTCAGTGCTGGCAGCTTTCTACAGGTTTGTGGTGGAGAGTACACTCAAACAGGGGCGCCGCTACCAATTGTGGGCCCCATGAAAGGTAAATGTTGTGAACCCTTTCATGGAATTAGGGGGGGTGTGGTCCATACATAACGTCACTCACCCTACCGCGAAAACGAAACTGAAACGTAACATTCTTTCTACGTCCGACTCCCGGCTTCTAAGCATCTCTTACTTTCACAAAATTTCCACAACTTCTACCCTGTATCTACTGGACCCCCTCCACTGCTCTATAGGCCCCCCACAAATGCTGGGCCCCATGAATTTGTCATGTTTACCCCCCCTTATCAGCACCCCAGCACTCACCCTCTCCATCACCACCTGGTATGGGAACTGCAGCAGTCTTCCTTCTGTTGAAGACATCCATATCAGCAGGTGCAGGAGGAATGTGGCCACACATTATGGAGGATTCTACCCACCCGGCCCATGGATTGCTTGACCCCCTCCCCTTGGGCAAGAGGCTGCGGAGCATTAAATCCAGAACTACCAGGCTCAAATGCAGCTTCTTCCCAGAGGCTGTCAGACTGGTGAACTCGATGCCACAGTGACGCATGGCTGTGCCGCTCGCGGTCATGCTTTTACCTGCAAACACTGCTGTTTTATTTTGTTTTAACATGCTGCTCAGTGGGGGTGGGAACTTTCTGTGTGGAGTTTGCATGTTCTTTCCGTGTCTGCATGGGTTCTCTCCGGGTACTCCACTTTCCTCCCACCATCCAAAGACATGCACTGATAGGTTAATTGGTTAATCTAAATTGCCTGTAGGTGTGAATGTGAGAGTGATTGTTCGTCTCTATATGTCAGCCCTGTGATGATGTCCAGGGTGTACTCCACCTTCGCCCATATGTAGCTGGGATAGGCTCCAGCGACCCCTGTGACCCTAGTGAGGACAAAGTGGGTTCAGAAAATGAGTGAATGAATGCTGCTCAGTTTAATCTTGCAATGTAGTATTAATTTATTAGGTTTTTTACTGTTATGTATTCTTATACAGGACTAATTACACTGGGTTACAAAAAAATGTTTTGTGCAAGTTGTCTAGGTTTTTTCAACTGAATTAGGACCATTTTGCACCGCTAAATCCAAAAATGACATCTGTTTTTCTCAATCAGGTCAGGTTTTTTTGCTAATTTAATTTTGAAAAATTTGATCTTCTCACAAAATTGATCACATTTTTGTGACTTTATCAGTTGATTTTTTATATAGTTCTCACCCAAAATAGGTTTTAAGAGAAAAAAAATCATTTTCTAACAGGATGTATTTATTAAACTTCAGAGAACTCTTCTTCCCTTTGGTCCACTGATGCAGATACTCGGTGCATGACTTGCATACCATGTGTGGCGCCCAAACTTTATCTTGGTCACCAAGTTTAATACCAAAATAAGATTGGTAAGCACACTTTATGAAACTTGTGACTTGATTCCTGTTAGGTACAATGGTGTATTCAGATGTAGCAGAATACGTCAGGCTTATTTTTGCAAATCTTTTAGTCGAAGCCATTTCATTCACCTGTAATATTAAAAAAAACATTAATCATAAATTGGCAAAAGTAAAATCTTCAGAACTCATTTATTACAAGAAATATGAAAGAATTTTGTATCATATGATGTGAAAATGCCCATAAATGTAAGCAAAAATGTTAAAAAGCCAATATGTAGCATAGTTCAGAAAGTTGACCTGATTGAGCAAAATTAATGTGATTTTTGGATTCAGCACACCAAAATTATCCTAAATCAGCTCAAAAAACTTAAACAATAAATTTGTTGTTGACCAGTGTTATTATAGATTCTCTTTTGTAGGATGTTGTACATTGCTGGTCCTGAGTACAAATTTTGTTTTATGTATAAACATGCAAATGACAATAAACTGAACCTTGAAAATCCTGAATTTTCAAGGATGCTTCTGTGCATCTTCAGCACTCTTTAAGCACCCACAATCCCATGTCTGAGTCCTTTAAAAGTGATGATGAATGAAAAAAGCTGATTGCTTGGCTGGTGTACTGTGCATTCAAATGTAAGAGGGACATTTTACTACACAAGGCAAGTTTATTTGCATATATATAAAGCCCAACTCATGCACAAAGCAATTCAGTTGGCTTATACATAAATAACAGGAAAGTCCAGGAACAGGGAAATAAAAGCAAAGTGTTTATTCACTATAGAAATATTGAGATATAATATACTGCCCTGCCAACTAGGGATGTAACGATATGAAAATTTCATATCATGGTTATTGTGACCAAAATTGTCACGGTTATCATTATTATTGCGGTATTGTTGAAATTGTGCTCAAAATGTTCAAAAAGTACTGATACACACACTGAAATAATTGAACCAAGTTGTATTTAAAAAATAATAAATAAATAATAATAGGCACACTGTACTTTCTCTTGGCAGAAACATTCAAATATTAACTCTTAGTGGTCTGAGCCTATATTGTCTGTTTTTCAGTACTTTTGATTTTTCCTTTATATACTATATAAACAAATGTTTCCTATACCCATTGTTTGGTATCTTTCTTTTCATCACAACTTCATGTACATCATCTGTCTATTTTTTTTTTCACTTTAACCTACTATAAAAACATAAAAGGCCAGAAAACACAAAAAAAATAAAATAAAATCCGATTTGAAAAATGTATATAATTTATTGCATAAAAAACACAAAGATGCTTAACAAACCTTTTCAAAGACATTAAAAGTGAATATTGGTTCCAAATATTAGGTATGGAAAATTAAAATTCTAATAAATTAAAGCTATACTCAAATATTTGACATAAAAGCAGATCTTTGCATAGGCGTTTTCTCTGGAAAAGTGCGGTAATCAAACACGGTTATCATGATAATTAGAATTTAAATGGTAATACTAACTGTTGGCAATTTTACCGCGGGTTATTGTTATACCGGTAATCGTTACATCCCTACTGCCAACACATTGAGTTTGTTTAGGTCACAATGCTTATGCACTGCCACAGTAAATGTCAAAACATTCATTTCCATCTTTTCTTGTAGTGGTGATGGGAGAGTTAGACCACTGTGTAAAGTCTTCTTCATCACAATTCTCAATGGGATTCAGGTCTGGACTCAGGTCTCTCCCATCCATGTATGAAAAGGAAGTCTCATGCTCCCTGAACCACTCTTTCACAGTTTGAGCCTGATGAATCCTGATATTATAATCTTGGAATAAGTCAGTGTCATCAGCAAAGAAAAAATCCACTAATGTTCAAACCTGGTCGTTCAGTATATTCAGGTTCAGCTGACACGTATAACAGTTCTGAACCTAGACCTGACCAACTGAACCAACCCCAGATCATAACACTGCCCCCACAGGCTTCTTCTGTAGGCACTAGGCATGATGGGTAATCACTTCACCCTCTCTGCAACTTGGCCAGTCTAGACTCATTAGACCACATGACCTCGTTCCATCGAAACATAGTCCAATCTTTGTTCTCTTTATCAAATTAATGGCTGTTTCAAAAATGAGAAGCCACTGCATCAGTTAATGTTAAATTAATTATTGCAGCTGAAACATTAATCAGAGCATACTCACACCTATTTGCTTAATGAAATCCTGATGAAGACCTGTTTTTAGCCCGGCAATGTAAAAATACAGCATCTATAAAATCATAACAAAAGGGAAACGCAATGTGTCCGCAGTTGAAAACCTTCAGTTCACGCCAGAGTTTTTGCACATACGGACAGACGGACGGACAACAAACTGATGACAATACCATGTGATGAGGGCCGAGGGTAATAATATAATTAAAGCGTTGTTACAATTATTAGCATTACTTCAGATTTACATCATAATAAGTGATACATTGCAATAAGAATTCAGACTCAGTGCAAAAAGAATAAAGTTCGTAAAGAGAGTAATGTTTTAAATGGTTGAAATGTTTACTTTTGCAGGGAATTTTGGGGACATTTGGAGCGGAGCAGACAGGTATTGCCATCATATTTACATTTATTTGCATTTCAGTAAATATTACTGCTTCATGTAGCTAGAGTTACAGAACTAATTTGACTGATTAGCCTAGTTGGCTTACTGCTACTCGTTTCATTTGCGTTTTAATTTCTGTCTACTAATAACCATGCTAAATATGTGTTTGCTGAAGCATAAAATTAAAAAGTATAACCTTTACCACCATTCTGACTAACTCCATCCACTGTATGACTCTGACAAAGGCTACAATATGGAAGGAGGCTGAAGTGGAGGAGATTAATGTCTGCATGTCCAGGTGTAAATATACGGAGTAGTTCAGGGACATTTGGATGACGGAGAATCCTGACGGTCATTATCAGGCTTCTGCAGAGCTGGATGATAGGCTTATCATTTGAATCAGGTGTGTTGGAAGAGGGATACATCTAAAACATGCTATACTGTATCATCACATGTGAAGTGGTTGAATATTTCCTTGGAAAACTATGACGTCCGTCCAAGAATCTCCGTTTTATCATTTCCCTCTTTTTACGCACAAACACAAAAATGGAGATTTGCCGAAATCACCACTTTGGCAATTTCATTTTTAGAAACCTTCATCTTCAGTGCACATGTCCGTCAGAATCAGAGTCTCTTTATTGTCAGTAAGTACAACAAAATTGAGGTAGAGCTCTCCAGTTTAGTGCAAGAATTACAAGGCACAACAAATGACAGCAAGAAGGCACACTTACATTAGAAAAAATATAAAATAAAAGTGTTGCAACTAGGAATGTTTGTAAAAAAAAAAAAAAAAAAAAAAAGATATAGAATTAAAAAGTGCAAATAGCATGAGAGTAGTGCAAATGACATTGGAGATAGTGTAAATGATATGAGAAAATAAATGTTGTGGGATGAATAGTGTGAATATAATATGGAAGAATGTAAACATTTAACAGATATTGCACATGTTATAGGATATGATGAGATTATTGCAGTGAACATCAGTGTTATTGCGGGTGTCCTATTGATGTTGTGTTGGGTTATTTATTATGGTGATAGCTTTGGGAAAGAAGCTATCCCTCAGTCTGTTTGTTCGAGTAAAGTGTGTCTGTCGTTATCGTGTAAGCGATAGGCACAAACACAGAGAAAAATCTGTTTCCAAAAATACCCGGCTATGCATAAACATAGTCTCACACTAAAAAGGTGCAATTTCAAGTCATTAATCAAGAGGGAAAACACTTTGAAACATGAAGTGGTGAGTTGAGCAGTTTCCACCCACAAAATACAGATCTTAGTATTTGTCCATTTTTATGTGCATTATCACTAGCACTGATGCATTTCATTCATTAACATTCATATAATTGTTTTAACAGCTCTAAACACATGTTAGTTTTTAGCATCACTTTGAGAACAGGACCTTTTCAACCGGCACGCTCGCTAGACTGCTCCATATGTGTTCTATGATCAGGACTCTTGTCTGGCCTTTGAAGGACCTGACTACTGAGGAAAGACCCATGACTTTGAGAAATATTTCAAGCGCTGTCAAAACAATTCACGAAAAGGGGAAACAGGCAAAGATCAAAAGTCCAGAAAACACACACAAAGGCCGCAGTAGGAATGGAAACAAAGATGACATGACAGGAACAAACCAGAGGTGAGTGGTATATATATGCTGAGGTGATAGAAACAGGTGAGAGTGGTAGGAGAGTGAAATTAAAGCAGAGGGTCTGTGTCGGAATACAAGTTTTTGCTTGGGATGGTTCCTAATGGAGAGAAGTATCTCAGTGTCAGCTGTGACAAGAGCTGTCAAATTCAATGAATGTCAAAGAAAGGAGCGTCAGGGTTTCCTTCAGTGCTTTGTGTTTTGTACCACAATTCTCGGCGGGAGCAATATTGGTTGACCCCACTGTTCACAAAACAAATAATCAATGACAGACAAGACACTTACGCCACAACTGTCTAATATGATGATATACTCAGTGCCAATGAAAACGCAACACTTGAATGTGTTTTATTGTTCCTGAGCTGCATCAGTATGTTTAAGTTTCACCTGTATAAGATAATCCCAGACAATTTCTTAACAACCTGAGACGGGTTGAGCTATTGTCACGCTTGAATGAACTCGTCTGCATTCATAAGACTTGTTTTTCTCATTGCTCAACAATGAACTGCTCAACTTAAGGAATTGTGGTCAGTTAAGGAATGGTCATGTTCTGTATATAAAGGCAAGCTGAAAAGCACGAAAATCATTTGCAATAACTCAGCGATGCCTAGACTGACATGTGACCAAAGATGCCATGCTATGGGGCTCCTGGAGGCCGGAATCTCTGCTCGGCAGGTGGCGCGCCGTTTTGGATGCAATGTGTCCACCATAGTCAGGATGCAACAGAGGCATGAAGAAACTGGCTCAACTGCAGACAGACCTGGTCCTGGACGAGCACGTGTGACCACGCCACAGCAGGATCGCTACATTGAGCTGCAGCACCTCCGGGACCGCTTTGTGACTTTTGGTTTTGGGGGTCCTTGAGTTTCTTTCTTTATCCTTATTTTTTGTCAACAAATTTGGATGCGATTTTTTATTTTTACTGTATAGAAATGGCCTATGATTAACTCCAAAGAGCTTATGGAATAAAAATCCTCATCGATTTAAAAAAATATAAGAATCTTCAAGTGTTGCGTTTTCATTGGCACTAAGTATATGTTTTATACTTGAAGCACTTGTTGGTATGAAAAGTAAAGTTATTGTAGCAGAACCAGTGATTAGTTGCATGAGTTCAGGGGTGCCGCTACCAATTATAGGCCCCATGAAAGCATAATCGGGGTGTACGTGGGGGTGCGGTACATGAACAACATCACTAATGATACCATGAAAACGAAAACGAAACTTAACCCTTAAGGGTCTGAGCCTATTTTGGTTGTTTTTGAGTACTTGATTTGATTTTGCCTTTATATACTACATATAGAAATGTTTGTTATACCCATGTTTGGTATCTTTTTTTTTCAGCACAACTTCATCTATCTCATCTGTCGATTATTTTTTCACTTTGACCTACTATATCAACACAAAAGGACAAAAAATACACAAAAAATATAAAATCTAATTTGAAAAATGTAGATAATTTATTGCATAAATAAGACAAAGATGCTTAAGGAACCTTTTCAAAGACTTTAAAAGTGAAGATTGGTTCCAAATATTAGGTTTATAAAATTAAAACTGTAATAAATTAAATCTATACTCAAATCTTTGACATAAAAGCATATCTTTACATAGGTGTTTTCTCACCCCCCCGGTCCTCCCTGTTTCCTCATCCGGTTCAGGTGGGGGTCATTCTCACCCTTACCTGTAATGTTAATGCAGTCTGTGGATTAGAACCCACAGATTCGGCCAGTTTTTTTCTGTTTGGAAAAAGGACAAAAAAATGACAGATATGGTCAGAAATATAACACCCCCACCACCTCATTTTCATACTTTTAGTCACATTTGTTTGCTCTTGTATTTGCTCTATCAACATCAAATAAAAAGTGGGAGAGTGTTTCAAGTCTGCACTTTCAAATGCAATTGTCCCCAGTGGTCTACGTGATTGACTTCCGACGCTACGACATGTTGAAAATGTCATGTGATTCAGTCTCAGGGCCGTGACCATGGACCTCTATGTTCGCCTCCCGACTACTACACTTCTCTTATACAGCAGATCTTACACAAAATTCTCACACCTTCTATATCCACTGGACCCCCTCCACTGCTCTATGGGCCCCCACAAATACTGGGCCCCATGAATTTGTCATGTTTACCCCCCCTTTTCGGCACAATAAAATTCTCACTTTGTGCGGTAATCTACACCTGGCTTTTCTGCCTCCGTCCATAATAATATACATTATATAGACTAAATGTTGTCTAAAATTAACGTTTATTTGCGACATAGTAGGGGAGACCGGGGACAGTTGTAACACTTGCAGTTGCTCCAATCAGAAACAAGTTAGGACTCACCTAATTCACTCTGCACATGCTCATTTAGTTCTTAGTCCGCATGGGAAGTTGTACTGTCATGAGGAAGACACATCAAAATTTGTGTGGGAAAACATAATTTTGTGGTAAGAAAGTAATTAATTTTCCTCAAATTACTTTTATGATTACTTGGCTTGCTTTGTAGTTACTCATTAAAGGTATGTCATGTTGATTATGTGTCTGTTTAGCTATCATTCATTCAGTTTATTTATGGTAATGTTTTAGCTTCTAACTGTGAGGCAAGCTAACTCATCACTAATGCACGCAGGGACAGCTGTAACAAAGTTGCTTGGGGTAGATTGTAGCACTTTCTAAAATGTTACAATCTACTCCAAGCTAAAATTCAGTTGTTTTTACAGGATTTCGTGACCATGGGAACCCTGCTACTGTTTTTTTTTTTTTTTTTTTTTTTAACATGCTTAGGTCTCAGAAGAGAAAGACTGACAGGGGGGTGCCTCTGGACATCCACTGATGTAAAGGTCCACAGAAAGTCAGTCAGATCTGTGGCAAAATTGTATGCCATATCACTCTATATGGATTCTGCAAAAGGAGGAAGAAGTTAGAAGATCAAGCGAGCTTCCACAAGTAGGCTTCAACTCTGCAACAAAGGGTTTCACTAATGAACAAGAAAAGATTTTGACAGAGTATCTGAAAGGTGCTGCTAATACATACTATGGACGCTGTCCCACAGAGGTAAGCACATAAGAACTGAGGATAAGTCAGGCTGAATTTATGAAAGTTATACTAGTGGCAATATATAAAATATACAGTACATTGAATAGGGAATTTTTTTTTTTTTTTCACATTTTTTATATGTTTAACATTACAGGTAAGATAACTTGCATGTTAGTTTACAGAAAAATATGACTGCAAACATCCAAAGTCATGGGATGAGACTTCAACTGCTGGTCCAGATTGGTTTTCCTGCTTTATGAAACGAAACCCAACTCTTTCCATTAGTCAGTCAATATCTTAAGTCATTGTCATGGTCCTGATTTTCCAATGTTACATTCTACCCCAAGGTATGTTACAACTGACCCCAACTATGGGGTCAATTGTAACATTTCACTCCTTGTGTTTGAGATTAACCCTTTCATGCATAAATTTTGAGAACCTTAGTCAAGATTTTTTTCTTGAGTGATTTTATTCCTCTTTAGGTGTGAAAAAAATAATGCAATTGAAGTTTTTTTATGAACCTATTTTTCATGGCGTTACAAAAATGTTCACTCAGCTGGACTCCATGCGTTTCATTTTTGAGGCAAAGACATATTTAAAACCCATCGTTAGAAAGTGATATACTGTGTGAAAACTATGAAATAAAAACATTTTTAATGCTGTTTTCTCACATTTTAGTGTACTCTAATACTAGTTGTTACTCACTTCATGGAGATAATATGCAAAAAAAAAAAACTTTTTGTTTAAGAAAACCGTCACAGCCTAACAACAATTAGCAACTGACTTACACTAAAACATGTTTGTGCAGATCAGGTTTATCAAGAACGACAAAGTTTCAGTAACTGTATGAATTGCAGTGTTTGGGATGATGCATAAGCGTCCACTATATTGGCTGATCTGGAACTAAAACAACAAAACCCATGAATATACAAGAGAACAGCTGTCCACTGTAGTGACCACTATACATGAAAGGGTTAAGTCATGCATTTTCTATTTGTGTTGCACAGGCAATTTCTTGGTCATTTATTAGCAGACACTTGAAGCTAGTTTGCATAGCAGTTTGAAGACAGTGGGTTAAAACACCTCAAAGTTAAAGACAAATGTCACAAATGTTGCAACTGTCCCTGGTCTCCCCTGTAAAAAACTATTACATGATCAAAAACAAATTAATTTTAGCAAAGGTTGGGAACCACTGGTTTAGAGTTTTAGAGTAGCCGTATTCTGTCAACAGCACAGTGTCTTTTTCTACGTTCTTATGAATTCTCCTTTCCATCTTTCCTTAACCCCATGACATTTTCCACCAAAGTCAAAGAAAAGTTGTCAGAAAACGTAGGCAGAAGTTTTTATAATGGTGGAGAAAGTCTACTGCAGAATAGAAATGAAGCAGCAGGTGATGTGTGAGTGGAGAGAAAGTGAAAAGAAAAAAAAAACAGAATGAGAGTATTCAGTTGATTTATTTTTGTCGTGTACAACTATAATAGATAAGGTGTACAAGCAGAAGTGTAACCAAAAAGTGCTCCACAGCATCAACACCAATCAATATTTAAGTGCTACAAAATGCAATTGCGCACACACATTATCGACTGAGTTTGTTTTACAGAGCTATGCTGGCAGGTATAAAGTCTGAGAAGTCTGCAAAGGCAGTGTTCTGGACCTCAGATCTGATGGTAAAGACTTGTTTTCACTGTGGAGTGGGCGTGATGCATCACTGAGGATTCCCCACCCGTTTCCCAGTAGTCGTCCTCATAACACAGTGTCATACTGTTCTGTTCTTGACCTGCTTTGCTACCAGACATATTAACAACCGTTTTAAGTTTATTGGACTAGGCTACAGTGACAAATACCAAACAATACAGCAGACAACTGTATGATAAAGTAGATCAGCATAAAAGGAAACTCATGACAGAACCCATAATTATTGCTGGCTCTTATGAAGTAGCGTTTTACACTGACTTAAAGGAATAATGTGTAGGATTTAGTGGCATCTAGTGGTGAGGTTTCAGATGCAACTAGTAAAGCACTAAGAGAGCGCAGACCTCCGCCAAGGCAGATCAGTCCCTCCCGATCACCACCAAAATTTAATCATTGGTTCCCTGTGCCAGTATCAACATTTCCTGAGAATTTCCTGAAAATTTGTCCATAACTTTTTGAGTTATCTTGGTAACAGACAGACAGACAAACCCTGATGAAAACATAACCTCTGCCGTTCCTTGGTGGAGGTAAAAAAAAAAGCAAACAAATAAACAAACACACAAACCCTGATGAAAACGTAACCTCCTGGGCAGAGGTAACAAAACAAAATAAAGTATTCCTCATCAGATAACTACTAAAAATATGACATTCACCTTCATTGGATGGTCTACATCAAATATATTCAAACCCAACAATAACATTTCTCATAATTGCCAATATTAACAAAACTGAAAAGGCTTGGCCAAGTTATAAAAAAAATATTATTTCAAGTGCTGAAAAATAAAACTGAAAAACAGAATTAAAATACTAATGATAATAATGATAGTAATAATGGTAATAATAATAATAAGAAGAAGAAGAAAGAATAAAATAGAGGGTATGCACGTGACATCACCGCTAGCGGAAGTCACCGCAATTACGTCCACTGAGTGGCAGAAAGAGGGAGATGAGTAGCAGCTTTGGCTTGAATACTGCGAAAACTTTAGAACAATCTAAGAAATGGGGAAGAGCTGTTGTGCCATTGATTGCACAAAGAGGTTTAAAAAGCACTCGGAGCTATCATTTTAGCGGCGACCTAAAGCCAAAGACAGAAGAAGCAGATGGATCGCTGTGATTCGTAGAAATAACTGGAATCCAGACAATGAAACCTGGATTTGTATCAGGTAACATTAATTTATGCTGTATTCTTGTGTAAAATCATACCTTAAATTACGTATCATTTTGGCTAACGTTACTTCTTAGTAAAGCTCTTAATGTTAGCATCTGTCATTTAGTTCTATGTTTCATAACTGAAACGTTTTTGTCTTCAATTGTGTGATTCTAAACCTTGTACTCTATATGATCTGTAAACTAGCTTAAACTGAGGCTAACCTAGTTTTCCAAATAAGGGGGTACTCTAGCACAAAGCTGTTGTAGCTGTGTTGTATCAAGTATTTGATGTTAACTCTACTTAAATCTCCACAGTACCAGTAGATCATACACTCACTTGGGTCAATACTAAGGGTTCAACTCCAGTAAATCAGTAGTGAACTGTGAGCACTACTGCTGGGCCTTTACCTTGGCAATCACCGCCAAGAAAATACGTCTGCACTGACAGAAAACCTCCAAAACAATAGTATGTTGAATTGAAAGCATTCACCAGCTGTAATCCTCTAATTAACGATGACGAGGATGTCAACAACTCTGGCTTTTGTATGCTTTCAGCCTTTGCATTGGGTATTTTCCCGGCGTTGAAATCAGGTTCATATAAATGTCAGGATACGTGATTTCCGGCCACATATCAATGTTCATAGACCACTTGTTGTTTGGTAGCTTGTATGGATCCATGTCCTGTCCAGTTGTCTTTAATTTCATGTTATATTCCACATTTTTCCCGGTCTCGCTTTTGTTACTGCTATGCTCCGTCATGTTGAGCCGGTTTGTTTTTGCCACTTAAGGCGGCCATACACTGTGCGATTATTTCGATCGTTGCACGCAGCTCCATCTCAAACTGTGTGAATCAGTCGTACAGTCAGGCTCACGATTCCTGTTCTCACACTGTACGGACCGACGCTTGTATGCGACCTAACTGCTCACACTGTAGGACCATACACCACAGGACGCACGACACGTTTGAGTGTTGTATCCGGAAATACAACGTTAAAATACCAAGGAATCCGTAAAAGTGCATAGATGATTGTGCATTGGCGTGAGTCACGAAATGGTAGTGCTAAACAAAAACCAACGAGCTGCTTTGGTAATATGTGCCATTATCTGTGAGGAATCAAAAAAGAAGAAAAGACAACGATGTGTTTGGTGCAGGCATTGGTTGGCCAGACGTGGACAGTATGGGCTGTCATCCAGGAACTAGAGGTAAGCTGCAACAGCCAAACTGCACTAGGACAATAGCCAGCTACTGTTAGCTTGTACGCTACTGTATGCGTCTGTGTTTGCGCATGCACAGTGTGAGAATTTGAGGCACGTCGGTTCATGGCACTGCTTTGACAGTACGATACACTCACGAGGAGCGAGCAGGATTTCAAACAGCTCTGTTTTCCTTGCGAACACACGATTGCTGGTCGTGAGGTGGTCGTGAGGTGCTAATCGCTTCTCTTTACCCCATGTACACTGCACGAAGCATGACACACAATTAGAGGCACATCGGGCCCGATCCCAGAAAGAGTCGCACGAGTGAGAAATCGTCTCTAAACTCGCACAGTGTAAGGCCGCCTTCAGTCTGACTTAGAGGGGCGTGGCCCAGGGGGGAAGTGATGTATGGGCATTCCCTCCATAAAATATCCACCCAGATATTGACAACAAACAACATAGAATTCATCTGAATTGGATGGCGTAATTCTGAAATAAATTTACAAAATAAAGTAAGAATTAAATAGGAACGCTCTCTCAGTATAGCCAATATTTACAAAACAAAGGCTTTGCATAGTAACAAAAGACAACGCCATGTCTAATTTGTAGAATACAATAGCTTTAGAACAGAACACTTCAACTTTTTTTCTTTTTTGTGTCTTTTTGTCTTTTAAGCTTGTTTAATTTGTAAGCAACTGATAACTGTGTCACTAAACAGCTCCACTCTCCTTTCTCCTCATCCATTTAACAACAACAGTCTCCTGTTTCCCTTTGCAAAAACTCTCACCAATTCATCCATATCCAAGCTATTTGTTATGGATTTCTCATGGGCCAAGATCACCAAATTCCTCTTTCGGATATGTAACTTGGTGCAGCGATAAGGGGTTAGAATCCATGACAAAGTGGAGAAGGAAGTCTCACATGACGCCGAAGACACACCAATTCCCAGGGCTGTTACGTACAATTTACGCAACTCAGGAAAGGCTTCCTTGTACTCCTGCAGGACTTTACATACAATGGACAGGTCTTTTTCCTTTGAACATTTTTTGAGCAGCATCTGTTTTGCCATAAGAACTTCATTTCTCAGACTTACTTTGTCTGCTTCAGTGCCAGGGGGTGCAACAGGGTGGGATCTAGAAATGTGTTAGATTTGGGAGCAAGACTAGATATGGCTGTCATCAGGTCAGTATTCCTGTGTGAAGATCTAGTTTCCATCTCTGACATGGCCCTGTCAAGGATGTTGAGCAGGGATCTTTTCAGAGACTGACGGGGGGAAATTGTTGGGTCAGCAAAGTCTGTATGGCCCAAAGTTGAACACTGACAAATTTCCCACATTGTACCTATCCCTGGTCCCATCCACTTCTGAGACCAAACCCTGCAGTATCAGCATTTTCATACTTTTTCGTTCCCTCTCCAAGCTCATGTCAGCCAGTGTTCGAATAATTTCATTTTGGATATCCTTAGATGTGTAGTTTACATTTTTTGGGATGTCCTTAGCAATACTTACTAGCTTCTCATCCTTCTCTAAAGTATATTCCATCAGTTTCAGAAAAAGACCTGAAGCAATGTCATCATCACTACTCGCTGCATCATGTCTCAAAGTTTCTGCAGTCCCACAGAACCCCAACTCATTTACACAGAGAAACCTTATCGCACTACCAATACTCCTGACACAGTAATAGTTCTTTTTTTTTCCAAGTTGTGTTTTACCAACCAACATTGAATCCACAGTCACTCCTCAGCTTCTCTGCTGTTATGCTCACTCCAGATGGTGGAAACATGCACATGGTTGTGGCTGGATACATGTTTCTGGAGGCCCTTGTCGCTAAAACCAGTTAAAGTAAAAACTATGGAGTGTGCAGTTGGAAGCTGGGGCAAGGCTTTGACACAGGTGTACGAACGGCGACTGAAAAGTTTTGAGCCTATCATGGAAAGGATTAAGATATGAAGACCAAATCTGGTCCATGAAATCTTTCATATATCTTAATCCTATCCACAAAATTTCTTGGTCATAGCAATCTTTTTCCCTGTTTTACAGGTCCCTGAACATTCTGTATCAAGTGTTTCCTGAAAAATGGACAAACTTGAGTATCGGGCTGTCATCAAGTACGCGTACGACCTTTGCCTTCTTTGGGGTTGGTGACATGGGATGTTTCCATTGTTTTGACTGCTCCTTGGTCTCAGGCTGATAGTGATGGGCCCAAGTCTCATCCATAGTCACTAATCAGCCCCAGACTCAAGTTTGTCCATTTTTCAGGAAATACAGGGTGGGGAAGCAAAATTTACAATATTTTGAGGCAGGGATTGAAAGACAGTGTATGAACAATTAGTTTATTGAAAATCATGAGAATTTATTTGCCACAAGAAAATTGACATAATAGAAAATGTTTTTATTCTATGTGTCCTCCTTCTTTCTCAATAACTGCCTTCACACGCTTCCTGAAACTTGCGCAAGTGTTCCTCAAATATTCGGGTGACAACTTCTCCCATTCTTCTTTAATAGTATCTTCCAGACTTTCTCGTAATAGTTTTGCTCACAGTCATTCTCTTCTTTACATTATAAATAGTCTTTATGGACACTCCAACTATTTTTGAAATCTCCTTTGGTGTGACGAGTGCATTCAGCAAATCACACACTCTTTGACGTTTGCTTTCCTGATTACTCATATGGGCAAAAGTTTCTGAAAAGGTATGGATAATAGTGTTAGGTATGATTATGACATCAATATATGTTTGGTTTCAAAACAATTGACGTAGTCCCTGCTGAGAAAAAACAACTCAATGTTCATTGTAAATTTTGCTTCCCCACCCTGTACTTGATACAGAAAGTTCAGGGACCTGTAAAACAGGGAAAAAGTTTGCTATGACCAAGAAATTTAGTGGATAGGATTGAGATATGATCGGTGCAGCATCTGCAGTGATGCGGTCGCTGTACTGGTCTGTCGTGGTGAAGAAGGAGCTGAGCCGAGAGGCAAAGCTCTCGATTTACTGGTCAATCTACGTTCCTACCCTCATCTATGGTCATGAGCTTTGGGTCATGACCGAAAGGACAAGATCCCGGATACAAGCGGTCGAAATGAGTTTCCTCCGCAGGGTGGCTGGGCGCACCCTTAGGGATAGGGTGAGGAACTCAGTCACCAGGGAGGAGCTCGGAGTAGAACCGCTGCTCCTCCGTGTCGAGAGGGGCCAGCTGAGGTGGCTCGGGCATCTGTTTAGGATGCCTCCTGGACGCCTCCCTGGGGAGGTGTTCCGGGCATGTCCCACCGGGAGGAGACCTCGGGGAAGACCCAGGACATGCTGGAGAGACTATGTCTCTCGGCTGGCCTGGGAACGCCTCGGGGTCCCCCCGGAAGAGCTGGAGGAGGTGTCTGGGGAGAGGGAAGTCTGGGCGTCCCTGATTAGACTGTTACCCCCACGACCCGGCCCCGGATAAAGCGGAGGATAATGGATGGATGGATGGATGGATGGATTGAGATATGTGAAAGATTTCATGGACCAAATTTGGTCTTCATATCTTAATCCTTTCCATGTTAGGCTAAAAACCTGTCAGTTGCCCCTCGTACACTTCCTAATGGGAAGTTCCTACCCCTCTCAGTTTTCAAAACATAACATCCTGCACATGTGACTCTTTTCAGAAAGATCTGCGTGTACACGGCCCCAGATATCTACACCATCAAGAGCATGCCGAACCTGTCGATGGCCTGACATGGGTCAATATTAACCCTTTCTTGCATAGTGGTCACTACAGTGGACAGCTGTTCAAAGCTGTTCTCTTGTATATTTATGGATTTTGTTGTTTTAGTTCCACATCAGCCAACACTGTGGACGCTTATGCATCATTCTATACACTGTAATTCATACCATTACGATAAATTTGCTCTTCTAGATAAACCTGATCTGCACTAACATATTTGAGTGTAAAAAAAAAAATGCTATTTGTTATTGGACTGCAATTAACTGTTTTGTTTTTTTTTTTAACATTTTTTTTTTTTTTTTGCATAGTATCTCAATGCAGGTATGTTAAAATGTGAGAAAACATCAGGTTAGCAGCATTAAACATGTTTTTATTTCATAATTTTCATGCAGTATATCAGTAAATACATGTTTCTTTGCTTCTTTAGCTGAGTGGACATTTTTGTAACTCCATGAAAAATAGGTTCATATATATATATATATATATATATATATATATATATATATATATATATATATATATATGTATACACACACACACACACATATATATATATATTTTTTTATTATTATTTTATTATTATTATTATATTTATTTATTTATTTATTTATTTTTTGTCTTTTTTTGTTGTCTTTTTTTTCATAAAATTGTTCTTTGTGCGAACAACATTAGACACAGGTCCACCAGTCGGAGAGATATTTTAGGGATATTTAAAGGACTTTGGCTATATGCTGCAGACGGGGACAGTGGTGCTTGTAGAATCGAAAATGAAACACGTCTCTATACGACTAAAATGGTGAGAAGAACAGGCTGTTCCCCAGTTTACTTTACAAATATAGATGAATTTTTTAGTTGTTAAATATTTCAAGAGTCACTATGATTTTGACGACAGAGATCTGCTGCTTCCTCAAAGTCTCCCACAGTCGTGCAGCTCATTTTGCTCTCCCCTGCTTACTGACACTGGGTCATTTGCATACTAACAGTGATTGGATGTTTAGCTGGGGGGAAGGTGAGTGGGGGATCTCTGCTGAGTGCTGTGTGAGCCTGCACACAAACAGAGCACGGAGGGAAAGAGTGGAGAAGTGATGCTTTTTGAGTGGATTCTTCAGCTACTGTGGTAAATCTTGTTTATATTGAGGTTGTGGCTTATCGATTATTTTCTTTCTCAACTTCTGAAAGTTTGATTCAAGGGGGCAGGACATTTGTTTAAGAGGGTTTTGCCCCTTCTTGCCCCTGCATAGAACTGGCCCTGTCTGGTAGTTCATCTTCAAAATTTTTCCTTCAGTAATAAGATCTCAGAGCAAATTTCATCTCACCTCCCAAATCAGACAGCTGATACTAAAAGTCATGAGCATTTGTGAGCATTTTGGAGGTAGTGTTTTTATGTCTTTTCTGTTGGAAAAAGCATGTACAATCTTCCTAATGTTTTTTTGTAATTATATATTATATTGTGTGTCTGCATCCACTGATATGTTGCCTATAGTATAATGTAGTGTTGTTTTTTTGTTAATGTTAGCCATGCTAATTGTTATCAAGCACATTCCTATATCATATGTTACTATCACTTAAAATTCCAAAATATACATTGATTTATATGACGCTAACAAAATTTCTAGATATATAGTGACATATGAACTCTATTTTTCTGTTTGATTTTTCAATAAAATATATTTAGTCACACAGTCGACTAAATCACACAAAGTGGTCACACTCATGGAAGTTGAAAAAAAAAAACCAACAAAAACAAGCATATTATGACTCTATATGGACAAATGACAGGTGTATTTGGTGTACTACTTAACAGAAACATTTCATGAAAAGTTAACACAATAACTCTTCAATAAAGGGAAGGCAAAACATTGCCTTTGAAATGCTCACAAATGATCACCACTTTTAGTATGTGCCGAATCAGACTTTCAGACTTGCCTTTTTCCGGGCAGACAAGTCAGCTGTGGTTATCATAAATGTTTACACCCATAAACATTGTAAAATGACTTTGTTCCTTAGTGCGTAATGTAGTTTACGGTTTTACCTTGTCAGTAAGCTAGCGTTTAGCATTAGCTTACATATAACTCCACCCATACTCCCGCAGCTCCACCCCTTTTGTCCAAATATGTTCACCTAAATCTCGAAAAAGCCAACATGTGATAGCAAAACTGCAACATATTAGCTTTAAAATAGCATTCAGAAACCAAATACAGTCTATGGTAGATACATGTGGCACAGTCAAGTTATCAAGTAATTGTATACATATTACTCATATATTAGGTTTCTGCAAATACATATATAATACAGGAAAACGTTTCCAAAAGACAAAGTGGTGTATCACACACATTTAGACAGAACTTGGACATGGACTTGGAGGAGCTGTTGGAGAAATACCTGATAATGAGACCTCCAGGTTGGGCATCACCTGGAGCCAGATGGATGCAAAAGAACAGGACAAAGGGTTCTGAGGACATTGTACCGACAGGTAAAACCACCAGCAGGGTGAAGGGCCTAATAATCGAACTCACACCAACACTTACTATTTGGAGCAGCTTTTGCAGTCAGTCCTACAGCTGTGCACTGGCCTTGTTATAATCGGTACTGCCGCCTTGTCATCTTTCATCTGTTGCTGGTTAGCAGTAAAAAAATAAAAAAGACATTGTTATGATGATCTCGGTACCTGAAGGCCGGTACCTATATTTGTCAGAAATTAGAGCACTCTGTAACAGCAACACCATTTTACAGCAAAAATGTTGAACAAATCTGTTGACATTTACAACTTTACTGACCTGCAAATTTTAATACATTTCTGGTTAAGTTTAATTTATTCTATATTCTATTTATTCTATAGCACATGCGGGCTAAGGATAAACCAGAGCTAAATTCCTTGTTTATGTGCACAAACTTAGTCAGTAAAGCTGATTCTGCCCAAATCTTGATGCACAGAAACAGCAAACAAACAGCAAAACAAGAGGACAGTAGAAAACAGAAGTAGAGGAGAGGGTCTCTGAAGGTAAATACACCACCACACAATGAAAAGGGATCAGAAGTATTGGTGGAAAAGATTACTGTTTGGGTTTTTTTTTTTTTTTTTTTTTTTTTTACTTTTACTTTTATTCTATTTTCTATTTATTCTATAGCACAGGCAGGGTAAGGATAAACCAGATTTTGACACCCAGATACAGCAAACAGCAAAACAAGAGGAAAATAGAAGTAGAGGAGAGGGTCTGTGAAGGTGACAATGGATCAGAAACAATGATGGAAAAGATTACCGTTTTAAGAGTCTATGTAGTGTTTAAAAGGAAAATTTTACACAGTTTACCTCTAAGTACATTCTTCAGATATCTGTACTTTCTTACATTTTAACACAGATACCTGTCCTTTCAACTCCTTACATTTTCAGAACAGGCTCCTTACTTTGATCTATTTGGGGAGGATTATACATTATATATTACATATCTAAGATGAAGATCAACTTCAACCTTCATCAGGGGTGTCAAACTCATTTCAGTTCAGGGGCCACATTCAGCTAAATTTGATCTGAGGTGGGCCAAACTAGTAAAATAATAACATAATAATATATAAACAATGTCAATTCCAAACTTTTCTCTATGTTTTAGAGCGAAAAAGTAAATTTACATCATGAAAAGGTTTACATCTGCAAACTATCCTTTCAAAAGATGTGAATAACATGAACAAACTGAAAAAATAAGTGTAATTTTAACAATATTCTGCCTCAGTTTATCATTTACACATTTACATTGTAACTTACAGATCACAGTGGATCTACAAACACACAAAACATTTAGTAACAGGTGGAATATTGTTAAAATGATAAATAAAACTCTTAAGGCATTTCAAGTAGTTCATATTTTTTCAGGTTATTCACATTTTTTGCAAAATTATACTTAGTTTTAGTGTAAATACATGAAAATATTTACATTTACAAATAGAAAAATTTGGAGTTGTCATTATTTATATGTTATTATGACAGTATTTTACCAATCTGACCCACCTGAGATTGAATTGGAATGAATGTGGAACCTGAACTCAAAGGATTGTTTATATCTTCATGTAACTTTTACATGTTTGACACCTGTGACCTACATGGACATGAAAAAAACACCTAAAAATGATGACCCCTTGGTGTATAGAGCAGTGCATATCAAGTATAACAGATGTTGTTCGGTAGAAGACACAACCAGACAAACCAGACATTAGAGGAGACCTGACTGAGGTCTAATATGATCCAGGAAAGGATTTGACAGGAGTTTTCTGGCTTGATAAGCAGATTTTGGAGATGGAGTACAGAGGATAGAGGGTTTGAAAAGGAAAAACTAAAAAAAGCAAAGCATAAATGATAAATTGAAGTATGCATGGATATATTTGACTTACTCAAACCAAAGGTATTTTGTTTATCTGAAATGCAACCGGGAGTTTAATTATTTTATTTTAACCCTGTTAAGCCTGAACCATTAAATCACTGACAGAAAATTCCAGTTCTTTGAAACTGGAGCCTTTATTGATCCTTCTGAACAACCAAAATATATATTTTTTTGAAATATCAATTTCCATGTATGAGTTTCAATTTTGTATCATATTTGATACATCAGGTCTCAGTGCTCAAATATACAGGGTGGGGAAGCCAAATTTACAATATTTTGAGGCAGGGATTGAAAGACAGTGTATGACCAATTAGTTTATTGAAAGTCATGAGAATTTATTTGCCACAAGAAAATTTACACAATAGAAAATGTTTTTATTCTATGTGTCCTTCTTTCTCAATAACTGCCTTCTAACGCTTCCTGAAACTTGCACAAGTGTTCCTCAAATATTCGGGTGACAACTTCTCCCATTCTTCTTTAATAGTATCTTCCAGACTTTCTCGTAATAGTTTTGCTCATAGTCATTCCCTTCTTTACATTATAAACAGTCTTTATGGACACTCCAACTATTTTTGAAATCTCCTTTGGTGTGACGAGTGCATTCAGCAAATCACACACTCTTTGACGTTTGCATTCCTCATTACTCATATGGGCAAAAGTTTCTGAAAAGGTATGGATAATAGTGTTAGGTATGATTATGACATCAATATATGTTTGGTTTCAAAACAACTGACGTGGTGCCTGCTGAGAAAAAAACAACTAAATGTTCATTGTAAATTTTGCTTCCCCACCCTGTATATATATATTTTTTTTACAAACAAAAACCTAATATAACTCAAACGTGTCTAACAAATTAGGTCAAGGTTACTTTATTTATACCCATAGGTAGATTTGTTTTGCAGTCTGGGTGATTGCCTTGGCATTACAACAACACATACACTGAACATGTAAGACTGCACTTGATCACGCTTACAGACAGGACAAAAAGACAGGACAAAAAGTGCTTTGTGTTCCACTATTCATCGGTATAGCAGCATGGATAAGTAAAAGAATAAAATAAATAAGATCAAATAAATAAAAACAAGATGCAATAAAACACAATAAAAAACCCAGAAAAGATAGAAATTAGTAATTCCTTTTCAAAATTGGCAAAGTTCTTCCTCCTTCCTCATTAATGTCAATCTTGTATTGTCACTGGAAAGGCCTCTGGTGAACGAATTCCTCCCCCCCGGTGGATTATATGTGTATTGCATGTATCTAATTGTATACATCAGGTTTTTCAAGAATAAAAAATATCACACTGATCATGTAGAGGGCTTCAACATTCATGTGTCAAATATGATACGTTCGGCGTTATAGGGTTAAAGTCTAAACTCATGTTGCTTATAGTCTGGTGTCCAGGGAGCGCTTCGGTATCTGTAGAGTTGACGATAATGTGGGCTGTGGAGCGAACAGTCTGCAGGTGTATGTTTGATTCTGACATCAACAGCCCAAGTGTGACTCACCTACAAGAAGAAAAGCAACATGACTGCCAGCGCTGTTTGAAGCAGAGCCAAAGTAAAGCCGAGGCTGTGATCTCCCATTTGCGACAGACCGCTGGGAGCGCTTGATTTCAAAGGCCTCCTCCTGTCTCTGATATAATTAGAGTGAGGACGTCCATTTAGCAGATTCATTTGGGTTATTAGTGGGATTAAGCCTTTAATTAGACCTCTTTAGCTCAGGATGACGTTTCACCAGTGAGCTTTGCTTTTTTTAAAGGGAGATGAAAAACTGGGATGCCATCGCTCTGTATGCAGTAAACTAAACCTTGCATATTTCCAGATTGAATTTGTAAATTAAAAATGTGCCTCTGAGTTAAATGATTTTTTAATGGAAGTTGTGCTCCAATTTGATAAATATTGCTTCTAGGTTACTGGATTCCTAGAAAGACCAGAGAAGGTTTAAGAAATTTACATTAAAGGAGCTTAACATATAACTAAATATATATGTAAGGAATAGGCTTATGAACAATGAGGTGATCATGACTGGAAATAAAAAAAAAAATTATGACTTATTTAATACAGATTTTCCAATTAATTAGACCACTATTCACTAAGGATATCAGTAATTTGGCAAAAATATTGCTATAAAATTGATTTGATTGGTGTAAAAATGATTTCTTGCTTCTCTTAAATGAAACAGGCCTTTAGATTCTATATTTACAAGTGTGTCAAGCACAGCAATGTGTCATAGCAGCAGCTTTTTGTACAGAAACAAGAAATCATAGAACAGAAATGGAAATATATTCTGATTATTCCTGTACTTAAAGGTAAAACATGAAACATTTCTCCCTTTTTTTAATAACCAAATTTGCTTAAACTTTGTCCTTTCCTCTCAACAGAACAAGGGATTAGAGCAGTGTTCAATGGTCACTGATAATAATAATAATAATAATAATAATAATAATAATAATAATAATAATAATGTGTTTTTTTTAAATCTATTTTTTCACAGTGGTTATGTTCTAAAACATACTTAAACATGTCCACACAACTGCAAAACTCTATGGCAAAGACCTATGTGGAAAACACAGATGAAGCCCTGTCTGTGCTTTGTTGAGTTTTGTTTCTCAGACAGAACTTCATCACATTATAAATAGTGCAGTAAGAGAGAAGATCATAATGGACCGGTGTTTTTTTTTTTTTTCTTTTATGTTCCCCCAGGTGCAATACGTAGTATTATGTTGCAAACACTCTTACTTTTTATACTGCACTGTTGTCTTTTGTCCATTGCAGTCTATTTTTGTCTTTACAGTACACTTTTTTAAAATTTTCTATTTATTCTATAGCACAGGCAGGCTAAGGATAAACCAGATTTTAACGCCCAGATACAGCAAACAAACAGCAAAACAAGAGGAAAATAGAAGTAGAGGAGAGGGTCTGTGAATGTGACAATAGATCAGAAACAATGATGGAAAAAGATTATTGTTTAAAGAGGCCATGTAGTGTTTTAAAGGAAGACAGTTTATGTTTAAGTACATTCTTCAGATATCTGTACTTCCTTACATTTTAACAGATACCTGTCCTTTCAACTCCTTACATTTCAGAACAGGCTCCTTGCTTTTTTTCCTAATCTATTTGAGGAGGATTATACATTATATATTATATATCTAAGGTGAAGATCGACTTCAACCTCCATGGACATGAAAACAACACCTAACAAGTGGTGCCAGGCATAACAAACCTCGCCCCTCACACGCATTGTAGCTTATTTTGGCATCGATCCAGCTGATGTCATCATGTCTATGCGTGTAGTGATGTCAGCATATCAACTGCCTCTAGTCTGAAGTAAAGTGAAACAAAATTGATGTATTTATAGACATTTGAAATTCCACCCATTATAAGTGAATGGGAGATGAAAAAAGATTTTAAAAAATCATTAAAAAATTTGAACTTTGCCCTAATTTTCCCAAAATGTAATGACATCTATTCTGGGTCACTGGCAATCTATAAACCCAATTTGGTATGAATTCAACTAATAGTTTTGCTGCTACAGATATGTGAAATTTCACCCATTATAAGTAAATGGGAAAAAAAAATAAGATTTTAAAAATTAATTTAAAAAATTTAACTTTGAGCTACTTTTCCCAAAATATAATGACATCTATTCTGGGTCACTGGCAATCTATAAACTGAATTTGGTATGAATTCAGCCAATAGTTTTGGTGCTACAAGTATGTGAATTTTTGCCCGTTATAAGTAAATACGACCAAAAAAAAAAAAAAAAAATTCATAAGAAATTAAAACTTTGACCCAATTTTCCAAAATGTAATGATATCTATTCTGGGTCACTGGCAATCTATAAACCCAATTTAGTATAAATTCAACCAACAGTTTTGCTGCTACAGATATGGGAATTTTTGCCCTTTATAAGTAAATGAGAAAAAAAAAAATTAAAAAATTAAAAAATTCATAAAAAATTAAGACTTTGACCTACTTTTCCCAAAATATATTGACATCTATTCTGGGTCACTGGCATTCTATAAATTCAATTTGGTATGAATTCAACCAATAGTTTTGGTGCTACAGATATGTGAATTTTTGCCCATTATAAGTAAATATGACAAAAAAAAAAAAAAAAAAAAAAAAAAAAAAAGATTTAAAAAATTCATAAAAAATTAAAACTTTGACCCACTTTGCCAAAATGTAATGATATCTATTCTGGGTCACTGGCAATCTATAAACCCAATTTAGTATGAATTCAACCAACAGTTTTGCTGCTACAGATATGGGAATTTTCGCCCTTTATAAGTAAATGAGGAAAAAAAAAAAAAAATCATAAAAAATTAAAACTTTGACCTACTTTTCCCAAAATATATTTACATCTATTCTGGGTCACTGGCATTCTATAAATTCAGTTTGGTATGAATTCAACCAATAGTTTTGGTGCTACAGTGTTAACAAACACAGAAACAAACCAAACCAAAAACAACACCCTTTACCTTCCCTTTAGGGGGGAGGGTAAAAATGATGACCCCCCCGGTGTATAGAGCAGTGCATATCACGTATAACAGATGTAGATTTGTAAAAGACACAACCAGACATGAAGGAGACTTGACTGAGGCAAAAATGTGTCGTTTATCTGAGACCAGGAGAACTGATACCAACTGGGATGAGCTGAGTTTATGTAGCTTTGAGCATAAACAGACACTTTTAACGTTCTTTGAGTACACTTCAGAGTGTGAACTTACGTATTTTTGCTTGAGTAAAAAAGTAGAGAACACTAGAGTGTTTTTTAAACGTGCATCTGTTCTTCTGCATGGGTAAAGACTGTGTTCTGTTTACCATCTTTTCCATACATTCTGTTGTTGATCAGAATTCAGCGACATTGTGTAATAAATGCCAAAATGTCTCATGGGCATAAAAATCTCTGCTGAAGAACTTAGCTGAAATAGTAATGACTGTCTCCTCACAGCATTTTATTTCTACAGTGAAAATGCTTGAAATCAATTTGCTGATGAGGCTCAGGGATATTCATTTCTGATGTACAAGGTTATTTAAGATATTCATGCACTCTCCTGTCTGATTAAAAGCATGATTATGACAATGTGAGATGATTAATCAGACACTGAGAAGAGTCATTAAAGTACAACCAGCCTTTTTTAAGCACCCACTGGAGGTCTTATGTCTTTTTTGTCACCGCAGAATACTAATTTATGATCCTGTAACCATTAAGAACATGGTCTGAGTGCAAAAAGGATGTTTATTTTATGACTTTTGCTAAATCCTACAAAATTTCACTCCTAAATACACACCCAAAGAACTCCAAAAACAATATTCCTCCTTTAAGGTATGTGTGCCAGCATTTTGTGTGGGCATGTGAGTGTGAAAATCCATTTCCTGCAGGACAGTTTTCACTGTGTGGTCCGACTCACCATTCAGAATTCTATTTTAAGTTCAAGACTCTCACTCAAATGAGCATTTTGACACTTTGCCTACATCGAGAACTTCACACAACACTGAATCCTCCATCTGTACACCTCCTCTCATCTGCCTTTAGATGATAGCCTTAAACACGCTTCATTAAAAAGAATCAAAATCAAAATAAAATAATGAAGATAATTCATCATGAAAAAAATAGACTCACCATATAAGACCAATAACAGGGGGTTTTCATATAAAAGTAGTTTAGCAGAATTATGAAAATCTGAAAAAAATAATGCAAATTTATGCATGTTTCCATCCACTTATGTTATGTGAATATTAAGAACTGGTTTAACAGCTTTCCTATTAAATGTAGGATTTCATATAAAAACACACGACCTGAGGTGATGATGGAGGAGCATAAATGGAAGGACATAAACCTCACACCTCAAACTGCTAGTGTGGAAAATATGACATTGTTTTAGACGTCTGTGAAAGCCTTTGTCTAAAATTAGCTTCTGCAGATCCTTTTTCTTGAATTAATTGTGACTTTTGCAGCACATTGGTCCCCACACGCTGCACAGACATGCATAATTATTCATAAAATCTGTTTCCATTGCACTTACTTATGTTTGTATTCTATCAATATGCAAACTTTTTCACAACTCCCACATGTAAAAACTGAAGACGTGTGTGTTTCTACTCTACTAAATGAAACTAGTCATAAAAATAGCTGGTTGGAAACTCACTTTATGTCTTTCTCTTAAAAATGAAGTAAAGTCAAGGCTTTATTCCACTAAGTAAAATGACATTTATCAGTTTACAGCAGGGGTGTCAAACTCATTTTAGTTCAGAGGCCACATTCAGCTAAATTTGATCTCAAGTGGGCCGAACCAGTAAAATAATATATCACATATAACAATATAACATAATAATATATAAATAAGGGTGACATGGTGGTGCAGTGGTTAGCACTCGTGCCTCACAGCAAGAAGGTCCTGGGTTCGATTCCAACACCAGTTGACAGGGGGTGGGACCTTTCTGTATGGAGTTTGCATGTTCTCCCCGTGTCTGTGTGGGTTCTCTCCGGGTACTCCAGCTTCCTCCCACCATCCAAAGACATGCACTAATAGGTTAATTGGTTAATTTAAATTGCCTATAGGTGTGAATGTGAGAGTGATTGTTTGTCTCTATATGTTCAGCCCTGCGATGAACTGGCGAAATGTTCAGGGTGTACCCCGCCTTCGCCCCTATGTAGCTGGGATAGGCTCCAAGCGACCCCCGTGACCCTAGTGAGGATAAAGTAGGTTCAGAAAATGAATGAATGAATGAATATATAGATAATGTCAACTCCAAAACTCTGTGTTTCAGAGCGAAAAAAGTAAATTTACACTATGAAACTGTTTACATCTACAAACTATCCTTTAAAACAATGTAGGTAACATGAATAAACTGTAAAAAGTGTAATTTTAACAATATTCTGCCTCAGTTTATCATTTATACATTATAACATACAGATCACAGTGGATCTACAAACACACAAAACATTTAATATCAGGCAGAATATTGGTAAAATTGTGCATACTTCCCTTAAGACATTTCAGGTTTTTCATATTTGTTCAGGTAATTCACATTTTTTGTGAAATTCTACTTTGTTTTAGTGTAAATACATGAAAATATTTACATTTACAAAGAGAAAAATTTGGAGTGGTCATTATTTATATGCTATTATGGTCGTATTTTACTGGTCCTGCCCACTGGAGATTGAATTGGTCTGAATGTGGAAGCTGAACTAAAAGGATTGTTAATATTTTAGTGTCATTTTTTGCATTTTACACATTCATCGCACGGGCCGGAGTGGACCCTCTGGCGGGCCGGATTTGGCCCCTGGGCTGCATGTTTGACACCTGTGGTTTACAGTATCTGAAAACATCAAACCCTCTGCAAACAGTCAGACTACTGTTTGCAGAGTTCTTCTGCATTTAATACTCTGGGGGGCATAATCTTGTGGGGAAAATCGTCTACCGCTTCCACCTGGATGAGCGACTCATCCTGTGGATAATGGACTTCCTATCAAACAGGCCACACAGAGCGATGGTCAACAACACCTCCTGTGACCTCATACACACCTCATCTGCCTCCCCACAGGGCTCACCCATGCTCTTCCTCCTGCGCACTAATGACTTATTTTTTGATCCTCCTGTGTCTACTCTCAGACCCCCCCCCCCCCCCCCCCAAACACACACATACACACACACACACACACAGCTCAGCTCTTTGTCAGGGTGTTGAGTGATGTGACAAGTCTTGCCTGGAACTGAGTGTGAACAAGACTAAAGAGGGTGGTGACCTTCACCAAAAACACAGAGTTTGAAGCAGTCGCTGTCACCGTACACAGGGAGCCTGAAGATCTGCTGGAGTAGTACAAGTATCTGAGTCTGGTCTTTCAGAAACAGCTGAAACTGAACTCCAACCGAGAGGAAATTGACAGGAAATGTCAGCTGTGGCAGTATCTCCTGAAAAAGCTCCTCCTTTGGTGTCAGCAGAAACATCTTCACAGCTTTCTATTACCCCTCCACAGAGAGTATCATGGTGTTTTCACTCTATCTGCCTTCACAGCACAAACCGGTTGCAGAGCACAGTCGAAGTCTCTTGTAAAAGTACTGGACTCCCTGTCAGAATCTTCACCTGCCCATGTGAGCAGTGCATTATTAAGTAGGAGGGCAACTCGTTCTCCTGTGGACACCAGCCTCTCTCCACAGGCTGCAGGACACTAGATATGCATCCAGCTATGTCTGTGTACATTTTCAATTAGCCCTTCCGCTGCCTTCCACATCCAGCAGCGGAATGGGGCCAAACTGACCCCAAGGAATACACAAGGCCTTTAAAAAATGAAGAAATGCTGGAAAAATCTTGAAATACCACAAGTTTTTAGGCCTGGGGGATGTTGAGACATTGGTGTATTGATGCTCTGGAAACAGATTTAGATAAATGATTACTAAATGTATTTAAAAGTGTGTTAGTTAACGAAAGAAACACACTTCAGTCCCATTTTTGATATGAATCAGCAATGAAAAGCTACCTTATATGAAAAACTACCAAAATTCATGGCATTAACAAACTGAGGAAGGGTTTGAAACAATGCCATACGAGTTGGAAACATCAAATTTAACCCTTAAAGACCCAGAACTATTTTTATGGTGACTTCCAAATGAATTTTTCTCTACATTTAACTTTTCCAAAGTGATTTATCACCATTTATTATAATATAATCCTCTACATTTTGATTTTTAAAAATTTTTTTGTAGGAGTTTGTGTTGCATACATTTACTGTTCTCATTTTTTTTTTACTTGTTTTTAACTGTTACTCTATGCATCTTTGTCATGGCTGAGTTATACAGTTGTTACAAAAATGCAAGACGAGGACCCAAATGCACAAGACAGACAAAAAGAGCTTAGTTTGAGTATTTATTTTACTCAAAATATTAGCAATATAAGCAACAAAAATATCTTCACAGCTGTGGCTTCAAAAATTAACACAAAAATTTTCACAAGCGTGGTATCAAAAAATTAACAAAAAATATCTTCTCAGATGAGGAATAAAAAAAAAAAAAATCTAACTAAAAAGTTTTCATAAACGTGGTATCAAAAATTAACACAAAAATCTTCTCAGAAGTATCAAAAAATGTAACAAAAATAGCTTCATAAACATGGAATCAGTAAACTTACAAACAAAGCAAAGCAGTACAGAAAAACAGGAGAAGGCTCAGAGAGCTCTTGACTTGACATTGCATGGAAGATGCACTGACAACAGACACAAGGAGAGGCAGGTATATAAGGAGTGGAGAGGAAATTAGCCCCAGGTGAAGACTATCAGGGAATCAGGGAGGACACAGACAAGACAGACACAGTGCACACAGACGAACAAAACCCCTCACCAAAATAAAACAGGAAATGAACCAAAACCAACTAACATAAATTAACACCGCTGAGGGCGGTGCGTCACAACAGTTCTGTATGATCATATGAGCCAGTTCTCCCTTGAAAAAGAGATTTCTTAATGAGACTTCCCAGTTAAATAAAGGTTAAATGAATGAAATAAACACAATTAAACATCAACAGACAGGAGCTTCTAATTACCCCAACCCCCAAAGGGGGGGGCAAGGGGTACTGTTTTTGGTTCGGTTTGTTTGTTTGTTTATTTGTTAACACTTTAGCAGCAAAACTGTTGGTTGAATTCATACCAGACTGGGTTTACAGATTGCCAGTGACCCAGAATAGATGTCGTCACATTTTGGGAAAAGCAGGTCAACGTTCACATTTTTTATGAATTTTTAACACACACACCCCATTTCCATATAATGGCTGAAATTTGTCTATGATGTCTATATCTCTGCTGACATCAGCACATGTATAGACATGATGACATCAGCTGGATTGATGCCAAAATAAGCTACAATACATGCGAGGGGCGGGGTTTGTTGTGTCTGGCACCACTTGTTATTGCTTGAGTTTCACTCAAACGGGCAGTTAAAGCCACAGGAGCTGCAGTCAAAGCAAAAAAAAAAAAAAAAAAAAAAGGCTAAACATGAATATGGATGACCTGATGCCATCTCCTCTGCTATAAAGAGAAGCCACTTTTCCAAGCCTCCATGTTGAGCCACAAAATAGCGCAGCAGTCAGTGTTGCCAAGATATTAGATGACGAAAATATGACAAGACAAGAATTGTTTGACCAAGTTTAAATGGGTCATATTTTGCTAAACCCACTTTTATTATTAGTCTTCGTTCATTTATTTGTGTATTTGGACCCTAATAGTTCATAAAGTTTGAATTTGAACCCTCCAGGTGCTGCAAAGCTATCTTTATATTCATTTTGGCAAAAATGGAGTGAATTTCTACAACCTGTTTTAATTCCTGCTTAATTTGTTATGTTTTATAGCTTGTTTCGTCACAACATTTGCACATATAAGGTCCAGACTTCTGATGAACATTTCTCAGAGTACGACATAACTGTTTGTCAGCAGCAGCGGTTGTAGTCCATACTGAAAATATGTCCAAACTTCGAGCTGATTACCTAAAATGTTCAGTTGTTGGTTGCATGGAACATAACAGCACAGCCAACAACCTGGAGGGGGCGGGGCATGAAGTGGCTCATGTGCATTTAAAGGGCCAGCGCTCAAAATGACCTTTCTGGTGTCATTACTCAGAAATAGGGTTGAAGATGGACCTGTGGAGTTGAATTAATGAAGAATTCAGACCCAAGCAGAGCATTTACAGTTTATGTAGACCACAGGGAAATGTTTGAAAATGCATGATTCCATTTAAAAAAGCAAAATATCAGTCCTTTAACAACATTGTGTTGAGATACTTGTGTGCAAACAGTGACACCTCAACATATGGCATACACACAGATAAAAATAAGGCCTTTGTAGTGACAGGGGACTACACAGAGAAGAGGAAGTACTTATTAATCTGCTGTCCATCTCATCTCCCCAAGGCCTCTATGGATGAAGACGTGAACATGGTGTGTGTGTTCATCTGCTTTGTCAATTTATGGCATTCACAGATAACATAATAACATGATATCGGTCATGTCTGAGGAAACCTTTACAGCGATCGGTAATTAGAACTGTCAATCACGTGTTTAACTCCCATCTGAAAACACCTGATAACAGAAGGTCCGCAGATATTTTCGTGTTTCTCCCCAGACTATTTCAATTACAATATGCAGGAAAGACAGCTGCTTTAAAACAGTCAGATACTGCTTATCAATGTGGAAAACACCTATCATTTAAAGAATAGCATATCCAGCATAGCATTCTGACCCCTGCCCAAGTGGTATAAATGTTGATGATCTCATTACAGTGGGACCTGTCAGTGGGTTGGATGTATTTGACAGCAAGTGGACGTTTAACCTTCAAAGTTGTTGTGTTAGAATCAGTAAAATGGGTAAAAGCAGGGATCTGAGCAACTCTGCCATGGGAGAAACTGTAATGTCCAAATCACTGAGTCAGAACATCTCCAGATCTTATTATTGTAAAGTGGTTCAATCAAGTATCTATTGGAGCAAAAAACTATTACCACCTGTCTAATATTATTATGTAGGTTCCTCTTTCACACAAAAACAGCTCTGACTCTGAATTGTAATGGGTTATATTACTTTTTTTTTTTTTTTTTTCCCCCCCAGGATCTGAGCAGCAATGAAATTTTTAATCAACGTCCCAACAAAATTCCTTATAAACTCACAGTACTGATTAAATATCAAAACAGGAAACACACTAACTATTTGTAGAAAACAGATATTTTCTTTACATCTGTAACCGTTTACCTGTGTGCAAATATGTATGTTAGATGTCACCTGTAACCTACTGTAAGATTTTTTTTCTTCTTTTTTTTTTTTTTTATCAGTGATAGTTTACAAGACATTATGGACAGAAAAACAACTACAACAACATATAAACAAAGGGAAAATCAAACAAATAAACAAACCAAAAACAACAACGACAGAGTAATGACAAACAACAACATCACATATTACAATGAAAAATATAATAAATGTAAAGAGCAACTAAACAATATAGCTTGATTAGGGGTGATAGGGATCGTGCTAATGCTAACTAGCTTCTGTAAAGCAGGGTTAGTTATGAACATACGTCCTTGTGGCCAGTGGACTGTTTTCTGCTCTCTTCACCCATTGACTGAACACTTGTTGTTGTTGTCGTTATCTTTATTTATTTCGAAAATGCAAAAAATAAAAAAATAAAAACAAAATAAAACATTCAAATGGACAGAATCTATCTCCAAGCACATAGAAGTCTGATTTTTGTATGATCAAAAACACGAACAGGAAATAAAACTTTGTAGACGTATTTTTGATGCCTTAAGGCACAGGTGTCACACATGCGACTCGGGGGCCAGATCTGGCCCGCCAAAGGGTTCAATCTGGCCCGCAGGATGAATTTGTGAAATGCAAAAATTACACTGATGATATTAATGATCAAGGATGTTAAAATCATTTTAGGTCATTTCAGTCTAAAGTGGGTCAGACCAGTAAAATACTATCATAATAACCTATAAATATGAAAACTGTAAATTTGTCTCTATGTTTTAGTGTAAAAAGTAAAATTACACAAAAATGTTCACATTTAAAGACTAGTCTTTTACAAAAAATGTGAATATCTGAAAAGTCTTAAGAAAAGTATGTGGAATTCTAATAATATTCTCCCTGTTATTTAATGTTTTGTGTATTTGTAGATCCACTGTGATGTCTAAGTTGTGATTCACACGTATAAATGATAAACTAAGGTGTAATATTGTTAACATTGCGCTTATTTTACTAAAGAATTTTCTGGTTGTTCATATTTATTCATGTTATGTTCAAGTACAATGTGAACATGTTCACTACGGAACTAACTTTTTTCAATCAAAAGTTCTTATCCTATTACTTATATTATTTCACTGGTCCAGCCCACTTTAGATCATATTAGGCTGAATGTGGCCCCTGAACTAAAATGAGTTTGACACCTCTGCTTAAAGGTCTCACGGTCTTGCTGTTTTTTTTTTTGTTGTTTTGTTTTTTCATTTGAGCAATTAAATTATGAGCGAAAAATGTGTTGTAACGCAAGCAGAATTGAACATGTACCAAGTAAAATATTATTGAAAATTGATTAATAATGCCTTACACTACAGCAAAAAGTAATCTGTTACTGTAATGCATTATTTAGTAACACATTACTCCCAACACTGATCAGTATTATCAGTAGATTTGAATGGAGCCTTGACCTTTGTGTTTAGAGCAGTTTAGTGTCTCAACTCCTCCCCATCCTCCTGACCCTCAACTACACCCCCTACCCTGGACCACTGCACCTCCATCACATGTTCACTTCACACACACAGACCCACACAAGACCATTTCAACTGTTTTGTACATCTATTTATCTAGGCTTTGTTCAGACAATTTATTTATCCTTGAATTATCCCCATATTTTCACTGCGTTGCATTTGTTTATCAGTTTTTTCACTCACATGGAACCATTATTGTATGATTGCTGTGCTTATAATTCAGTGAATTTCAATTCACTTCAACTTCTCTTCATGCTCTGAAATTGCCCTGAAGGAATACATAAAACTATATGAATAGAAGTGAACTGAATTAATATAGAAGTGTCTGAATCCGCAATTTGTGGTTGCACTTTTATCAGACTATACAGAATATGAATTAAAATAAGATGACATTTTTAATAGTCAGTGACAGTTTTAATACGCTAACCCACAGACATGAGCAGAAATGTGTTATTTTCTCTGTCAGCATGAAAATACATTAATTTACAAGTACTTTTTGTGTTGGCAGGTTTGTCTCAGGCATGTTAATCCTGTACTATAATCATCTACTGCAGTGGTTTCCAACCTTTTTTTTTTTAGCTGATGACCCCATTTTAACATCACAAATTTCTGGCGACCCCAGACATTCAAAACGAAGACTTTTTTTTTTTTTTGGCTAAAATTAATTTGTTTTTGATCATGTAATAGTTTGCTATACTATGATGCAAATAAATGTAAATTTTAGACAACATTTAGTCTATATAATGTGTATTGTTATGGACGGAGGCAGAAAAGCCAGGTGTAGATTACTGTACAAAGTGAGAATTTGATTTTCCTTGGTCAGGATATGTACAGTCAGTCCAGCTTGGATTTACAAAGCTGACAATTAATACTGAACAAACAAGAACTGAAACTATGAATTATGAAAGAGCTGCAGCATCTGAAACTGACCACAATGAACATTTGACAGATAAACAGAACCACAGTGCTTCAGTTTCAACTTCAGAGTTTGTCATGTCTTTTATGTATTGTGAGTGTCTCTCTTAACTCACCATACATTTTTTCTAAGTACGTTTTTTTTGTTTTTGTTTTTTTAAATCAATTACTAGAAATTTCAGGTGACCCCATTTGAATTCCAGGCGACCCCACGTGGGGTTGCAAAACACTGATCTACTGTATACTTCATGTTTGGTTTGTGGCAGGTACATGCACATTTAAAGGAGTCATATTTTGCTAAACCCATTTTTATTAGTCTTTGGTTCATTTATTTATGTATTTGGACCCTAATAGTTCATAAAGTTTGAATTTGAACCCTCCAGGTGCTGCAAAGCTATCTTTATATTAATTTTGACAAAAACTGAGTGGATTTCTACAACCTGTTTTAATTCCTTCTCAATTTGTTACATCTATAACTAGTTACATCACGACATTTGCACATATAAGGTCAAGACTTCAGACGAACATTTCTCAGAGTACGACATAACTGTTTGTCAGCAGCAGCGGTTGTAGTCCATATTGAAAATATGTCCAAACTTTGAACCGATTACCTAAAATGTTCAGTTGTTGGACAGAGCAGCACAGTGAACAACCTGGAGGGGGTGGGGCGTGAATTGGGCTCGTTTGCATTTAAAGGGCCAGCGCTCAAAATAACTTTTCTGGTGTCATCACTAAGAAATAGGGTTGAAGATAGACCTGTGGAGTTGATTTAATGAAGAATTCAGACCCAAGCATAGCATTTACAGTTTATGTAGACCACAGGGAAATGTTTGAAAATGCATAATTCCATTTAAAAACAGCAAAATATCAGTCCTTTAACTGATTCTTCTTCTTAAGCTTCCTCAAACACACCAAGTCAGCATTTTTATGGAAGGGAGTGACGCATGAGAACAGTGGGTGTGCGCTCTAGCTGAGAGTTAATTGAGAAAATTGATACCACTCTCATATCTGTATCGAATATTTGAAGAGCTACAGCCTGGGGTAATTTTTTCCATTTTAGTATAAAAACTTGAAGCATAAGCAAAAGCTAACCCGACCCAGTGTGTACGTACCAGAACAAGCATCTTGAAAGGTCACCAGTTCCATTTAGTTGATTAAAATCTGCACAAAGGTCAAAGTGTAACAGAGAGAATACCCAATGCTGCTTTTGTGGCAGTTCTCAAATGAGTTTTCCTTTAAATTTATCCTTTCTAAATTGATTTATCCCCATTGATTGTAAAGATATCCTCCTTAGCTTGCCATTGTTCAGGGTAAATCATGTATTTTCCTCTATTTAATTTACTAGATGCTCATAAAAGCTCAGATTAAAGTTCAGGGTTATTGTATCAGAAACAGAGAAAACTAAAGAAGAAGTGATTTATTCAGCAAGTATATCAATAACTAAACACAAAAACAAGTGTCTACAACCACTGTCATTTATCAAACTCCATGGGTTTTACTGGTGAATCAATGTTGCGGAAAATGATGGTGTTTCCATGGTAACTACGGAACCTCCGAATGTCCAAATGGGTCATATCTGATGACCATGAAAAGATGACAAACTGTATTTATTTACATGTATTCATAGGATTAGTGGATCAACGGGTATGAAACAGTTTAGATCAGTAGATGATTTTGGTAGCTAATGGCTGTTTGGGTCTTTATGGGTTAAGTGTTGTGTTTTTCTTGGTTTGACGTAATAAAGTACTGAAATACAAGGAATCATCTATTACATATAACACATGATGATTTTCATTCTCATGCTTTGTCCTTAAACCATGGCAATGCAATTATACACAACATCATAAGATTAAGGCAAATTCTCCAACCAGACTCTCACTTGCCCAAACTCTTATTGTTTGGGCATAAAAATCATAGAAGTCCACATATCTGCAAATCTGCAGGTAGATAACAATTAAATTCCCTGCCTTATCTTTTTTTTCCCATTAGGTTAGCTGTACTTTTAATGCTGAAATAGACTGTTGTTGGTTGGTAAAATGGAAACACTGTTCATAGAATCAATTTACAATTTAATTTTTAAAAAAATTCTGCAGACATGAACTCAACATGATTCAGAGGTAGTTTTCTTTAGTTAGCCTACACCCCATAGGAGACTAGCTTTGATGACAGGACACATTTGTGTTAGAGTTGGATTGATTTTACACCAAGATCTGGTATTGATGATGGGAGAGTTGCACTGCTATACTAAGTCGTCTCCAATCCATCCCAGCGATTCTCAATGGGGTTCAGGTCTGGACTCTATGGTGTCCAATCCATGGGTGAAAATAATGTCTCATGCTCCCTGATCCACTCTTGACAAGCTGATCCTGATGAATCATGGTGTTTTCATCTTGGAATATGTCTGTGTCATCAGCAAATAAAAAATCCACAGATGTTCAGACCTGATTATTCAGGATATTCAGGTCCAGCTGAACTCATTTTATGGACACATAATGTTAATTAATCTGGTCTCATCAGGTCACATGACCTTTTTCCATTGAAACACAGTCCAATCTTTATGCTCTTCAATGTTGTATAAAGTACTGGAAAGTCACACTTGAGTAGAAGTACAGCAGTGGTGATTTCTCATAGACTGCAAGGGAAGCTCGGCTTCCCCTAAAATTCAGAAAATTAAATGGTTAAATATGTACGGTTGTGTTGACATTTCATTGACTACAAATGTGTTAGAACACGTTCATCTCACAGACGAGATCATTCAGAATCACCTTTATCACAAATCAACAGACTCGATGTTGTTCACTTCTCATATATTCCCGTTGCGCTGTTTTCTCATTCAATCTCTGCTCAGTGCATTTGCCCGTAGATGCTCAGCGTCCATGCACTTCAGTGGGACTGAGTGGAACAGTTTTTTTCATTGCCTCAAAACTGGATGGTAATTGGATAAATGCCATGATGTTGTCCCGCCCCTGGACACTCGGAGTCTCTGGGGGTGAATGGAGCTGTGGGCGGACCTTGGCCGGGCTGGGCGCCAGGTTTCCACGTGCTGACTGGAGGATTAGTCAAAAGGCTGAATCCCGTTTGATTGATCTACTCCTTCATTCAGTTCAGTTTAATACCGTTGTGCATTCTGCTGTGAAATCGAGAGAGAAACCACTACGAAATTACTTGTTCATTTCTTGCACTGTAAATAAAACACACTCATTGAACTTCCTTGTTTCAATTTAACATAATTTCAACGTTTTCTTGTTTAGTTTGTACAATAAGGTCACTGACCATTTTCTTAAAAAGGAACGAAGGGATGAATTTATGTTTAAATAACTTGACTTTTTTTTTTTTTTTTTAACGTAAGCCGACAATGAGCTTCCCCTCTCTGAAAGACAAGCAGCCGCCACTGAAGTACAGGTACCCTACCAAATAATGACTTTGGTAGAAGTTCAATTCACCAACTGAAATACTACTCAAGTTAAAGTCTTTAATGTTGCATTTCTACTACGTGGAACTGGCTCGACTCGACTCATTTTAGTATCTCTTCACCTGTTTTGGAACCTCGGAAAACAAAAGAAAACCATTGAAGCTTATGTGGCACCTCAAAAAAATGGAGCCTACATTACACTTCGTAATGTATTCAAAGTCTGAACAGTTTACATAATACCAACCTGCTGCCGTTTTACCAGATTGCTGTCAACCGCTGCTGCTCACATCAACAGATTGCCGACAGGTTCAGTGTGGACCGTTGTTTGCGCTTGCACATTATGTGATAAAGCCCAATGACAAATCAGGTTCCTGACTTTGTTGCAGTCACCGGTAACCTCAGAGATGAAAACACCACATTTCCTTTAATTTATAAGAAGAAACTATACTGTGGATTAAAAATACATGGGAGCAAAAGTCTGCAATTGAGTTTGGAAATGTAGTGAAGTAAAAGTGAAAGTAAACAGAATAAAAAATACTCAGTAAAGTACAAATTCACCCAAAACATACTTAAGTACAGAAATATTATTACTTCATTACTATACAACACTGATGGTCTTTATCAAACTGATGGTTGGTTAAGAAATGACAAGCTATTCACAGCATCAGTTAAAGGGTTAAAGAAGTTGTTGTGGCTGAAGCCTATTGATCACTGCAGTAATTATCCAATAGAAGGATCTAAAGGGTTTGCTCAGTTAAATCCAGGTGTGGACCGTTTTTTGGGGCCAGTGCAGGGAGGGTACATGTACAATATACACAAACAGTGACAAGATGCACTTACAAGATTGTCTGTTTTATGTTTCTGCCGGTTCTGAAAAAGACACAATTCCTTATAAGCCGTTTACAAGACTAATGAAAATGAACATGAATTGCAGCCTCCAGAAAATCCCATAAAAGTCCCTTAGTAATGTCATCGGAATAATATGGAGCTATCTCACATGTTCATCTGAGTGCTTCAGTCAGAGAAGCTGAAATTCAGAATCTACATCCACCGTTTGCTATTTACATGAAACATGCTACATTCACAGTATGGTAAAAATAGTTGTGGAATACTAGTGTGCATGTAAATGTGTGCAGTATGAATTATCTGTTCATAAAAATAAAACTGAAGTAGGTGTAGATTTGTTAAAAAAGAATGTATGACAGAATCTGTCATTGCATCACAAAAGTAGACACTTTTTAGACCGAACATGTAGGAGGCCTTATTCAGACAGAAAAAAAACATTTTAAGATACATTTTCTCAAAGTTATCGTACATACATTAATACGTAAATTAGAGCCCACAGTAAGTCTGCAGTTAATATGTTACAAGAATTAAACAGTTCATGTTGAGCCATTTATTTATGATTTCATTGTTATTTGCTCTAGAGACTGCTGTCATGTTGCAGTGATTCACTTTTATTCTAAAACTGATAGTATTTTAGATATTATACTGTATATTAGCTACTAGTGGAGATGGATTAATCATCATCATTTTGTCCCTAGTGAAACAGATGTAGAGATAATTATAGACCAGAAGGGGGAAATCCCAGTCACTGCCCAGGCAAACTGAACCCAGATTGTATGGATTAAACATAACATGTTAAAATGTGCTAATTGTGAAGGTTTAGAGGTGCAGTAGCACAGATGCTTTAAGTGTTTGCTTACATTTTTGTTTAATTAGAAGTGATTAATAGATGATTTCAGTCATTTTTCCTCATGTATTTAGTGTCTCTTTCAATATGCTCATGGAAATACTCTGAAATTCTAAATTTCAACCTTGTTGGAGGACATAAAACCAGGGTGCAATTTGTTGGGGGTTGGGGGGAATCAACCCCACCTCTGGTTTTTAAATCCCTACCTCTGCTCATTGAATTTCATCACTGTGGGGTGGCGGGGGAGGGGAGAGAGAACAACCAACCCATTGAAATAACAGCAGGTTGTGACAGTTTTCTTCCACCTATATCCTACATTACTGACACTAACGTTCACCTGAACCGAACTGTCGGCAGTTTCAGAATTTGCAACGTCCCCATGCACTGGGGCACCATAAAGGGGGGTAAGCGGGACATATTCATGAGGTCCAGAATTTATGGGGGGCCCATAGAGCAGTGGAGGGGGTCCAGTAGATACAGGTTAGAAGTTGTGAAAATTTCGTGTAAGAGCCGCTGTATAAGAGAGACATAGAACCCAGGAGTTGGACGTTGAAAGTTTCACTTTTGTTTTACGCCAGCGTTAGTTACGTTATGTATGTATATAGCTGCAGCCCCCACTCCACCAAAAAAAGTAAAGCACCTGCCCTCTGTTTTTTTTTTTTTTTTTTTTTGACAAACTGCACCCTGCATAAAACTTTATTACTTTTGTGAAATGTTTCAAAATGTTTTATTGTTATGTAGAAAATCAAAGTTAATGAAGTTACCATATTTGGTTGCTTACCCATAAGTGGCAAAGAAACAAAAAAATCCAATAAGTATATATAAAAAATACAACAAAAACACATGTAAGGTGCTAGGAACCTGTATTTTAGAACATTAGAACAACATAAGTGCTGATGCAGACACCAGTTTATAGATATTTCAAAGCTGCGCATGACTTTCGTCACCTCTTTTTCATCCAATCTGTAAATCCTTAGTCATAGCTTAAGTATCACAAATCTGTAAGTCTTTCTGTGATTGTGCACATGAATCTCTTCCCTCACGGTGAACAATTTCGAAGTGTACTCCACCATAAACGCTCCATGTGTTTACAAACAGAGCTGGTAGGTCACTCGGGCATTTTCAGAAATTTGTCATGACATGCACTGTGGGAAGCGGAGTTCCTCACAGCTGCAGTAACAGCAACAACAAACATGGTGACCAAGTGAAAGCAGGTGTGTGGAACTCCGCTTCCCACAATGCATGTAGTGACAAATTTCTGAAAATGCCAGAGTGACCTACTGGCTCTGTTTGTAAACACATGGAGCATTTCTGGTGGAGTACACTTTGAAATTGTTGAGGGAAGAGATTCAGGTGCGTTATCACAGAAAGACTTACAGATTTGTGATACTTAGGCTATGACTGAGGTTTTACAGATTTGTTGAAAAACTGGTGATGAAAGTCATATGCAACTTCAATAATTTTCTCATGCATTTGTGGTCATTGTTCCCGAGGACCAAATGTTTTCTGAATCCTCCTTTTACAAAAGGATAATGATGATACATCACCTGTTTCAGTTATGTCATTATTTTTACCCTTTACAGGACACTTTTTCTCCTCAGATGCAGAGGTGATTTCTCAGACTGCAAGGGAAGCCCGGCTTCCCCTAAAATTATGAAAATTAAATGGTCAAATATGTACGGTTGTGTTGACATTTCATTGACTACAAATGTGTTAGAACACGTTCATCTCACAGACAAGATTGTTCAGAATCAGCTTTATCACAAATCAACGGACTCGATATTGTTCACTTCTCATACATTCCCATTGTGCTGTTTTCTCATTCAATCTCTGCTCAGTGCATTTGCCCGTAGACGCTCAGCGTCCATGCACTTCAGTGGGACTGAGTGGAACAGTATTTTTTCATTGTCTCAAAACTGGACGGTAATTGGATAAATGCCACGATGTTGTCCCGTCCCCGGACGCTCGGCATCTCTGGGAGTGAATGGAGCTGTGGGCGGAGCTCGGCTGGGCTGGACGCTGGGCTTCCACATGCTGATTGGAGGATCAGTCGAAAGGCTGAATCCCATTTGACTGACAGCTATTTTGAGATCTACTCCTTCACTGACAGTTCAGTTTAATACCTACGCGCATTCTGCTGTGAAATCGAGAGAGAAACCACTACGAAATTACTTGTTCATTTCTTGCACTGTAAATAAAACACACTCATTGTATTTCCTTGTTTCAATTTAACATAATTTCAACGTTTTCTTGTTTTAGTTACATAATTTAATTATTTCTTGTTCGAGTTTAATATCGTTTTGTAGATAGTTAAATCAATCATACTGTTGGCTAGGTCAGAGTGAACTAGCTATCAAGTCCCTGGAAAAGACGCCTACTTGGTACGATAAGGTCACTGACCATTTTCTTAAAAAGGAACAGAGGGCTGTATTTACGTTTAAATAACTTGACAATTTTTTTGATGTAAGCCGACAATGAGCTTCCCCTCTGAAAGACGAGCAGCCGCCACTGCTCAGATGTCTCACCATTCTTCTGTCTCTTTGTCTCCGTCCTCTGTGTCCACTCAGGTACATGGCCATCATCCACCCCCTGCAGCAGCGCATGTCGTCCACAGAGACCAAGGTGGTGGTGGGTGTGATCTGGGTGCTGGCTCTGCTGCTGGCTTTCCCCCAGTACTACTACTCCAACACGGACGAGCTCCCCGGCCGGGTGGTGTGTTACATCGACTGGCCCGAATACGAGGTGTGCGACTTCAAAAAGATGTGAGTCTGTCTTCATGAGAGCTCTTTAACTAGTCAACAAGCAGCGCTAATTACTCCTGAATTGACAGCAAATGTGGGAGGATGCTGTTTGTATTTGGTGTAAATGAGAGAGCGCAGTGAACCAGCACGAAAGCTTTTTGTGCTTTGTAGTGAATAAATTGAAGGCACATCATAGATTTGTGTCCTCTATGTGGCAAAAGGAAAACGCATGGAGCTCAACAGGAAAAAAAAAAGAACCATTAGATTTTGAAAGAAAGCCTTATTTCTTCTTTCATTTTCCATTTGAAACTGTAATCCTGCAACTGCAAAGAGTAAGAAACACATACGGTTTTCGAGAACAGTTTATAACAACTATGATCAATACATAAAAGAGGATAATGATGCGCTATTGTCAAGAATTTAATCATAGAAACTGTTTGTGACAGCTCTTACAGATAATTTCATTCATTTAGTCCTTAACCTTATGTTGCTGAAAGAGGATAGAAGTCCATTTATTAGCTCGTTTATTTTCTATCATGATTTTTATTTACTTATTTACTTTTTTCACTTAAGTAATCAATAGTGTCAGGTCAAGCTGGGAACTATGATTCTCACTTAGTTCAGCTTTTCACACTCATGTTAGTTCAATAACATATGTCTGTACTGTTTACTCTCACTGTTAAAAGGCTGAGAAAAACACAAGCACTCAGACGAACCTGAAAGCACCATGTGGTTTATAACAGAAGTCTAATATGAGCGGAGACGTGGCTGCTACCTGACCTTCTTGAGCTCTTTGTCGAACCATAACAGATTGAAAAAGTCATTCTGTTTTGGAAGAATTGATTGTGTACCTACTTAAACAACCCAACCAAACAAAGAGGCGGTCGAGTCGTCCCCTGAGTTAGTAATACAAAACTGATTTTGTACTGTGCTCTTGTGGACTGGAATATATTTACAGCCAGTCAGAGTGTTGTGTGTAATAGTTTTTTTTTAAGAAGTAGAACCAACACTGTGTGTGGTTGTGGGTATGTCATATTCAGAAGTTCATTTTATAATATAAGATTAAATTTCCCTTTTGGATGATACCCTGCATATTCAAATATGTGTATAAATGTATAATATATTTTTATATTTCAGCACATATGACACTTATTGCACTGTGTGACGGATGACGGATCCATCCTATGTGACTCTTCTTGATATACTGATATCCAGTTTTTTCCCATTATTTTCCATAAAGACCCAGTGCTACTTTTGTGGCAGTTCCCAAATTAATTTTTCTCTCTATTCAATCTTTCTTAGGTGATTTATCACCATTTATTATAATCTTATCCTCTGTATTTTGTGTTTTTAAGTGAAAAATCTGGTATTTTGCTGTATTTAACCCTTTCATGCATGAATTATGTGAACCTTTGTCAATATTTTTTCTTGAGTGTTTTTATTCCTCTTTAGGCATGAAAAAAACAATGCAAATGAATTTTCTTTTTATGAACCTATTTTTCATGGAGTCACAAAAATGTCCGCTCAGCTGGACACCATGCATTTAATTTTTGAAGCAAAGAAACATGTATTTAAAACTCATCATCAGAAAGTGATATACTGTGTGAAAAAAATAAAAAAAAATTTTCATTAAATGCCAAACAAATTTAATTGCTAAATCGATAATGTTTTCTCACATTTTATCATACTCTAATATTAGTTATTACTCATTTCATGGAGATAATATATCCTCCCAGGAATTTGACAGTTTTAGCTTTTTTACATTAAAAAATTGCCTTGATTGGAAACTGCATAATGCAACAGTTTTTTCAGATATATTTTTAAAATAATTTTTATTTATTGATTGATTTGTTAATGGAATGTCCTTTGTAATGATATGAAAAAAAAAAAAAAAAAAAAAACTTTTTGTTTCCAAAAACTGTTAATTACAGTCTAATAACAAGTAGCAACTGATTTACACTAAAACATGTTTGTTACTGTAGATCAGGTTTATCATGAGCAGCAAAGTTACAATAATTGTATGAACTGCAGTGTTTGGGAGGATGCATAAGCGTCCTCTATGTTGGCTGATATGGAACTAAAACAACAAAACCCATGAATATACAGTGCAACAGTTGTGGAATATCTGTCCACTGTTGTGACCACTATGCATGAAAGGGTTAATTCACTTGTCATATAGATGTTCATTAAAGCTCAGATTAAAGTTGAGGGTTATTATATCAAAAACAGAGAAAACTGAAGAAAAGTGACTTTTCAGTCAAATATATCAGTCTTTCTCAAATGGGGGTACTTGGGAGAAGCCAAGAGAGTACTTATATTTTTGGGGAAAAATTTTTTTTCAATCAAAAATGGTGATGCAAGAGTTGGGGGTACTTGGCTGAAATATATATGTATATATATATATATATATATATATATATATATATATATATATATATATATATATATATATATATATATATATATATATATATATATATTTTTTTTTTTTTTTTTTTTTTTTTTTTTTTTCAGGGGGTACTCAACTGTAAAAAGTTTGAGAACCAATGAAATATATCATTAACCCTTTCATGCATGAATTATGAGAACCTTAGTCAAGATTTTTTTTCCTGAGTGTTTTTATTCCTCTTTGGGCATGAAAATAACAATGTGATTGAAATTTTTTTTAATGAACCTATTTTTCATGGAGTTACAAAAACCATGTGTTTAATTTTTAAAGCAAAGAAATACGTATTTAAAACCCATTATCAGAAAGTGATATACTGTGTGAAAACTATAAAATAAATATTTTTAATGCAGCTAATCTGATGTTTTCTCATATTTTAACATACTTGAATACTAGTTGTTACTCACTTCATGGAGATAATATGCAAAAAAAAAGAAAAAAAGAAAACTGTTAATTACAGTCTTATAACAATTAGCAACTGATTTACACTAAAACATGTTACTACAGATCAGATTTATCAAAAACAGTAAAGTTATAGTAATGGTATGAATGTCAGTGTATGGGATAATACATAAGCGTCCACTGTGTCGGCTGATATGGAACTATGTTTATGTTTATGCATTTGGCAGACACTTTTTTCCAAAGCGACTTACAGGGGAAAACCAATTAAATCACTCAATCAATCAAATTGTATTATATAATGCCAGATCACAAAAAAGTTATCTCATGACACTTTATATATAGAGTTGGTCAAAAACCAGACTCTAAGCCAATTTACAGAAACCCAACAGAATCTAAAACAACAAAACCTGTGAATATACAAGAGAACAGCTGTAGAATAACTGTCCACTGTAGTGACCACTATGCATGAAAGGGTTAACTGAACAAAACAAGCGTCTCCATCCACCGTCATTGATCCAACTCCATGGGTTTTACTGATGAATCAATGTCGTAGAAGATGACAGTGTTTCCATGGTAACAACAGAGCCTCTGAACATCCAAATGGGTCATATCTGATGACCATGAAAAGACGACAAACTGTATTTTACTCCAATTATTTACATGTATTAATAGGATTTGTGGATCAACAGGTATTAAACAGTTTATATGAGTAGATGCTTTTGGTCGCTGGTGGATGTTTGGGTCTTTATGGGTTCAAATGTATTTTTCTGTATAGATTGTAAAGCTCCTTGAAACTAACATATATTTTTGCTGGCAGGCATTTTAAGTCACAAGCATAATTTTTGACTATCAGTGATCTTGATCAGTGGACTTCTATCTTCTGTGACCAGTGTTTCGTCCTTCCACTTGTAGCGGCTGCACATGTGCGTTGTGAATGATTTTCCAACACGATCCTTTTTTTCCGTTGCTGTTTATTCTGGCACAAAAAAAAAAAAAAAAAAATCATACGTCTCATGAAAACCATGCAGTCCGTTCTATCAGGCAGGAAAAAAGGATAGCAAAACTGCTGCTTTTTCTCAAATAACAAAGTAAATATAAAGTAAGTAAAATACATATCTGGCACAAAAAAAAAAAAAAAAGATACATCTCATTAAAACCATGCAGTCTATTCTATCAGGCTAAAAATTAAAAAAAAAAAAAAATCACAGTTAGCTAACACCACAATCATACCATGAACGTACATAAAGAACATTGCAATTAAAAAAAAAAAAAAAAAAAAAAAAAAAACATACTCAACCAACAGAGAGCCCATCATTACACTAACACAACAGTACATAACAATCCTTCAAATATGACAGGCATGTCCAAAGTCCGGTCAGATTTTATACGGCCCACAGCTTCGGTTTTATAATGTATTATTTATGGCCCGCTTGGACTGTTGAACCGAGTACATAAATCATAAAAGGTTCCAAATGCAGTTTCTCCTTTCACCTCATGGTGGCAGCACCACTCTAACTCTATCTGGCTCTGTGACTTTGCCGTGAACCCTTTTCGCTAATTTCTAACCATGGCGCCTGTAAATAAAAAAAACAAAACTTGACAGTCAGGGCTGCCGCTTCCAGGAGAGATGGGAATTACAATTTTTTTTCACTGAAAATTGAGGTGATTGTGTTTGCCTAATTTGTCAAGAGACTGTTGCCTTGTTTAAGGAATTCAATGTAAAGAGACACTAGCAGACAAAACATGCTAACGCATACGACAAGCTAGCAGGGAGTGAGCATTCCGAAAAAGTGAAGCAAATTCAAGCTGCTTTAAACTCACAACAGTGACTTTTCATGTGAACCTGTGAGTTCAATGAATTCACCACCAGGACAGGCTACCAAGTTGCCAGGTTAGTTGCCTATAACTGCTGGTGTTATGTACTTGTAGATGTGACACAAAATATTACTTTCTGAATGATTTTGTGAAAGACAAGAGTAAGAGTCATATGTTTTCATCTTAAACGTTAACAGACTTTGCATTACTGAGTAATATATGAGTAATGATTACTGATATAAGTCATGTTTAAAATGAATGTGGGGTTAAGATTTTTATCAACTTGGAAGTTTAAGATACTCTATACAGTTTGTTCTATGTTATCTGACTCCAGATGTGAAAGGAAGGCAGAAATGTTTTTTTTTTTTTTTTTTTTTTATTTGTTCACACCTGAGTGGCTTAGATTTGGTTACATTGCCATTTAAAAAAATTATATTGTGACAATGAAAATAAAATTGTTGTAGAACAGCGCTTTTATATGTAATTTTTACTGTTTAAAAAACATCCAAAGGGACCACTGGCCCCTGGCAATCTCCACATTATCAGATCTGGCCCTCTTTAAAAAAAGTTTGGACACCCCTGAAATATGACATAAAGAAAATAAAAAATGTAAAATAATGATGGGACCAACATGCATGTACTCACCAGGAGAAAAGGATAACAAAACTGCTGCTATCTCCCTGGGCTGCACGACCCTAGTTTGCAGGGGTGTGGTGTTCAATGTCCCCAAAATAAAACTGTAATTAACACAACAAAACAGTCTGCGATGGCAAGTGGAATCCTACACTATATACATTAACTCCGTTACACGCTGTCATTTTTATTTCATCTCTCTTTTTCCACCCTCCTCCACCCAGATCTATGGTTTGTTTCTGGTTCCACTCATGTGAAGACGTTACATTGTCAGTTCCATCCATCTTCATCACCATCAGCAGCGTTTACGCTCCGGGGGGAGGCTCCTTACACCACAGTCATACAGTCACTTCACATGGTGATCTTCCTGCCAGGGTCTCAGCACCTTTTATTCACAATAATTAAATATAGATGTACAGCATATTTTCTCCTTTTCTTTAATTCCACTTTAAGTCTTCCCTGATTGAAATAAAACTGCACAGACTTGGTATTCAGTGTGCAGTTCAGTATTCTTATTTTTGCTAATGGGCACAAAAGTTAATGTTTTATCGTATGATCACACATCAGATCAACAAAGTCTCCTCAGGCTGATATTTAGACTTCTTAATGACCCACTCCATCCCTCTCCTGAGTGCTTTGTGGGTGAGGGGCTTATGTGGTTAGACAAAACGTCAGCGTTTTAGCAGCAGCAACCCAACCCATAATGGACAAATGCTATTAAATTAACATTTCTAATAATTTTTCAATCATCATATATGCGATTTGATTGTTTTTTTTTTACCCAACACTCATTTGTTTACAAAGTTGAAATTGTCACATCAAATTACTGTAGTTGTGCAAACTTCCACTCAGTATTACAGTTATATTTTCAGCAGCTCCCTTCACAAATCACCTACAGTTTTTTGTTGTTTTTTTTTTAAATTCTATTTTTAGTGAAAGAAAAAAGTTTTTTTTTCATACATTGAAAAAACAAATGCACAAACTATACACATCCAGAGAGTGGGTGTAAAAAAACAAAACAAAAACATTTACAGCAGCTCATCATGGTCCTGGCATACAGGATCTCAAAGTAAAGAATCAATGTGTAAATAAAGATAAATAAAAACACAAAAACATATGTACTTCAGAGGATTTTGGGTTCATATTCATGCATTCATCTCAGCAAAATCAGGTCTCAAAGGCTTCACGTATCTCACCCACCCCTTCCAGTGCTGCACAAAAAAATCCATCCTCAGATTTACGGTGAAGGTTATTCTTTCCATCCTATAAATCCCCATGGTTATGTCTATCCAATTATTTATTGTCGGTTCTTCTTGTGTCATCCATCGTTTAGACATTGCCTTTTTTCCTGCAGCTAGTAATATGCTGAATAAATATCTGTTTATGTTTTTAACCTCTGGAGAAATGTATCCCAAATACATGGTTTTGCAATCAAAAGGTAAGTAGGTATTAAGAATGATTTCTATGGCTTTATATATTTCTTTCCAATAATGGTTAATTTTTGGGCATTCCCAGAATACAGGGTGGGGAAGCAAAATTTACAATGAACATTTAGTTGTTTTTTCTCAGCAGGCACTACGTCAATTGTTTTGAAACCAAACATATATTGATGTCATAATCATACCTAACACTATTATCCATACCTTTTCAGAAACTTTTGCCCATATGAGTAATCAGGAAAGCAAACGTCAAAGAGTGTGTGATTTGCTGAATGCACTCGTCACACCAAAGGAGATTTCAAAAATAGTTGGAGTGTCCATAAAGACTGTTTATAATGGAAAGAAGAGAATGACTATGAGCAAAACTATTACGAGAAAGTCTGGAAGATACTATTAAAGAAGAACGGGAGAAGTTGTCACCTGAATATTTGAGGAACACTTGCACAAGTTTCAGGAAGTGTGTGAAGGCAGTTATTGAGAAAGAAGGAGGACACATAGAATAAAAACATTTTCTATTATGTCAATTTTCTTGTGGCAAATAAATTCTCATGACTTTCAATAAACTAATTGGTCATACACTGTCTTTCAATCCCTGCCTCAAAATATTGTAAATTTTGCTTCCCCACCCTGTATGTGGAAATGATATGCAGTGTGGCAGCTACAATTCCTCAAGCATTGTGAATTCCCATTTGTATAGTGTGACTTATGGCTAGGGGTAATAATGAAACGAGTTATGTTTTTCCAACAGAATTCTTTCTATAAGTCAGACTTTGTACTTTTCCATTGAAATTGGCAGATGTTTTGCCCACCTCAAATTTTCAATCATCCTCATAAATAAAACCACTTAAAACAAAAATGGGCTTCATTTTCAATCTCTCTTTGCAAAAATCGAACCTTTTTGCATTAATTAATAGTCTGGGCGCCATAGTTCCGGACCACAATCTGACTGATTGCAGTGCACCAGGGTGAAAGAAGGTTACAACAAGTTCGAACAAAGATTTACAGCCTCAGTCTGACCCTGGTTTGGCAGCTCAGCCACAATCAGTGTTCAGTCACCCTTCCCCCAGATATCGTCTTTCCGTGCAGTGCTAAAATAGATCCAAAGGGTTTTGATATCGTACCAGTGCTTAAACATTAAAGTAAATCATTTTAACACTTAGTATTTATGTGTTGCACACAGAGACATAGAAAAAGACCTCTTTGCAGCTGAAGTGCACCAGTTCCACCGCCATCAATCCATGATATATGACCAAACCCAAGGACAGGAAATTAACTGGTTTGTAAATATTTGTGTTAACCCTGTAAAACCTGACCTGTTAAAAACTAGCCACAAAATTCATTTTTTTTTGGAAGTGAGATGTTTATTAGACCTTTTAACAATATCCAAACAAAACATTTAGCCATATCATTTTGTTTATGATATATTTGTGTGTCACATTTGATACATTGGGTGTTTTAATATAGCACCTTATATACCTGCAGTGCCAAATCTAGTACATACACTTAACACAGTTTAACTGCACTATAACGAACCGTCAAGTAACTATGCATTGTTTCAGTATATGAAGTACTTATTTTAAAAATTAATAACAATATAAGTGCTCTTCTTAATGTAACTTTTTGAAAATTGCCAAAGACTTTCCTGCAAAAAGTGTGTGGATGATTTAACGATAGTGGCCATATTGAAAAAGGGAAAAAAAACAAAACAAGTGTTGCAAGGCACAACAAACCCCGCCCTTCAGACGTATTAAAGCTGATTTTGACATCGATCCAGCTGATGTCATCATGTCAATGCTTGTGCTGATATCAGCATATCAATTGCCTCTATATATGAGCCAAGTTTTTAAGTAAATTGAAACAAAATTGATGTTTTTATAGACATTTGAAATGTATGTTATATTATCCCATTATAAGTAAATAAGAGAAGAAAAAAGATTTAAACAATTCATTAAAAAAATTTAACTTTCACCTACTTTTCCCAAAATGTAACCACATCTATTCTGGGTCACTGGCAATCTATGAACCCAATTTTGTATGAATTCAACCAATAGTTTTGCTGTTACAGACAATTGAAATGTCGCCCATTATAAGTAAATGGGAAAAAAAAGATTTAAAATATGCATAAAATTTTTTTAACTTTGACCGACTTTTCCCAAAATGTAACCACATCTATTCTTATTCACTGGCAATCTATAAACCCAATTTGGTATGAATTCAACCAATAGTTTTGGTGCTACATTGTTAACAAACAAATAAACAAACCGAACTAAAAACAATATAATCCACCCCATTTTTACCCCTTGCCTCCCCTTTGGGGGGCGGGGTAAAAATGGGGTGGATTATCATCCCCTTTGCTGCCAGCGGGATGACAATCCACCAGGGGTCAGAAAACATGTATTGGCTCACATACAACAGGTTTTTTAGGAAAGTGTTGATCTTGTTGATTAGATAGAGGTCTCAGAACCTGGTGTAGCAAATATGATACAAATGGTTTTACAGGGTTAATCTTCTCCAGCACACACCAAACCTTACAAAGACCATCTCTGAAGGTTGTTTAGAAAACACAATAAATACAGAATACCTGGATGTGATTTATTAGAATGTGTTAGACCAAATAACGTCCAGTTTTCTTCCATTTGTCTTTTTGTTATCCCAAGGGCAGAACTGGACGATACGATCATGAATGCACAGATGCACACACAATACAAGTTCAGCTAACAGAAAAAAAAAAAAAAAACACCCACGCAATGACGCACATATGCAGCCACTCAGACACACAGCAGAGTGACTGTGATCACAGCTCCACTGATGGTAGCCTCTCAGCTCATCCACAGCCCTGTTTACCCTGCTCTGCTGCCAGCCGTCGCATTCTGCTGCCACTGTCAGATTTCTCCATGGAAATATAGTATGTTATGAACAGCACAACAGCAATTTCATTGTTCATGATGGGATCCCTGCCACCGTTATTACATTTTTAATGAAACTGTAATCAGTGACAGAGCCGAGTGAGAATGGAGGAGTCATTCCGCTCTCAACTCAGCTGCTCAAGCTGTATATGACACATCTGATTAAGGCTGATCCCAGGTCAGATCCCATATGTTTTTTGAGCTGAGCGTTACCCCACCACCGTCGTCACTGTCAACACTCTGTCTGATGGCCTTCACAGCCACGGAGAATTAGTATGCAAGGTCTCAGAGGAGGGTATTAATAGATGACACTGCTTGTGATTACATGTTTACTGTTGTACACCAGACGAACCCCACCCAAATAACACTTTTTCCACAAGCACAAAAACAAATACACACACACAGAGCAGATGAATGGAAAGCCCACTGTTACCTTTTAAGTCTTATACAACAACTCCTTTTGCTTTGAAAACTGATAGCCAGAAATGATGTAAGAAACATGGAAAATGGTACAATCATCAGTGTCTGCTCTTTGAAGTCAGATGTTTCATATTTAACCATTCACATTTGGATTCAGGTTGATTCATGTTACCGCTTCAAAATGTATATGATTAAAAGGGTACAAACACATTTTCCTCTGTCTATAAGATAAACCTGTTATTTTAAAAGGGTTATATGTACACAGCAAATTCAACAGTCAAACTTCTAGTGTTAGGCCAGCTCAGAGTAAAGTGGTGAGGTTTTGGTGTTGGTTTTTGGAGAATGAACACTGCGCTGGTGAGAAAACATAGTACCGTACTTTCCGGGCTATAAGGTGCACTGGAATATAAGCCGCACCTGACTATAAGCCGCGGCTGCCTTTAAGTCGCACCTGACTATAAGCCGCAGGTGTCCACGTTGTGACATGAGATATTTACACAGAAAGATGTTAAACAGAAAGATTATTTAAATATTTATTTTCATACCTTAACTGCTTTTTTCCAAACAGTGCCTGTAACACGGCAGTAAAACACAGGAACACAGCTTTTTAAAAAACCCAGAAAAGTCATTGATATGTATCTTCATCTTCCTTCTGCTCATTAAACCACTGCAGTCGTCATCTTCAGTGTTGGAGTTGAACAGCCTCTGCTCCGTCACACACCTTCTCAGTCTCTCCTCTGTTGTTGCTCAGTGGCACTTCTGTGCAGCAGCTCTTTTTCCTTCTTAGACAGATGCATCGATTGGTTTTAATTTCAAAGCTGCATCATATGCATTTCTTCGTGTGTTTTCCATGATGAGCATTTGTGCATGACACGCAAAATGATTGTTAAAAGTTAAGATTAAAACTTTTCCTCTCTGCAACACCTCTTCCACCTGTCTGTCTCACTTTTGGGCTTCCCGCTAGAGCGCCCCCTGGTGGCCATTAGCCCGTATAAATCTATACTCGAGCTGCATCGCTGTATAAGCCAGGGGGTTCAAAACGAGAAAAAAGTAGCGGCTTATAGTCTGGAAAGTACGGTATTATGGGTGTGACTTCACATCATCAACGGTCTTCAACACCTGTCAGTGTTGGTTTCAACATCCGGGCATTTTGGGAAGGTACGCTTGGAGAGACAGACTTTCCACTCTCAACACTTTGAAGCAAAACCACCAGTGAATCAACACTATGGGCCTGATTTACTAAAGGTTTGCATGTGTAAAAATGTGCGCAAACTTGACTGCGCACGCAAAAACATGTTGAAGCTTATCTACTAACAGGGCGCACCGAGGTTTGCGCCTCTCAAATGGGAAAAATAGCTGGCGCAACCCATTTAAAGTGTTTGCCCTGATGAATATGCAATATGGGCGTTTCTGCCAGAACACGCAAAATTATTGGGAGGAGTAAATGCAAATATTTATTTAGCGCGTGCAATGTGATTTACCAAACCTGAAACTGATTGTGGTGGCTGATTTTGCATCTACAGTCTACTCTCGTTAAACCGCCCGCCGTTATACCGCCATTTCCGCCTATCGCCATCCGCCAGCCCAGTTCCATGCACAAACAACACTTATACCATTGATTTCCCGACCGTTATACCGCCAGCGTGATTGCCATCGAGTACACATAAATTTAACAATGCACTGAAACAAACGCGCCAGACGCTGATCGCGACAAGCTATGAGTAGGTCTACGGAACGGCCACCGTTCATTTATCGCAGAACACTTAGTGGGTCAGGATGTCGGGAAGAGGACGTGGGATTAAGCCAAAGCCTCAAGATGATGGGGTGTCATTTCCCGACACGGTATAATAATGTTTAAAATGTTTCCCCACTTTAAATGATCCCTTACAACATAACAGAATCAAAATTTATTTAGAAACGCAATTAGAACGGGTTAACGGAGGCAGCATAGACATCATATAGTAAAGACATGCACATTATGGACACAACCCGTTGTAACGCCATTTTCGCTATACCGCCAATTTGGCCGTGAACGGAAGTTGACTGTATAACGAGAGTAGACTGTATATTTAGCGCGTCTGAAAGGCAGGTTTGAACTTCACGCAAAACTGGCCGCACTAGTTGTGGCGAGGAGGAGGCATAGGCACAACACAGAGAACTGATCTGTTCTGGTCACATCAACATTTTTGGAATGATGGAAGAAAAACATAATAATTTGAGACATATGGCCCCCCACTTTATGGGCCTGCCCCCCATACCTGGTTCCACCAGTGGCACATCACCATTAGGCCAGGACCAACTACTGAGAGATGGCTCTCTCTCTCTCTCTCTCTCTCTCTCCCACTGCGCGCGTGCACGCAAGGGAGGCCGACCAGGACGGGTTCTAGCGCTGCACAACACACACACACACACACACACACACACACATACACACAAGCAGCGATGTCCACGGTGTTGTGACTGGGCTCCTGAACCACCTATATAAGCACTGATGTGGAGGGTTTTCTCTCATGCCCACGAACTTAAAAGATTTCATTCATTATGCACAGCGACATAAAGAGAGAAGGTATTTCTTTCACTAATAACACACTTCACCACTGATAAACAACAACAGAGAAAAACCCATTCACCCCTCTGTGTGGAAAAAGAGCAACTTCATATTTATGAGTGCTGGCGTATCCCAGAGCAGTTTTTACAGCACACTGTCTCCAGTAGCGCACACAAAATCTTCATTTGCTCAGGGAATCTTAGTCGATCACCCCTGACACGCAAATCAATAGCACGCACATATTTTAGCGCGAGCAAGCACATTTGCGCCCGTTATTTGCGATCTTAGTAAATCAGGCCCTATGTATCTACAGTAGTGATGTGTGGGTTGGGTTTTTTTCAACCCGCGGGTCCTACTTTTGTGGATTTATTTGACCCACCCCAACCTGACCTGCAGGTAACCATCTGATCTGCGTATCACTAGTACTTACCATCAAATAATATAAAATATAATAGGCTATATATCGCTAAATATTTTAATCGGCTATAGCAAATTTATACATGATTCTGTACATGATTGGTTGTTCGTCCCCTCTATATGAACTGGTGACATGTCCAGGGCGTACCCCACCTTCACCCATAGGTAGCTGGGATAGGGTCCAGCACCCCCGCAACCCTAGAGGATAAAGCTGTTCAGAAGGTGAATGACTGATTCACTCACACCCACCTCACTCACACAAACATGCTTTACATTACTGATGTCTTCCATCTGCATGATGCATTTTGAGTCAGTTTTAGTTAAATAAAATACCTTTTTTGTTTAGGGAAATAGGTGGGTCTTTTCTCACATTCACTGAACCAGGTTTGTAACAGGAATCATCCAAACAATGACAGAAATGTCCCAGTTTAGTCTGAACCGTGGATCAACAAACAGCAACTCAGCAAAGATAATTATATCCCATAATAACTTTATACCTTCATAAGACTCATCATCATCATAAAACTCATCCGTGTAGAAGAAAGGCTGCCATTTCAGTATCAATCCCCAACTCTTTTCATTTCGAGCTGTGTCCAGAGGTGACAAAAGCAGTGACTCACTACTGCCTCTAGTGGTCATAAATCCACCTGACCATCAGGATGAATAGATTCAGTTCTTATCTCTACAGTCCAATGCATTACCATCTTTAGCAGAACTTCAGAGCTCTTTATTGTAAACACTGTAATAATAGTTTTGGGTCGTATTTGAATATTTTAAAGTCCAAATACTACTCATAACATGTATAAGAATAAGTACATCTGTGGAGTATTTCAGAAATGTTTCATGCAATCGCTATACTGTTTTTTTAAGCCTTTTTTTTTTTTTTTTTTTAGAAAAGGGAAAGGGAAAGTTTGACTTTTCAATTCCCAAAACTGAGAACTTTGCTTCAGCTCACCCACACAAGCTATCTGACAAACCTTGAGTTTTTTCATCTTCTCCCATCTGACAGGGCTCTCTGATCACTGCTCCATTTCATCATCCATACAAACGATATTAAAATGCATATTCAGTCCTCTCTTAAACAGTTATTTTTCAGGAAACTGGAAAAACGATGTATATTTTAAATAAATGACTGGAGTTAAGAGATGTAGTCACAAGCCGTTTTCAACACTTTTTATTGGTTAAATATTTCTAAAACCATCAGCTATTCTATTATACATGAATTAAGATGATTTCGCTCAAAAATAAATAAAATAAAAACACTAAATCTGAGGAAAAAGGTACTCAAAACAAGTGAAATATGTGTCCATGCAGCAAGATAATTTCACTTGATAAGACTTCTTGAATTAAGATTGTTAAATCTAGAAATAAGATGGTATACAGTTGTATGAACACTTAAAATAAGAATACCCAGCTATTTGACAAACCTTGTTTTTTTTTTCCATCGTCTCCCATCTGAAAGGTTTCTCTAATCACTGCTCCATTTCATCCTCCATACAAATGATATTAAAGCACATATTCAATCCTTTCAGTTAGAGGTTTATCTTTATTTAAGTAACAAATTATTTTTTTACCAAGTTCATCAGTATTTTTGCTATTAGCATAATTGTGTTTGTACATTTAACATAGAGGTCAATTTTTGTTAAATTTTAAAAATTATTGAGAAAGAAATTATTGAAATCATGTAGGTTAAAATATGTAGTTAAACCTCCTAAGACCCAGGAAATGTCAGCAAAGTACAAGCTTTTCTTTGTTTTTTTTATTAAATAAGTGCCTATATTGGAAACATCATGATGCAAGTTTTTTCAGATGCAGTTTTTAAAATTTTTATGGAATGTCCTTTGTGGTGGACAGTTGTGAAACTCTTGTCTACAAATGTGGACAGAAAACCCATAGCTGGGTCTTAGGAGGTTAATGATTAGATTTTTTTGAAAATATATATTGTAGCCTGTTTTCTTTTGGTGTCATATATGTTTCGTTTGTGCATTACCTATTTAAAAATGAAATAGGCAACAATAATTATCAGTTTTATGGAGGTCTATGATAAATGACAAATAAATAACAACCGTGAAATGAATGTATTAGTGTTCAGCTATCTTTTTTTTTTTTTTTTTTCATTATACTCAGGCTCTCTCTCTGGCTGCTAATAACTGTGAGATAAATTAGCCTATGAGGCACATTTACATAGTATTATTTTAAATTATGGAATTTCTTTTGAGGTCTTTTGATTACATTATTCAAAGGTGAATTGTTACTTAGCTCTCAGCATTAAGGTCTTTTTTCATTCCCCATGCACTCCCTAAACTCGGTGAAAACACTCAGAGCTGGATGAATTGATTCTTAACCTCTTAAGACCCAGCTATGGGTTTTCTGTCCACATTTCTGGGCAATAGTTTCACAACTTTATACAAAAAAAAAGAGAAAAAGAAAAGAAAAAGTAAAGAAAACTGCCCACCACAAAGGACATGCCACAAAAATTTTAAAAACTGCATCTGAAAAAAACTGTTGCATCATGATGTTTCCAATATTGGCACTTATTTAATAATAATAATAATAATAATAATAATAATAATAATAATAATAAAAAGCTTGTACTTGCTGACATTTCCTGGGTCTCAGGGGGTTAAATCCTAGTTTCCCATCTCAGGATTTGTGCCCAGATGACAAAGTCTGACTTTTCTGGTTAAAAGGACCAGATGATGTTATTAACCCTTTGATGCATACTGGTCACTACAGTGGACAGCTATTCCACAGCTGTTCTCTTGTATATTCATGGGTTTTGTTATTTTAGTTCTATATCAGTTAACACAGTGGACACTTATGCATCATCCCATACACTACAATTCATACAATTACTGTATCTATGCTGTTCTTGATAAACCTGATCTGCAGTAACATGCTTTAGTATAAATCAATTGTTAGTTGTTATTAGACTGTAATTAACAGTTTTCTTAATTAAAAGTTTTGTTTTTTTTGTGCATTTTATCTCTATGAAGTGAGTAATAACTATTATTAGACTATGTTAAAATGTGAGAAAACAACAGATTAGTTTCATTTAAAAAAATTGAATTTCATAGTTTTCACACAGTATGTCTCTTTCTGATATAGCATTTTAAATAGATGTTTCTTTGCTTCAAAAATTAAACACATGGTGTCCAGCTAAAAGGACATTTTTGCAACTCCATTAAAAATAAGTTCATTTAAAAAATTTCAATCACATTGTTTTTTTCATGCCTAAAGAGGAATAAAAACACTCAGGAAAAAAAATCTTGACTAAGGTCTGGTTCGCACAGCAGCAGACTATGACGCATCCATGAGAGGACCTTGGCCTTTTCTTCAAGCTACAGCTGCACATTGCATTAGTTGGTAATGGTTTGTGTTGAACCTCAGAGCTTATCTTAATATGAGAACAAGCCAGGTTGCATTCTGGGTTCTCTTCCTGACCTGAAAGGTGGGGTGCTTTTAAGAACTGGAGTCATAGTCTTACAATCACTGAGAAACAGTCTGCAACCATAAGAAAAAGTTGTCACTTTATTTCTGAAAAACACAGATATGTATAATCTTACATTTAACTGGTCAGTCAAAGATACAGTGCTTTTGTTCCCCAGTTCCTTTGTTGAGGTTGATAACGCTAGAGACAGGGAGGGTGAGGTTTGATTTAGCTGCAACATCTTTTATCTAATCAAGTGCTATTGTTGTGTATAGCTAACCGTAGTTGAAAAGGAAACTATGAGATATGCTTCTGTTGAACTAATTTTTCAAGGAGTCAAGGAGACTTTAGTGTCATTCTATACAAGTACACGGTACAGAAGTGGAAGGAAATTAGTTATACAGATCCAAGTAAAACAGAAATGCTAAAATGAAAGTATAAATGGTTAAAAAAAAAAAAAAATAATAATTTATTTAGAATATAAATGGGTACTTCTGTGAAACTGGGTTCATTTTGGCATCTCACACATCGAGTTGAGTCTCTTTGAATGTGCCTCAGAGAAAACAAAATAACACAAGTTTGAACAAACATAATTCTATTTTCTACTTGAGGGTAGGTGTTTCTCCCAAATGCTAAGTCTTTAATTGTAAAACACACTAATTGTCATTAAACTGGCATAAAAACTGACATGGAGTATACACATTACAGGAAATTCAGCCTCTGTAGCATTTGTGTAAGATATTAGCGAAGATGTTAATGGCTGTACAGTCATACAGTAGAGTCAATAAATCCTTGAGTTGTTATTCTTTAGTTAATTACTTGTATTTCAATTAAATACATTTTGTAATTCAAATATTTGGGTCTGTCCATGAAACTGGGTTTATTTTGGTACCTGGCACTTTCCCAGCTTTTTAGACCCAAAAATAAAAGAGAAATGTAGACATATTTTCCCTCAGGATGTACCTAATGATGACCTCAAATAAATGCAAAAAAATGTATACTCTTGCTCTGAGCCATCCCAAAATTAATACATTTTAAATAAAATATTGGGGCCCAAAATAGGACCAAAATTGGGACATGAAAAACTACCTAGGTGTCAGTGCATTTTATTTGGACCACATGGCTGTAAATGGTCTTATATACCACTATAAATGAAGACACTGTTAAATTTGACGATCCTAGTGGTTTTTCTAATCCAGACATGTGGGTTTTTCATGAATCTCAGTCTCATTCCAGGTTTTGTGTGTAACCCATCGTGTCCACTCGTGTTACATACAGAACCTACCCATATTAACACATATAAATCACAAATGATTTTGCAACACTGGTCATTTTTGTAAAACACTCTGTCTTGCATAATTAGTTCGATTCCCAAAATGTACCTGTGAGAGAATAAAAAGATATTCCAAAAAATGATAGCACATAATTTTTGAGTCCTTTTGACCATGTTACATGCAGATTTTTGTGTAAAAAAATAATGTGAAATAATATAAAAATGTGTTTCATCTGAAAAATAGTTTATCTTTAATCTCAGTGAATATTTATTATTAAAATAGACCCAAAGTGCTTCCAAACTTGTTTCATAACCTTAATCCTTTCATGCACAGTGGTCGCTACAGTGGACAGCTATTCTACAGCTGTTCTATTGTTTATTCATGTGTTTTGTTGTCAGCCAACATAGTGGAGCTTATGCATCATCCCAAACACTGCAATTCATACAATTACTGCATCTTTGCTGTTATTGATAAACCTGATCTGCAGTGACATGTTTTAGTGTACATCAATTGCTAATTGTTATTAGTTTGTAATTAACAGTTTGTTTTTTAAGCAAAAAGTTTTGGGTTTTTTTTTGCATATTATCTCCATGAAATGAATAATAACTAGTATTAGAGCATGTTAATATATGAGATAAAATAAGATTAGCAGCATTACAAACATTTTTATTAAATAGTTTTCACACAGTATATCAGTAAATACATATTTTTTGCTTCATAAATTAAACGCATGGTGTCCAGCTGAGCGGACATTTTTGCAACTCCATGAAAAATAGGGTCATAAAAAAAATTAATCGCATTGTTTTTTTTCATGCCTAAAGAGGAATAAAAACACTCAAGAAAAAATATTGACTAAGGTTCTCATAATTCATGCATGAAAGAGTTAATCTACATCTGGTTTGAGTATTAATAATGCCCATGTCCTGTTTTTAGGGTCCAGTTTCATAGAAGCACCCAAATACATAATACGGGGAGCTAGTGAAGCTACTGCTCTGTTGCATGCCACATAGAACCATATAAAGTTGGTGCAGACACATGAGATTATACAGTCTGCGCCCCCCCCCCAAAAAAGACAAAAAAATCACATACACAACTTTTACCTTTAATTCTGGGATCCGTTCACTGTGGAATCATTTCTGTCATACCGTGGTTATATGATGTCATAATACATGTCACTACATTTATTTCTGTCCAGAGTCACATTCATTTTTTGCCAAGATCTTATGTCGATGATGGGAGTCAGACCACTGCATTCTAAAGACTCTCAGTGGGGTTCTGGTCTGGACTGGTTTGTGGCTGTAGTCCATGTGTGAAAACTAATGGTTGTCTAAGAAATGAGAATCTGCTCACAGCATCAATTAAGGTTAAAGAACTAGTTACAACTGAAGCATATTAATCTCTGCAGTAATTAGACTGGATTGGTTAATTAAGTCCAAATGACCTTTTTGGCTGTTGAGATGTATCATATAGTTTGCATTCTTTTTTCTTCTGAATGGGTTTTGCAGGTTTAAACATGCATGACCTTTGTTAAAAATCCAGTTGGATGAACTCCATCAGTCTGCCATTATGATGCCTTCATTAGTTTGTGCCCATTAACAATAAAGGTTAAGTCAGGAACATGATTGAGATAGTGTTTAGTTTGTCCATTCTACATAAGAGTATAATAACTCTGGTCCACATGACTAGTAGGTTATGGTATTGCATCTTAACACTGTCAGAAGACACCATTTTTATACATGTTATATCCTCCTAAATCTACACAACAAAGCTTCAATTCAACCTCTAATATTACCCATAACCACTTTTAGGGTGAGAGTCAATAAAATGTCTTTAATTTGCGAAATCTCCATCTCTAGGTACCACAAACCCTGCCCCTCACATGTATTGTATTGAATTGTATTGTATTTTTTATTTATTTATTTATTTATTTATTAGGATTCCCATTAGCTGATGCAGAACATCAGTTACTCTTCCTGGGGTCCTCCCATTCCAAACAGCCATAACAGTATCCATTTACAGGCATAGAAACAATGTGAGCTACATTGATACTGCCTGCTTAAGTACACTTAACAGTCAAATAAAATAACAATAATAATAATACTGCAAGATTAAAAAAATAAAAATAAAAATGTAATAATAATACAAAATAAATAAACCTACTTATAGTAGCTATATGTATCTTTTTTTGGTGTCAATCCAGCTAATTGTCATCATGTCCATGCGTGTGGTGATGTCAGCATATCAATTGCCTCTATATATGTGGCAAGTTTGAAGTAAATTGAAACAAAATTGATGTTTTTATAGAAATTTGAAATTTTGCCCATTATATTTAAATGGGAGGGGAGAAAAGATTTTAAAAATTAATAAAAAATTGAAACTTTAACCTACTTTTCCCAAAATGTAACCACATCTATTCTAGGTCACTGGCAATCTGTAAATCCAATTTAGTATGAATTCAATAAACAGTTTTGCTGCTACAGACATTTGAAATTTCGTCCATTATAAGTAAATGGTGAAAAAAAAATTTTAAAAATTCATGAAAAATTTGAACTTTGACCTACTGCTCCCAAAATGTAATCAGATCTATTCTAGGTCACTGGCAATCTGTAAACCCAATTTAGTATGAATTCAATAAATAGTTTTGCTGCTACAGACATTTGAAATTTCATCCATTATAAGTAAATGGTGAAAAAAAAAAAATTAAAAATTCATGAAAAATTTGAACTTTGACCTACTGCTCCCAAAATGTAATCAGATCTATTCTAGGTCACTGGCAATCTGTAAACCCAATTTAGTATGAATTCAACCAATAGTTTTGCTGCTACAGACATTTGAAATTTTGTCAATTATAAGTAAATGGTGAAAAAAAAAAAAAAATTATGAAAAATTTGAACTTTGACCTACTGTTCCCAAAATATAGTCAGATCTATTCTGGGTCACTGGCAATCTGTAAACCCAATTTGGTATGAATTCAACCAATAGTTTTGCTGCTAGAGTGTTAAACAAACCAAACACAATACCCCTTGCCTTCCCTTTGGTGCGGGGTACTAAATCCATATTACCCTGTATGTTTACGGTGTGGCTATTGACATGCACATACACAATAAATCCCAGACTTTGTCCTTTATGTTCTTTCTCACTAAATTGGCCTTTGCACAACATGAGTCTGTGATTAGTGGCTGTAAGGCAGCATGGAGCGAGGCGTCCTGTTACCTTCAGAATGCTTTTGACTCTGCTGGCAGGAAAAGTCAAAAGACCAGCTGCCCTTCCTCCAGGCACACACATTCATTAATTATGTATACTGTTATGAACACCCACATGTCTGAATAAACAGGCACCCTCACACTTAAATTCTGCATATAAACATGTGCACGGTCCCCTTCATCACCTGGACATTAATGCACATATACTATACATATACTAATGTTGATGACAGGTGTCTAAGAGTGAGAAGATACAACAGCCCCAGAAGTGAAACCAATATAAGCCTCATTTGGCAGTGTGTCTACGGCCTCTGCTGAGTGAGATTTTATTGATTCAGTTTATATGACAGCGCAGTGACATAGTACAGCTTCTATTCCCCTGAAGCGTCATCCATCAGTGCAGGCTGAGGGTCCGGGGGGGCCCTCTGGAGAGTCGGGTTCTGTCACGGAGTCACTGTTCATACAAGGTACCAGCTGAGCTCACTTCACTGATTGAACCAAAACATTGCCCCACACCAATTTTACAGTTTCTTTTATTCAGTTTCCACCCTTTAGATTTATAGAGAGACTTGAACACATGTTACACAAAACTTTTTTGGTGTAAGTTTGTAATTTATGCCGCGTTTTCACTACGTGGAACCAGCTCGACTCGACTCGGCTCAACTCGACTTGGTATTCCTGGAGACTTTTTCCATTACAGCACAGGTGTCAAACATGTGGCCCGGGGCCAAAACCGGCCCGCCAAAGGGTCCAATCTGGCCCCTGGGATGAATTTGTGAAACGTAAATATTACACTGAAGATATTAACAATCCTTTTAGTTCAGGTTCCACATTCAGACCAATTCAATCTCAAGTGGGTCAAACCAGTAAAATACTATCATAATAACATATAAATAATGACAACTTCAGATACTTCTCCTTGTAAATGTAAATATTTTCACGTATTTACACGAAAACAAAGTATAGTTTTGCGAAAAAAATTGTGAATAACCTGAACAAATATGAACAACCTGAAATGCCTTAGGAGAGGTAAGAACAATTTTAACAATATTCTGTCTGTTATTAAATGTTATGTGTATTTGTAGATCCACTGTGATCTGTAAGTTATAATGTACATGTATAAATGATAAACTGAGGCAGAATGTTGTTAAAATTACACTTATTTTTTTCAGTTTGTTCATGTTATTCACATCTTTTGAGAGGATTGTTTGTAGATGTAAACCTTTTCATAATGTAAATTTACTTTTTTCACTCTAAAACAGAGAAAACTTTGGAGTTGACATTATTTATATATTATTCTGTTATTATTTTACTGGTTTGGCCCACCTCAGATCAAATTTAGCTGAATGTGGCCCCTGAACTAAAATGAGTTTGACACCCCTGCATTACAGGATACTACTGACTTTACATTACCTGGACGTCATAGTGATGTGGTGCATTATTTCTGTCATCTGCTCAGAGAGTTGCTGAAAACTCTCTCGTTGCGTGTTGTCTCTTCTGAATTTTTACGTCAGTCACCAAAGACTGAATCTCCTCGACCGACCATGGTGTAGTTTTGGGCTCTTATCATGTGGATTACTGTACCGCTATATTTACTGTCCACTTCCGCATCTGTTTTCTGTAAAATGGTCACAGAGAAATCTGTCTGACCAATCAGTGGTCTGCAGTGTTATACGTCACGGTTTAGTATCACTTGGAACCTCAGCAGAGGTGAGACCAAAAAACTAGTACCGGGTACCAGATTCCAGGTCCTTTTTCGTAATGGAAACGCAAAAAGGCCGAGCCGAGTTGAGTTGAGTCGAGCCAGTACCACGCAGTGGAAATGCGGCATTAGTTTAACAGTTATCTCAGGAGATACAGACCAAGGCGTGAAATTCCCATGTATGCTGAAACTATTTTCACAATAAGACTGTATTTTAGGGGATGCGGTGGTGCAGTGGATAGCACTGTTGCTGTTTGCATGTTCTCCCCGTGGTTGTGGGTACTCCTGCTTCCTCCCACCATCCAAAGACATGCACTGATAGGTTCATTGGTTCATCTAAAGTGCCCCATAGGTGTGACTGTGAGTGACTGGTTGTTCGTCTCTATATATCAGCCTTGCAATGAACTGGCGACACTTTCTGCCTTTGCCCATAGGTAGCTGGGATAGGCTCCAGCACCCCCGTGACACTCTCCAGGATAAAGTGCTTTAGAAGATGGATGGACTATATCTTCAGAAATGACAGAAACCATATAGTGTCCAATGTTTTAACTGCTAGAATCTGTGCCGATGCTGCACAGCAGGGCTATTCAACAGGCGGCTCCCCTCCCCTAGTTTGTCACACACATAAATATGCACCACACCTTCAACCCATCACTATCAAACAAATCGAACTGGCAACCCTTCGGTCACAAGCCGACTCTCCAGCCATCTAGGCCACAGCTGCCCCCTTCTCCTACTAACAAGACTGAGGACTAATTCATCTCCTGATCATACCTGTTGGATTCACACTTTATAGCAATATCTGGGAAGATGCAAGAAGCGGCTGATCAGTCAGGTGATCAGTCTTCTGGGTTAAATGTTTGTTATGTCTAAATTTATTGGAAAAAAGTACAAAAAAAAAGTCTAATAAGCATTTTTACGTGTGAAATTGGAAAATGTGAATATATTTACAGAAATGCACATATCAGAGTACTTTATGTTCCTGTCCAGAAAAAAAAACTACATATCTGTACATAGGGATGGGAATCAATAAGAATTTAATGATTTTGATTCCATTATCGATTTTGCTTATCGATCCGATTCCTTATCGATTCTCTTATCAGTTCTCATTGGGGAGGGAATAAAAGAGTACAAACAGGGATGTTTGCATTAACAGTCTTGTATAATTCCATCTCTACACAGAAAATATAACATATACAGTATGTACAAATAATAAGAAAAGCATTCGGAGAGCGCAGACCTCCACTGAGACAGATCTGCCCCCCACCCCGATCACCACCAAAATTCAATCGTTTCTTCCTTGTGCCAGTACCAACATTTCCTGAAAATTTCCTGAAAATCCGTCCATAACTTTTTGAGTTATCTTGCTAACAAACAAACACACACGCAAACACACAAAGTGATCACAATACGTCCTGGTGGAGGTAATACTAGATGACGCCAGGCCTGCTTTGGCGGGGGGGGGTTATACAGTGAAAATGAAACTAAAGACACTTTACTAATTCCTCTATCGCCGCATTTCCACTACGTGGAACCAGTTTGACTCTGCCCATCTCCCGTTGTTGTACACCTCATTTCCTTTCCCCTACCTTCGGAAACTTGTATTTGAGGGGGTACGACGTTTGTTGTCTGCACAGGAACCAGAACTGGGCCTGGATGGCGTCCCGGTGTTCACTCTGCCGCTAGATTCACAAGTGCCACTAAGTAGCGAATCAAATGAACATGCTGTGGACAAATGTTTGAGCATATTGGAGGGATTCCACCCTTTTGAAGACATGGAAGCTTTGACAGTGTTCCAGTGGACCTGGTGTCATCTTTTTAGACCATTTCTGCCTCAACGCCATGTTGGCTACGTTCTGACCAAAACAATGCAGCGTACGTGTGATGTCATCATGCATGCGCAATGAAGGCAGAATCGATAAGCAGAATTGTTAAGCAGGCAGGCAAATGATTCCAAGGAATTGAGCTACTGGGATCCGGTTCTCAAAAAGAACCGATTCTCGATTTCCATCCCTATCTGAACATTTATTTTGTTGACGTACTAAGTAAGCAGTGAAGAACTGGATCTGATCAAGATTGATGACAAAATAGAAAATATAAAATGTCTACACACTAAAAGGGTCTCCCCAACAGACCAGCAAATGAAATCCTCAAAGTTTCACACAACAGATACAGTCCTTTAATGTGGATCCACTTTACTTTTACTGTACTAGATGTTTATTAGTCTTGCACCCTGGAGTGTGTTGGTCTTCTTTCCTGTTTCAGAACTCCTGACACACCACAAATCCAACTGATTGAGAGTCAAAGCGCTGATTGTCTGAGTCATGAATCAGGAACCTCCCTCAAACTGCACATCAAAGTGATGCTGATCTGGCAGCCCAGTTCTAAATGAATCAGAGACAACCGCTTTAGGCCTAAAATTGGGATGGTTCCCCAGAACGTCTGGCCAGCATAAATGGAATGAAGCTGTTGTTAATTACATTGGTTACACCTTTGTGCTTTCTGACATAAAAGAACTGCTGTGAAAAGTAGTTGCAGTATTTGTGGCCAAGTAATAACAATGTTCATGAAGAAATCTTGAGCTCCCCTCCAATCAGGATGAACATCATAACAGGACTGAACATCCCAGACAGCACTTACACCATGTACACAGCCGGTTCAACTTTGGCAACATTAAACCTCAGCCAAACTGTAAAACAACATGTCAGCTACTAGTAATAACAAATCAATAGTACTCAAAAACCATATCAAGACATATCTACTTCAGTCTTTCAGAACATATCACCTATAGAAGCTGATAGAACTGATTATGTTCATGCAGAAGCAGCAACAACAAACGTTTACACTGTTTTTCAGGGAATATTTGCAGGGACACGTTTTTCATTTCTCCTAAACCGGTCAACAGAGACCACTGTGAAACTGAAGAAATATTCCAATCTGCTGTTATTTGTTTTGTTTTTTTTATAGATGAAATGCACATGCAGCAGCGCCAACAACAAATGAAAACTACAACCATGACAAATATAAGACATAAAAAATATACCCTGTTGCGAAGGCGCTGTGAACTCTTGAAATAACTGACTTTTACCCTGATATCTGTTTTAACAGTCAGAACTTCACATATTTCCAGCCCAACATTTTTTTTTTTTAATTTTTTTTTTTCATTTCTAATTGTGTAGTTGTTTTGGAAAGATCTATTGAGCATTTTTATTTTATTATTTATGCCATAAAGACAGTCAAATGTTATAGTGACTTTCACATATTTTTGCTGTGAAACTGTAAGAATACCAGAAAAGCAAAGCCCCATCAGTTCCAGAGCTATATTCACAGAAAACCGAGGAAAAACACACATCAGACATGACATGAAATAGATGGAAATCATTTGTTCACATTATTTTGCACTCCAGGAGTCTCTGGCTCTCAGTAATAATGATTCTCAATGCTTTTCTTCTGCTGGTCAATGCCTGATGGTTTCCTGAACTTCTGATGGACGTTTTTTCTTTTAGTTTTTCCCTACATTTATTGCCAACATCCTCACTCAAGGGATGATTTGTTTTTTTTGTTTTTTTTGTTTTTTTCTACAACAATGTTTTGACCAAACCATATAAAGTGTGTTGAGATTATTTCTGAAGGAGAAACATTTTTAGCTGTAGTTTTGGAGCAGGACCCACATTTCAAACATTCTCCATCCTGATGAGATCCTGTTTATGTCTCTCCAGTCTTCATATCTGTTTTTGTTTTTCATCTCCTTACAAGAGGATGATGTTGAGACAAAGGTCAAGTTGATTCATTCAAGTCATGTATTTAATATTTATATACTGCGGTTAATTTCCAAAATATCTGCATTCTGAACTATGTTTTTATTCATGCAGTTAACCCTGTAAAGCCTGAAGTCATTGACAGAAAATTCCAGTTCTTTGAAACTGAAGCCTTTATTGGTCCTTCTGATCAACCAAAAACTTTTTTTTTTTTTTTTCCAAAAACATTTTTTTTTAAATATCAATTTCCATGCATGGGTTTCAACTTTGTATCATATTTGACACATCAGGTCTCAATGCTCAAATATTATTATTTTTGAACAAACAAAATCATAATATAACACAAACATGTCTAACAAATTGGTAATTGGTTTTCAAAACTGTCGAAGTTCTGCCTCCTTCCTCATTAATTTAATCTTGTAGTGTCACTGGGAAGGCCTCTGGTGAATGAATTCCTCCCCCCTGGTGGATTATCTGTGTATTGCATGTATCTAATTGTATACATCAGGTTTTTCAAGAAAAAATAATATCACACTGATCGTGTAGAGTGCTTCAAAACTCATGTAACAAATATGATGTGTTTGGTGTTATAGGGTTAATGTTCATATGTCATCGCTGTCAGGCAGAAACCTCTTATGTCCAAAATGGTTATTTTTCAGGAAACTGGAAAAACGATGTATATTTTAAATAAATGACTGGAGTTAAGAGATGTAGTGACAAGCCGTTTTCAACACTTTTTATTGGTTAAATATTTCTAAAACCGTCAGCTAGTCTATTATACATGAATTAAGATGATTTCACACTGCAAAAATGGGTGTCTAAAAACAAGATAAAAACACTAAATCTGAGGAAAAAGGTACACAAAACAAGTGAAATATGTGTCCATGCAGCAAGATAATTTCACTTGACAAGATTTTTACCTCCACCAAGGAGGTTATGTTTTTGTCGGTGTTGGTTTGTCTGTCTGTCTGCCTGTCTGTGTGCAAGATAACTCAAAAAATTATGGATGGATTTGGATGAAAATTTCAGGAAATGTTGATACTGGCACAAGGAACAATTGATTAAATTTCGGTGGTGATCGGGGATGGAGGCGCCACTGATCTGCCTTGGCGGAGGTCCGCGCTCTACGTGTGCTTTTCTAGAAAAGAGATCACCACCAAAATTTAATCATTTGTTCCTTGTGCTAGTATCAACATTTCCTAAAATTTTCATCCAAATCTGTCTTTAACTTTTTGAGTTACAGAGTGGGGAAGCAAAATTTACAATGAACATTTAGTTGTTTTTTCTCAGCAGGCACTACGTCAATTGTTTTGAAACTAAACATATATTGATGTCATAATCATACCTAACACTATTATCCATACCTTTTCAGAAACTTTTGCCCATATGAGTAATCAGGAAAGCAAACGTCAAAGAGTGTGTGATTTGCTGAATGCACTCATCACACCAAAGGAGATTTCACAAATAGTTGGAGTGTCCATAAAGACTGTTTATAATGGAAAGAAGAGAATGACTATGAGCAAAACTATTACGAGAAAGTCTGGAAGATACTATTAAAGAAGAATGGGAGAAGTTGTCCCCCAAATATTTGAGGAACACTTGCACAAGTTTCAGGAAGCGTGTGAAGGCAGTTATTGAGAAAGAAGGAGGACACACAGAATAAAAACATTTTCTATTATGTAAATTTTCTTGTGGCAAGTAAATTCTCATGACTTTTAATAACCTAGTTGGTCATACACTGTCTTTCAATCCCTACCTCAAAATATTGTAAATTTTGCTTCCCCACCCTGTATATTGCACACGGACAGACAGACAGACATGGGGGGCAGGCACTGAACTGCCTCGGTGGAAGTCTGCGCTCTCTGAGTGCTTCTAGTTTGAATTAAGATTGTTAAATCTAGAAATAAGCATGTCTAGTATTTGCCTATCTAACAATGTTTCATTTCTTTTCCTGAGTTCTATTGTAGTCAGCAGGTTCCAATATTCTCAGATACTTTAATAGTCAGACATGGGGCTTTATCCACATAAATAAGGAGTTTACATCCTGAGGGGTCTAGGATCCAGCAACATCTGTGGGAAACTCTTGCAGATGTTTCACAGGCTGTGGTTGACTGTGTTTTCTGCTGTGGTGTGTTGGACAACCTTTGACTCGAGGGTCTGGTAGCTGGTTCTGTGGCTGATATGGAGCTGGACTTTCTGTCTGTTATGGACTGTGAACACCACATTGTGAAGGGGCTGGGGGGGGTGGGGGGGTGTTCGCTGTTACAGAGCTGCTCCACAGATGGGCTTATTAGAGCTTTTGTCCCTAGAGTTGTTAGACTCACAACAGGGGACGGGGATAGTGGAGTTCTGGGCCTGAAACTCTGCTCTGGGTTTCTATTTTTGGTTTATTTTACTGATCATACTGAGCTTATGAATTTTGTAATGACTTTATTTACAGTCATTAGTTCTCAAGTGCATCAACAACAAATTCATCTCTCTTCTGGAGATGATCATTTCCTTCCAGCCTGACTTCAAAAGAATGAATGGACTGGAAACAAAACAGACAAGAGTCATTATTCTTGTAAGAACTTTGGTGGAAAATCTTTGTATTTTATACATTTATGTGCTAGTACTATTCTAGAGCTATCCTGAGGCTTTAGTGCAGAACATTCAACAGGTGGCCCGTTGGCCAGAACCGGCCTGTCAATCAAATTGGACTGGTCCGCAGCCCCCCTGTCTACGAATAGTAAACAAGTGGTACCAGGCACAACAAACCCTGCCCCTTTTGTATTGTATTGTAGCTTATTTTGGCATCAATCCAGCTGATGTCATCAGGCGTATGCATGTGCCAATATCAGCAAATCAATGGACTCTATGCACAGCCCCACTGCTTCCTGAACTTCAGGTGGGTCCTTTATTTCCTGTCTTTCATTATTGGACACACTGATTAATCCAGGTGTACCTAATTAATCAGTAGTCACAACAAGAAGTAGCAGACACACCTGGATTAATCAGTGTCCAGTCCAAATCTGACTGGGGAAAGTCCAAAGTCCTCTTTTCAGATGAAAGTCCATTTTTCATATCATTTGGAAATCAAGGTCCCAGAGTCTGGAGGAAGAGTGGAGAGGCACAGAATCCACGTTGCTTGAAGTCCAGTGTGAAGTTTCCACAGTCAGTGGTGATTTGTTCTGCCATGGCATCTGCTGGTGTTGGTCCACTGTGTTTTCTGAAGTCCACAGTCAACACACCCATCTACCAGGACATTTTAGAACACTTCATGCTTCCTTCTGCTGAGAAGCTTTATGGAGATGCTGATTTAATTTTCCTGCAGGACTTGGCTCCTGCCCACACTGCCAAAGGTACCAAAAGCTGGTTCAGTGACCATGGTGTTACTGTGCTTGATTGGCCGGAAAACTCACCTGACCTGAACCCCATAGAGAACCTCTGGAGTATTGTCAAGAGGAAGATGAGAGACGCCAGATCCAACAATGCAGATGACCTGAAAGACACTATCAAACCAACCTGGGCTTCAATTCCACCTGAGCAGTGCCACAGGCTGATCACCTCCATGACATGACACGTTGATGCAGTAATTCATGTAAAAGTAGAACCAGCCGAGTCTTGAGTACATATAAATGAACATACTTTTCACAAGCCTGACATTTCTGTTTAAAATATCCTTTTTTAATTGATTTTATGCAATATTCTAATTTTCTGAGACACAGAATTTGGGGTTTTCATTATCTGTAAGCCATAAACATCAAAATGTCCAGAAATAAGGCTTGAAATATTTCACTCTATGTATAATGAGTCATAATATATGGGTTTCACTTTCTGAAATGAGTGACAAAAAATATTGAACTTTTTCATGATATTCTAATTTTTTTACCTGCACCTGTATATATCTGCCAAGTTTGAAGTAAACTGAAAAAAAATATATATTTTTTTTATAAACATTTGAAATTTTGCCCATTATAAGTAAATGGGTAAAAACAAAAAGATTTGGAAAAATTCATAAAAAATTTTTAACTTTGACCTGCTTTTCCCAAAATGTAACCACATCTATTCTGGGTCACTGGCAATCTATAAACCCAGTTTGGTATGAATTCAACTGATAGTTTTGCTGCTTAACAAAGAAACAAACTGAACAAAAAACACTACCCATTTCCTCCCCTTTGGGGGTTGGGGTAATAAAAAGTTTAACAGCTGCTGAACAGTACATACGTCTGTTTGCGACACTTTGGACCCCCATAAACAGCGGCAGTGCTGCAAAATGACACAGAGAGACCAGCTTCAATATGAAAACAGAAGAAACACAAAATTGATGGTGAAAATAAAACAATTAACAAAGACTGGCCTGTTTTTTGTTCATTCCTTCAGCGCAGTCATGCACATACAGAGTGTGTTTTAGTTTTTGGACTTTAATATAAAATGGCCAACAGTTTTTTAGTTGGTCAGAGAAGAAAACAATATTGATGGTTATAAATGTTATGTTTACATTTCTTACTTGCACTAGACGCCAGCAGTTACTGAGACTGTGATGGTGTGTGTTATGTTCCAATAACAGGTTAACAGTTAAATAAAAATGTGATGGTGACGTGTCAATTGTACATCCAAGTATTCAGAGTAATACTACAGGGGTCCAGCCCACAGTCCATAGCATTACAACAATTTGGTCCATGGGAAAATACGGTTGAAATGCCCTGCTTTAGTGTCTGCTGTGTCATGCTTTAATTGATAGGTGAAGTTGAGTTTTTGTCACTTCAGTCCGTTGAACAACATGTTTTGCTTTGTTTTTTTCCAATAGACAACTTGACTGCATTTGTGCTTAAGATAATAGACTATTGAGGTCATCATATCTTGTTTTTTGTTATTTTGCTGCATTTCAGCTAGCATTTAGCATTAGCTCACTCTTTAATCTTTGCACTCCCCCAGCTCAAGGTTATAATTAGGGATGGGAATTGAGAACCGGTTCCCAGCAGCTCGATTCCTTGGAATTGTTTGCCTGCCTGCTTAATGATTCTGCTCATCGATTCCGCCTTTGTTGCGCATGCGCGATGACATCACGCTTATGCTGCATTGTTTTGGTTGGAACATAAACGGTCTAAAAAGATGACACCAGGTCCACTTGTAAAGCTTCCATGTCTTCAAAAGGGTGGAATCCCTCCAATATGCTCAAACATTTGTCCACAGCATGTGATTCATTTACAGGAATGTCACATATTTGATACGCTACTTAGCGACGCTTGTGAATGCAGCAGCAGAGTGAATGCCGGGCCCAGTTCCGGTGCGGGTAACAAACGTTGTACCCAAATACTGTGATGGTTTGAATACGAAAACTGAACCCAGATGCAAGACCCAGAGACAGACGTAAAAGTTTACAGTGTTTATTAAACACGAAGTTAACTGACAAATCTCTGATAGTGTTAAACAGAATCTTGAAGACACAGAGTCCTGGGTTCATCACGGGGTTCGTAAAGAGGACCGGAGACAGAACCACACAGTCCAGACCGGTAAAACACGTCAGGAATCCGACTAGGGGAGAGCAGAGGGAAGTCAGTAACAGAACCAGGTCATACACGAGAAGGCAGACGGAAAAGCAACAGGACATAGGGAACAGGCTAGCTCACGTACCGGTAAAACAGGCGGGTAAGTCAAACACATGTTGATTCGTTAGAGGCAGAGGCACAGACAAGGGTCAGGCAAAAAGGCAGGTGTCAGAGATGGCAAACCGGATCAAACACAGGCAGGCAGACAGGATCCAAAAACACTGGTAAGTATCACACAGTGGTAAATACGAACTGGCACAGGACAAGGGGAAACACAGGGCTTAAATACACAAGAGGGAGGGAAGACAATGAGACACAGGTGGAACAAATCAGGGTGGGGAAAGGTAATCACACAGGTGGGACAAATTAGAAACAGGAAGCAAAGACACCAGACATGACACATGAGGAGAACTTAACAAAATAAAACAGGAAATGACAGACAAGACAAACAAGACAGACAAAACCAGACTAACATCTGGGAGTAGATGTGACAAATACAAGTTTCTGAAGGTAGGAGAAAGGAAATGAGGCACAACAACGGGAAACAAGCCAAGTCAAACCGGTTCCACGTAGTAGAAATGCAGCAATAGAGGAATTAGTAAAGTGTCTTTAGTTTCACTTTCACTGTGTCCCACTGCCGCCACTGCCACCGCCCCCCACCCCCGCGAACCGGGCCCGGCATCATCTGTTATTATCGTTTGTACATACTGTATATGTTATATTTTCTATGCAGAGATGGAAATATAAAAGACAGTTAATGCAAACACACCTGTTTGTACTCTTTTATTCCCTCACCCAATGAGAATCGATAAGAGAATCGATAAGGAATCGGCTCAATAAGCAAAATCGATAACGGAATCAGAGTCGATAATTCTTAATGATTCCCATCCCTAGTTTTAATAGTCTTGGATTTTTCATTATATTTTGCTTCTATTTAGTTTTGACTTTTTTTCTATAATTTAGTTAGTTTTAATTAGTTTTTAGAGCAGGTTTGCTAGTTTTTATTACTTTTTGTTTTTTACTAAATGCTTAGTTTTAGTATTAGTTTTAGTTTTTTCAAAACTTTTATCTTACTCGCCGTCGTATTCATAGAAATCCTGTACAGGGCTCTGCTGCTTTCTCACAAGTTTAGTCTCCAAGTTGCCAGGTAGAGTGGGGACGAGAAGTTGATTCTAAACCACAAGTGACAACAAGTGCCTTATGGTGGTTTAGCTAAAATTGCTCGAGCAAAATAAATCAATTTCATATCAATCTGACGTTGACAAAGACAAAAACGAAGGGAATTTTATCCATAATTTTTATACATTTTACTTCACAATACAGTTTCAGTTAATTATGTTCTTTCTTTTAATTTAGTTTCTGTTTATTTCAGTTCACAAAAAAAAGATTTTTTTCAATTGTAGTTTTCGTCATTTTGTTAGTTTAACGATAATAACCTTGCCCCAGCTCTGCATTTTTGTCCAAATATGGTCACTTAAAGTCAGTGACAGCCAAAATGTAAACTCCTGGCTTCAACAGCAGTAAAAAAAAAAAATCCAATGGTAATCTACGCGGCAGCTCTGTTCATTTTGTATACTCCATCTATGATCATTATGCAACATTCTTACACAGTGGTTTTGTTTCTAAATCAAACCAAACCTTTTGCTGCTATCTGAGTGCATGTTTTTTCATACATTTTAATTTTACTTGTAGTATTTCATGTGATTTGCCCTGCTGATACATCCACCATTTTGTGCAGTTTCTCTCCTCCTCCGTAGCAGAACTAATCCATCACCTTCTAGAGCCTAGGACAAACACTCATGGTTTGTTTTCAAAGTCAGTGGCAATCAGTCTGAGGTCTGACGACATGTTTGTTCCACATGTTGTTGCAACATCATTTTTGTTGTTTTTACCGAGGCCATAGAGGATTTTCAGTGGTTTCTTTCTTTTTTTTTGGGTCAGATGTATTCCAATAGTCACTTTCATATTCTGATACGTAATGATATTCAGCCTGAGCTTCACATTTTCATGCAAAGAGCACTAGAAATACAGGGTAGAAGTAAAAATTCTATCACAAATCCCAAATTCTATTTCAGCAAGGATTTTCTTTTGTCGGCATATGATATTTCACATGTAAATTTATACTTAGTGTGAAAATAGAGCACTTTTAGGGATTACTTTCGTGATATCTTTTTCTCATTTACGTTCTTGCTGACCTTTTACTTTAGTTTGCCTAATTTCTGACATCTGGTGCCTTTATAATGTTTGTAATGGTGTATAAAATTTTTAAAAAAGTAGCTTTCTGTGATGCTGCTGCTGATGAATGATTTTCTGCATTTAGTTACCCACCATCGTACCACCTACAAAGCCACTTTAATCATGCAAATTAGGAATCATTAAATAATCCATCAGTTCACTCTGCATGCTTTGCCCTTCTTCGTAATGATTCACTGTCTGGAGGAGGTAGCAGGAAGAAGCACTTCACCAAGAGTGCATATGCTATTTAGATGGACACTTGTATCCAAATGGGCATCTGGTGTGCATGAGTGTGCCATTTTACAAACACAGTAGGAGGTTATGGCTTTCTCAGTCTCCCAGAGCGCTGACCCTGATAACATCTTTACCAGAAGTCGCATCCTGCAAGTCATACTGACAGGCCTGAAACCGAGTATGCATGACAGCTGATCTGAGAAAAACCTAGAATTACCACACGCACTTTAACAACAGGAGAACCAGGAATGGAAACGCACAGCAGGATGGCCTCTTTTATTCTTTTTCTGACTCATCCCAATTGGAATGTCACACTGCAAAAATCAAAACCTTACCAAGTGTATTTTTGTCATTTCTAGTCAAAAGATCTCATCTCTTAAAACAAGACATAATCACCTAAAGACTAACTTTTCAGTGAGATATAAGAACTTTTTTTTTAGACAATAGATTTTGAAAATCTTATTTCAAGAAATCTTTCCAAGATAATTTTTACTTGTTCCATATGCAGATTTTTTTTTTTTTTTTTTGCTTGAATTAAGCAAAAAAAAATAAAATAAAATAAAAAAATAATAATAATAATAATAATAATAATAATAATAATAATAATTAAGCCAAAAAATCTGCCAATGGAACAAGTGAAAATTATATTGATAAGATTTATTGAAATAAGATTTTCAAGATCTTTTGCAGTGGTTCCTTACCTTTTTTGGCATTTTAACATCACAAATTTCTGGCCACCCCAGACATTCAAAACAGATATTTTTTTTTTACCAAAATTAATTTATTTTTGATCGTGTAATAGTTTGCTATACTATGTTGCAAATAAACATTAATTTTAGGTAACATTTAGTCTATATAATGTATATTATTATGGACTAGAGCCCAACCGATTAATCGGCCGGCCGATTAATGGGGACGATTATAGCGTTTCACCAATTAATCAACATTGGCCAATATGTAGCCTATATAGTAACTTTTTTTGCTGCGCGGAGATTCTGTCACTCGCTGCTCTTGTATGTGTGCTTCCCGGAGAATAAGAGGAACTTTAAAGCGAGTTAGTTTCACTTTCACTCCTGCGTGCGCTCTGAAGAGGATGGACCGCTCAACACCCCCCCCACCCCCACCCCCACCCCCGCTCCGAAAATCACGGACCCCCCCCCGTTCTATGAAGTATTCACCCCCCCACACACATACACCCATGCCCGTGCACTTCCTGTCTCCCTCACAGTTTCATTCTGCCAGCAGGCCTGGGTGTTTATAGTGTAGGGGAGACTGGGGACAGATGTAACATGGGTCATTAGTAACTCTTGCAATTGCTCCAATCAGGAACAACTTAGGACTCACCTAATTCACTCTGCACATGCTCAGTTTAGTCCTTAGTCCACATGGGAAGTTGTAGTGCCATGAGGCAGACACATCGAAATTTGTGAGTGAAAACATAATTGTGTCGTAAAAAATATTTTTTGCTCTAATTATTTTTTTGATTGTATAGTTTGCATTTGAAAGTTGTGTAAATTATATTTGAGATCAACAAAGATTTATACAACTGTTTCTCCACCTGTCCATAGTTATCTAATATAAGATGATTATATCCTGTGTAGATTAGTGTTCTTATTTCATATATTGGCCAATATATCGATTATCGGCCAGTATCGGATATCGGCCGATATATTGGATATCGGCTTTTTTTAGCCCCCAATATTGGTATCAGCATCAGCCCCAAAAATCCCATATCGGTCGGGCTCTATTATGGACGGAGGCAGTAAATCCAGGTGTAGATTACTGCACAAAGTGAGAATTTTATTTTCCTTGGTCAGGATATGTACAGTCAGTCCAGCTTGGATTTACAAGGCTGACAATTAATACTGAACAAACAAGAACTCAAACTATGAATTATGAAAGAGCTGCAGCATCTGAAACTGACCACAATGAACATTTGAAAGATAAACAGAACCACAGTGCTTTAGTTTCAGCTTCACAGTTTGTCATGTCTTTTATGGATTGGGATTGTCTCTGTCAACTCACCATATATTTTTTATTAGTAAGTTTTTATTTGTATTTTTATCAATTGCTAGAAATTTCAGGTGACCCCATTTAAATTCCAGGCAACCCCACAGTTGAAAACCACTGATCTATTGTTTAAAAATAAGGTCTTATATCTCACTTACAAGTTATTCTTTAGGTGATTATGTCTTATTTTAAGTGTGATGAGATATTTTGACTAGAAATCAGAAAAATACACTTGGCAAGATTTAGATTTTTGCTGTGCATCACATTCTCCACAAACAGAGGAACCTTAAGCAGCCCCTCAGTTCCTTGCTCAGGTTTATACGTAAAAATGATTTATCAGTGGCATGGTTGAGGTAATACAAATGTTAACTGCCTGTTCTGCTTTAAATGGAGCTTGTTCACACTTTATCATTGTTTTCCCCAAGTAAGGACGTTACATTTCATCATGCCTCTCAGTTAGCGAACAGGGGACGTCAAAGACAAAAACAGGAACCAGGAGTAAATTTAATGCAGATCGCCAAAAAATGTAAATCGTATTCACAAAGTAGCAGATGTGCTTCATGTTCTCAAACACACACATAAACAAAGGGATTTACTTAAGAGTTTTCCTCTAAGCTCATTACTCTTATGGGCACTTGTGTGCAAACAAATCACATTTCTCCTAGTAAGTGGATTCTGTTTCCCAGAATTGATTTTCCACAGCCTTATGGTAAACACTTATTGCAGCTTGTGCAACCAACTCCCACATGTGTGGCTTTTAGTTAACACTTTAAACAGTGTTTCATTACACCAGTGTGGCAAAAAATTCTTGCCGTCTTAAGTTTAATTAGAGACCAGATTAGATTTTACTGCTTTTCTCCTCCGTGCTCATGTAGAAAGAAGAGAGTGTGAAAAAAGCTCAGGTGTCACTAATAACATTAAGGATGGGCTGACATGCACAACCATGCATTTAACTGTGGCCCAGATGCATACTAAATTTCAGTGAGTTTTGAGTTTATAGTGCAAAGAATTACTTATGTTTGACAAAAAGTAGTGGTTCTGAGACTTATATTCTGAAACCAACCAAAAATACATGAGTGAATCTACAGGCCCCAAATGCTTAACTATGATCATAGCAGTATCACTGTAATATTATGAGCATGTTACAATGTCAGATAGGACTTACAGCTATCTCAATAATCACATGTTTACTTCAGGGTCCAATCAAGGTAAAGTGAACATCAACATGAAAAAGTAAATTTGCACACATCATTTTTCAAGTGGGCTCATATTTTAGCTACAGATCTCTATTTTATGGAACTGTTATCCTTTTTAAAATACCACTTGTAGGAAAAAAGTTACAACCAATTTTATCAATTGTACTTTTTACACCATTACCATACCTCAAATTTGACGCTAAAAATTATGTCTAAAAAATGTTAAAGTTTATCAAATCTGTTGATAATATAGATGATTGTTAAGTTTCAAGTATTAGATTTTCATTATTTTGTGAATATTATTGATATTTATGAGTTTGAACATTTGTGAGTTGCTTAAAAAGACCCTGTCCACGTGTTACCACAAAAATACCAATTTTTAATTTTCAAGTTACTTATAACTAGCGGCATTGTACCTGTGGTGCCATTATACGATAGCGCCCTCCCGTGGTGCAACAGTGGCATTGCACCTGTATGCCCTCCTGTGCTGCAACATTCGCCAGACGAAGATGCAAAGACACGCTGGACAAAGATGCACAGATCGTCCATTATAGTAGGATTCAGATATTTGAGGGAAATGTTCAGAAAGTAATGATCTTTTGATACATTTTGGCTGATGCATACAATGGTAAAGCGTTGTCCACATGTTACTATGGCAACCTGTCCACGTGTTACCACATTCTCATGTCAATAAAACAGAGACTTTTCAATATTTTACTCCAAAATGTATTTTCAGCATAGTTGAACATACTATCTAAAAGGTTTTGTTGTACTTGATATCAATTTCTGGTGAGAACCACATTTTTTAGCTTTAAAAATTGATGTCCGTTTCAAGTCCATGTGTTACCAGTAATGTGACATTTTCACCTAAAAATGTTATCTCCCCAAATTTTGTTATACATAATGTTAAAGTGCTTATAAATACCTGCTCAAATATGTATAATAAATGCATATAAGTTAGTCTGATTACTTGACAGAGACTGTTGAACTCCACGTGTTACCGCTTACTCCAACTGGTGAGCAAGCGAACAGAGATGAGCCACCGAGTGATGTCATCAGCTACCTTGTTTCGAGATGGAGGCCCCCTGCATGTGACAGAGTGTAAAACAATTTATCTTTTCTGATAAATCCGACTAATGCAATAAATTTTCTTGCAGTGCCATATATGACCTAAGGTACACAGATGATAAACCACACTGATAGTGTCCATGGTTTCAGGCTCATTTTAAAATATGGAGATATAATACATTAAATAATAATAATAAGATCAAAACCACTTGTACAATTGTAATATAACAGCCCTTCATTAATCAGTTTGGGTGAAATTAATCAGAGCCTATAGTAAATGCATATGTTGCATGAAAAAAAGTCCAAATTAAAAGAAGAAAAAAATTATACATGAACTGATGGATCACACTGCCTTGGCCAGTTGAACAAGTGAAATTAATGACAGTACAACTAAAAGTAAGCAGCTGGTATACGGTACTAACTGCAGTTTAGCAACCTCTTCTGTACAAATTCAACACGTTTTCAAATGAAAGTGAGAAAAGGAGAGGGGGGGATAAAGTAAGAGGGAAAATAGCAATTATTATAATAATGATAAGAACATCAACACATCAATATATAGCAGTGGTTCTCAATCTTTTTCTGTCGGGCCCCCCTTTGGAGCATGAAAAATCTCCAAGCCCCCCTCAACCCCAACAACATTGTACCTGTCGTGCAATTATTACTTTTACTGAAAGAAACATCAATATCGTAAGAATACTTTTTGCTTTTCCTTGAATAATTTGTTGTGCAAATTAAAAATAACTTAGATTTTTGATTGAACAATACAAATGAACTCAACAAGACTGCTCCCTGAGACATTATTTTTCCAAATGAAAATAGGAAATGAGTAATTATCTTACAACTATGATAATAAGGTACATTTTTTTTTATAGAACAACAAACAAATTTTGGCAACAAAGATCAACATTCTAACAATATCAGTGGCTGGAATGAGCCCGTTTACGTTGCACATCTCAGAACATCAGAGTGCAAACTGTACAAACTGTGCAAAAACAGAAACATTGCACATTTTTTTTCCAGTCCACAGTCCTTGTCCGTTCTCCAAACCTAAACTCTTTGTCCAGTTCAGTGACAGATCACCGTGGCAGTAGATTTGTTTGTTGTACGTCCCTAAAATGAATCCAGGGTGCTCCAACGCTAAAAAATTAGTTCCACCTGCTACATGTTCTGACCTGAAGAAAAAATAAACACCAAGGAATGATCTCATGCCCCCCCGGCAAGCCCTGGGGGGGCCCGCCCCACATTTTGAGAAACACTGATGCCCTACATTTTGAGAAACACTGATATATAGTAACAACACTAATAGTCTAAGTTGCTTGTATTGTTGTGGCAGTGGTAGCAGCAGAGGCAGCTGCAATAACAGGAAAAATGGGTTAAGTAATTAAAGCCATATTAATTTAAATTCATTCATTCATTCATTTTCTGAACCTGCTTTATCCTCACTAGGGTCATGGGGGTCGCTGAAGCCTATCCCAGCTGCTTATGGGCGAAGGCGGGGTACACCCTGGACATGTCACCATTTCATCACAGGGCTGACACATAGAGACAAACAATGAATCTCACATTCACACCTATGGGCAATTTAGATTAACCAATTAACCTATCAGTGCATGTGTTTGGATGAGAGAACCAGAGAGAACCCACACAGACACGGGGAGAACATGCAAACCCCACACAGAAAGGTCCCACCCCCATCGACTGGTGTTGGAAGTGAATGTCATCCACTGCACCACCATCTCATGTCACCAAATTTTATCTAAATTGATCAATATAAACTCAAACTGATAGGAACTGATATAAATTATTATAAATATGTAATTACTAATTCAACAAGTTATTACCATGCTATCTCAGGACCTGAAATATAACTCAACAGTAATGCCACATCTGTCTGTCGACCTCTACAAGAAATTTTTATTTACTGCAAAAAAACTTGAATTTTCATGTTTTCCACTGATTTACTGACAAACTGCTAGAACTGAGCTTCCCTTAATACTTAATATGGACTTAATATGTGAGTAGCCTTTCATAAATATGTGGGTGAATGTAGATGATGGCTGACTGACATCACCCATACATCTGTAACAGCTCTAGATAGTATTATTCTCACTTTTTGATTTAAGTAAATTTTAGGTTTTATAGCGGTCTGACTGGCTGCACCAACGTCTACATGGTGCATGTGAGGGAGATAATGAAGTATGTTAAATTATTAAAACATATGTAACACACACTGAAAAAAACTATGACCTATAATCTAATATTTTTAATTTTAATATTCTAACACGGTTCTCCAATGCCTTAATGCATAGTGTTAGTTTGAATGTACTGTATGTTTTTCATATTTTCCAGTTTTATTATCTTGTTTAAATCACTGTTAGAGAACAAATCAAAAAAATTATTAAATGTAATAGATTACTTTACATTGGTTAAGGTCATTTTTCCCTTTTAAAAGCACCTAAAATGAAGTATAACATCTCCAACACTGACCTAATGAGTATATAAAACATGAAACTGGATGAATTTTGAAGATGTAATAAAATAGTATATATTAAATAATTTTAGCTTCGATATGTAACTGTTATCAATGTTTAACCCTTTCATGCATAGAGGTCACTACAGTGGACAGCTGATGAAAGGGGTTTTCTTGTATATTCATGGATTTGTTATTTTGTGCATCATCCCATACGCTGCGATTCATACCATTACTGTAACTTTGCTGTTCTAGATAAACCTGATCTGCAGTAACATATTTGAGTGTGAAAAAAAAAGAAAAGCTAATTGTTACTAGACTGAAATAAACAGCTTTGTTTTGTTTGGTTTTTTGAACAAAAGTTGCTTGTTTGGTTTTTTTGCATATTATCTCCATGCAGGCATATTAAAATGTGAGAAAACATTAGATTAGCAGCATTAAAAATGTTTTTATTTCATAGTTTTCACACAGTATATCAGTAAATACATATTTCTTTGCTTCTAAAATTAAACGCATGGTGTCCAGCTGAGTGGACATTTTTGTAATTCCATGAAAAATAGGTTAATAAAAAATCAATTCCATTGTTTTGTTTTGTTTTTTTCATGCCTAAAGAGGAATAAAAACACACCGTAAAATAATTTGATTAAGGCTCTCATAATTCATGCATGAAAGGGTTAATGTAGTCTGGGCTGTAAAAGACAACTTCCTAAGAACTGGCAATGAAAGGTTCCTAATAGAGTTCAGAATATATTCAGATGATTTAATTAATTTTCTTTATCGTGCATCCTCTTAATTTTTAAGTAGTGCAACAATCATCACTGTATTTGGATGAAAGTGTTCAGACAAAAAAGCTGAGTTCTATGCAAACTCTTAAAAACAATAGTCAGCCTCTGGCATTAGTCTAAGCTTTTATTTTGTTTAGTTTTTTGAAACTGCTGAAAATTAAATCCATGTTTTCATGCTTTCAAGTTTGGTTTATTATGATTCGCTGTGAGCGATACTTTAACAATACATGTTGTAAAGCAAAATTAAGTGGTCAGGATTTACATTTAGGACCTAATTACAGGTTTAACTGGCTTTAGCTCTTTTTTAATAGCCATTTAGGCCTATGAGGCGCCGTTATCAATATGTCAGTAGGTATAAATGCTTATGAGAGCCCTTCAGGCTGAAGACTAAACCTGATGGAACTCTTAAATCTCTGAAATTGCAGAAGCTGTTCTCCGCTCGTATACCTCTGTACGTCTGTGTCTTTGTGTGTGGTCATTCTTACACCGATGAAAGCTTTCTCGCTCCTGGATATTCAGTGGGATTAACCATAATTGTATGTAATTGGGAAGGAAATGGCCTGTGAGGCTCATCTGCAGCGTTAACACAGGGGGAAACAGATTGTCCCTCTGTGGATGCTCCAGTCAGGGGGGCATTTCCTCTTTGAACAGTTAAACACAATCTACACCCAGGCTGTACACAGCTCACTATCATATAATGAACATTTTCCGCATTTTAATGGGTTTTTACCAACACAGTCAGTGCAGCGCATACAGAATACAGCACAAACATGTAGGGGTGGGGTTAAATAATAAGTGGACGTACATTCAACAGGGAGTTAACCACTGTGTCTGTGATAAATTGCCAAATCATTAGTAAAATACCGTAACTGTCAGATTTAATTATTTCTCGAAGCATTTAAATTTATTGGACATTTAGTGTAACAGAGGTCGTCACATTGTCCATTGTATTATGAAGTAAATTTATCAGAGACTTGGTGGTAAACACTGATGATTGGCTCACCTCGAATGACCAACTTCAATTTTACTCAATGCATCAGTCATTCAGACTCTTTCATAAACAAATTCACACTGCAGCGATCGCAATGCCATTTATAAATCCATTAAACCAGTGCACTAAACAGTGGGAATACTAATTTTTTCTAAACTTTTAATACAATTTGCCTGATTCTTGTGGTGAGTCTGATCGTACTTCCAACTCTGTGATTTTAGTGTGTCAAATGTTTGATGCAAATATATTCAATCTCCGCAGGTTTCAAGTTAACTTTTAAAGACCTTTTTAGGGCCATTAGACAGTCAGATGAAGAGCTGCTGGATGTCCAGACTAGCAGAAAAATACAATACAATCTAAATTACATGCAGTAAGTAAGAATTTAACTACATTCAAAGTGGGTATTCCATATTTGATCTCAGTGGCAATAACTGAACACAAGACGAATAAAATAATATTTTCCTTAAAAAAAAAAAAGTATTTAGACTATTACCATAATAATCCTTCCCATTCTGTGTGTGGTGGTGTATTTGCCTATGGAGACCCTACCCTCTTCCTGTTTTTTGTTTTTTTTTTTCTAATGACCCCACCCCCATGAAGGGGAGGTTCGGTTTGTTTCTTTCTTTCTTTTTTTGCTAACACTCTAGCAGCAAAATTATTGGTTGAATTCATACCAAATTGGGTTTATAGATTGCCAGTGACCCAGAATAGATTGGATTACATTTTGGGAACAGCAGGTCAAAGTTCAAATTTTTTATGAATTTTTAAATTCTTTTTTTTTTCCCATTTACTTGTAATGGGCAAAATTTCAAATGTCTGTAGCAGCAAAAGTATTGGTTGAATTCATAGCAAATTGGGTTTATAGATTGCCAGTGACCCAAAATAGGTGTCATTACATTTTGGGAAACATAAGTCAAAGTTAAAAAATTTTATGAATTTTTTTCTATCTTTTTTTCCCCCCATTTACTTATAAATGGGCAAAATTTCACATGTCTGTAGCAGCAAAACTGTCTGTTGAATTCATACTAAATTTTATTGTGGTTTATAGATTTCCAGTGACACAGAATAGATGTGGTTACATTTTGGGAAAAGTAGGTCAAAGTTAAAATTTTTTATGAATATTTTAAATCTTTTTTTTCCCCATTTACTTATAATGGGCGACATTTCAAATATCTGTAACAGCAAAACTATTGGTTGAATTCATTCAAAATTGAGTTTATAGATTGCCAGTGACCCAGCATAGATGTGGATACATTTTGGGAAAAGTAGGTGAAAGTTAAATTTTTTTAATGAATTGTTTAAATCTTTTTTCTTCTCCTATTTACTTAAAATGGGATAATATAACATACATTTCAAATGTCTATAAAAACATCCATTTTGTTTCAATTTACTTAAAAACTTGGTTCATATATAGAGGCAATTGATATGCTGATATCAGTACAAGCATTGACATGATGACATCAGCTGGATCAATGCAAAAATCAGCTTTAATACGTCTGAAGGGCGGGGTTTGTTGTGCCTTGCAACACTTGTTTTGTTTTTTTTCCCTTTTTCAATATGGCCACTATCGTTAAATCATCCGCACACTTTTTGCAGGAAAGTCTTTGGCAATTTTCAAAAAGCTACATTAAGAGGAGCACTTACATATCTTTTTTCTCCCATTTACTTATAATGGGCAAAATTTCAAATGTCTACAAAAGCATTAATTTTATTTCAATTTACTTCAGACTTTACACATATATAGAGGCAATTGATATGGTGATATCAGCACATGCATATGATGACATCAACTGGATCGATGCCAAAATAAGCTACAATACATGCAAGGGGCGGGGTTTGTTGCGCCTTGCACCACTTGTTTCCTCTTACCTTGTTGTGTTTGCAATGTTTCTGGGTGTCGCCCTTTCTGCAATGAGTTTGTAACTCCACCCAAGTGGGCAACATGCACAGGCAGAACCATATAAAAATGGAGCAACTTGCTGTCTCTTAGTGTGTGTAGTTCTGTCTGAATGAAAACTCACAGCAAAATCAGTCTGTTTATCCCATGTTGTCCAATTGGAGAGGAATGGCCACATTTAAACAGCTCTGTTTACAAGGGAGAAAATGTGACATATTTTGTCTTTAGTCATAGGTGGTTTATAATAAATAGATCAAATAACTGTGATGTCTCTTGTTAGTTTCTGAGCTGCCGTTTTTGAAGCCAGGAGTTTACTATTTGGCTGTCGTCATGGCAGCTCTTTCAACAAAAGGTCCAGAACTATAGGAGCCCGAGGGGTCAAGGGTGAGCTAATGATAGACGCTATCATAATGACTGGTAAAAAATGATCCTTAAGCATTGTGTAGTAAAGTAATTCCACAGTCATGTCTGTGGAACCTATTAACTATAACTACAGTGGAGCTGTCTGTCAGGAAAAAAATGGATTTTATTAATTAAGCAGAAACTCTTAAGGGTCCAGCTGGACAATTAAACTGTGACATGGCACATATTTAAAGTGAGATCTAATTAACAGACGAATAATTTAAAGAGGAACCAGATAGACCACTTACTAGAGATTACAGATAAAATGAATGAGACTGAAATGAGCTCTGGAAAAAAAATTAATTACTTTAAATATCTAGAGAAGGTCAGTGTACGTCTGTGGGAGCTGGGGCTTTTTGGAACTAAACCCAGTGGCCATCAGTGGTATTACAACTGTAAGATACTAAGATATAAGATATACCAGTGGTTCCCAACCTTTTTTGGCTCATGACCCCATTTTAACATACTAAATTTCTGGCGACCCCAGACATCCTGTTGTTTTTTTTGCCTTAATTAATTTGTTTTTGATCATGTAATAGATGCTGTACTATGTTGCAAATAAAGGTTAATTTTAGATGACATTTAGTCTATATCATGTATATTATTCTGGACGGAGGCAGAAAAGCCAGGTGTAGATTACTGCACAAAGGGAGAATTTTATTTTCCTTGGTCAGGATATGTACAGTCAGTCCAGCTTGGATTTACAAGGCTGACAATTAATACTGAACAAACAAGAACTCAAACTATGAATTATGAAAGAGCTGCAGCATCTGAAACTGACCACAATGAACATTTGACAGATAAACAGAACCACAGTGCTTCAGTTTCAGCTTCACAGTTTGTCATGTCTTTAATGTATTGGGATTGTCTCTGTCAACTCACCGTATATTTTTTATGAGTAAGTTTTTTAATTTTATTTTCATCAATTACAAGAAATTTCAGGCGACCCCATGTGAATTCCATGTGACCCCATGTGGGGTCCCGACCCCAAGGTTGAAAAACACTGAGATACACCTTTATTAGTCCCACTAGGGGAAATTCCACTACCACATTGACTTCATCTTTAAAAGTGAGACTGAAACTTATGCAAACACCCCAATACATTTTGAAGTCCAAAAACATATTTAAGACATTGTAATGCATTTTCAAGGTTTTAAATTCTGAAAAATTCTTGTATATTACATTATTTAAATTATCATATACAGGGCAATAACACAAACGTAACACCCATTTCTGTCTTCGGCACTGAACCCTTTAGCTTGTTGGTTTAGTCTGAATGTGCAGCTTTATTACATTCTTACTTTTTGGTACAGACAGAAACAGCAGTTGACTGTGTTGTGAGTTTTACTAAAGCAGAAAACAAAAAAGTCCAAAGCAATAAGGAGACACACATTTCACTATGAAGTTAATAAGATAAGGTCAGAGCTATGAGTGCATTTCTGTAATGGTGAAATAACTTCTATAACTATAGCATTTTTAGTAAAATGTCAATATTTTTGTAGATGGGTGCTTCTATGAAACTGGTCCCTAAAAACAGGACATGGGGCTAAAATTCAAACCAGATGTAGACTAATTTTATGAGGCAAGTTTGGAAGCAATTTGGGTCTGTTTTAAAAATAAATATTTACTGAGATAAAAGAGAAACGATTTTTCAGACAAAACACATTTTTATATTTTTTAATATTATTTTTTATACAAAAATCTGCATGTAACACGGTAAAAAGGACACGAAAATTACATGCTATTATTATTTTTTTTAATATCTCTTTAGTCTCTCACAGGTACATTTTGGGAATCGAACCAATTATGTAAGGCAGAGTGTTTCACAAAAATGACCACTGGTGCAAAATTATTCACAATTTATATGCGTTTAAATGGGCAGGTTCTGTATGTAATACAAGTGGACACGATGGGTTACATATAAAACATGGAATGAGACTGAGATTCATGAAAAACCCACATGTCTGAATTAGAAAAACCACTAGGATCAACAAATTTAACACAGTGTCTTTATTTATAGCAATATATAAGAGCATTTACAGCCACGTCTAATGCACTGACACCTAGGTAGCTTTGTCCCAATGTTGGCCCTATTTTTGGCCCCAATATTTTATTAAAAATTCATTAATTTTGGGATGGCTCAGAGCAAGAGTATGATTTTTTTTGTGCATTTATCTGAGGTCATCATTAGTTACATCCTAGGGAGAAATATGTCTACATTTTTCTTTTATTATTGGGTCTAAAAAGCTGGAAAAGTACCAGGTACCAAAATAAACCCAGTTTCATAGAAGCACCCAGGTTACAGCTGGTCTTTTCTACACCTAAAATCTAAAGAAAAGGGGAAAAATATGAACCAGAGACTTTTTTTTTCTCAGAAGGAAAATATCAGGATGCTACTGATTTACAACCATAGGGGTGTATTGGTGCTGCTGTGTGGAAGTACCCCTGCAAAAAATAAATAAATAAATAAAATGAAATAAAAAAATAAATATATAAATAATAAAATGACATGAAAATATCTGAATATTATAAAATTAAAATGTTTGATGAGGAAGACCAATAAACATTTCTTCTGTGTTGATGCAGTAAATACAGAAAAGGTGTGGAGGTTGGAGTCTGGGATGGTAGATGACATTGAGCATTTATGAGGAAAAAACAGTTCAAGATTCCTCTTGTGTGTTTTCCTTCTTCAATTTGAAAATACATGAACTGTGACTGAGAGTGGATCGAAAGTAGTTAGGAAGCAGTCACAGAGGTGGAAATAGAAACCTTAAAGTGCAAATAAATAATGGAAATGTCCAGCTGCTATCAGTCCAAATGTCAGAAAAAAATTCCTAAAAGTAGTAACTGAATATATTGGTTTGGCAACTAAGAAAATAAGGCAGGAAATAAACCATCACTCATATTCTCATAAATTCAAATCCTTGTGTAAGACTAAGAGGTGGAGGCCACTAAACAGATGTAACAGACTGAACTGGACTTGAACTTTGGTGCTGTCGGGTCAAGTGCTGTTGTTGTCATAACAAAATAAAAAATGTCCGATTTATCGTGACCTGCTACTTGGGTCAAACTGTTTTGGGCATGTTGCTTAACCCTCCGGTATCCCGTCCAGCAAGGCCCTTACTAAGCACCAAGTGTGCCTTTTTCGCACACTAGTGGAATAATGTCAAAAAAAACATTTCATACAGTTTGTTTTTATTCTTTTTTTCTATTTCATCAACTTGAGCCGTAAATAAAAATACCAAATACTCAATAACTGTCACATTTTTAACCCTTTAAATGCCGTGTTTGTAATGTAAACATACCATTTTTTTTTGGATGCAAAAAACACACAAAAACATTTTTTTTTCAATATACTACATAAAAAGTGGATCACATATTATTAGATTTTTTCATCCTGGCATATGTCAATGATTAACTCCAACATTGTTTAATTTGCATAATTATTTTTGTTGCTAGGTCAAATGTTCAAAAACACTAGCATCTGTCACCAAGTGTGCGTAAAATGCACAACTATAAATCAAACTATTAAATATTATATATTGATTATTTTTCTGCTCTAATTTGATTTTATTTTTGTAAATCCAGGTCAGCCCTAATCACACATATCAAATGGAAGAAATAGTGCGTTTTAGGCACACTTGGGAGACAGATGCTAGTCTGATAATTTTCTTTTGTTTACAATGTGCAAATTTTAGTTGGTGGCCAGAATTTTAAAGATCATGCAAAAATAAACAACTTTTGAATTCTAACCTTATTTAAATTGTGAAAAATAATATGAAGTTTTTTAAAACGAAGTGCAAAGTGTGCCTAAAAGGCGCATCTGGATACCAGAGGGTTAATTTTTTTGTCTTGTACTTTTTTTTTTGCAAATTGTGTACGCTATAAAAGTGCAAAATCATCAGTTAACAGCAGCAGAACGTTAAAAACATTGTTTATATTCAGGATTAATCCTTTGTTAAGGTTATTTCATCTCGGCAGCTCATGTATCAAATTTTCCCCAGTTCTCTTGTGGAAAATACGACATGAGGATGTGTTCATGTGCAATTTTTAAGTTCGTAACCAGTATTTACCATAATTCCCATAGCATGTGAAGGCAGTATTCGTTCCCTGTGCCACTGACATCAGGTTAATCATCTGCTTCGTGTTCATTCCTGAGTCCTGAAAGCATCTGTGTCTCATTGAGATGATCTGGCATCGCAGTGAAAATTAAAACAAGAAAATAAAAACTATTCTGATTGGCTCCAGGGTGCGGAAATTAGCCACCCGGGGTGAAACTTTAATACTCCAGTGAGAGCACAGACTCATGTCATCTACTTGGCAAAAGTTCTCAGAGCCACATACACACTATTTTTACATCACACCCAAGAATGAATTTATTCACACAGAAATTAATTAAATACAGTAAAAAAATAACTTGAATAAATGTTGACTTGAACCACAGAACACAGGATGAGTATTATATCATGACCATTTAAAGTTTTTTTTGTTTTTCTTTTTTGACACTTATTTTTTATTAGTCATTTTACCTTTTTTTTTTTTTTAACATAAAAAGAAAAAACAACAACAAAACAAACAACATTCGGCAATAAGTACTTGTTACTATTCAAAAGCAAAATTATCAATTGGCACAGTCATTCAGCATCAGTTAAGCTATACAAATTAAATCTGAGCAACAGATCTCACTGTGACAAGTTTTTCAGTCCAGGTTTTGCTAAACTTATTGTGCTTAACCTTCCTCTTGTGTTAGGGTGGACACCAACCAATTTTAGGTTTTAAAAGCATAAATGAACTACATAAAATTTGTGTATTGCATCAGTGCTTTTTGACTTTGTCATCAACCTCTATTTCAACAAAAGAATAAAACTTTTCTTTTTCACTAAATTATGAAATGCTCTAAAATTATGACCTTTGTGTTGTTAGGGTCAGTGTCGACCCAGTTATAAAAATATGAATTTAAAGCAATAATTAGAGCCAAAACTGAAATCATAAGTCAGCCAACACACTGTCAGCCAGCTCCTCTAACAATCATGTGAGCTTTTGGTAGTGATGGGTGGATCCATCCAAATATCGATAGTACTGATACTAAGTCGGTATAGGTATCAGATCGATACTAGCGTGGTGAGATTGATACTTGAGTTTCAGTTTTTCTCTTGTACGTATTGCTGTGGTTTTGTCAAACAGGCGACAGCCAGGTCACCAGAGACTCGCCGCTTCTGTCTTAGTGCGGAGCAGGTACACTTTCCTTCTCCTCCCCCCTCTTATGTTTCGATGTTGTGCTGTCACGTGACTCAGCAGCGCAAAGGTATAAAGTATAAGGTACAGATAATTTTGAATTAATTTTTGTATAGCAGTTTCTGAACACTACCTGAAAAAAATTATTTGTTTTCTCAAGATCATTTTGTCCACTTTAAGAAAAAAATCCCAGACATGACGAGGTATGGAGAAAAATTGTTTTGTTACTGTTCTATTGTTTCTGAAAAAAGACTTATTTTGATCATAAAGTTATTTTCTATTTACTTATAAACTTTGTCATGATTCTGTTCTGGGTTTTAACAATTTACTAATAAGAAAAGAAACATCACAAAACACTTAAAGGTCATGAAAAATTAATTGAAACTTAGCAATGTGATGATGCATCCACCTTGATTATTGAAACGTATTGTATTGGTATCAATATCGGCGACACTGGCCCTGTATTTACTTGGTATCGGATTGATACAAAAATACGCAGTATCACACACCACTAATGTGAGCTTTTGGGGATTCTCATTTTGCCTTGTTATCCAGTTTACTGGCACAAAAACTAAACAAATAAAGATGGGCATGTCCACACATGAGGTCAGTTCAGTGTAGAGGTGGTGACTGCAGAGTGCACATCAGGGGTATACTGACAAAAAAAGGCCCAGAGGCTAGGGATGGGAATCGTTAAGAATTTAACGATTCCGATTCCATTATCGATATTGCTTATCGATCAGATTCCTTATCGATTCTCTTATCGATTCTCTTTGGGTGAAGGAATAAAAGAGTAAAAACAGGTGTGTTTGCATTAGCTGTCTTTTATACTTCCATGTCTGCACAGAAAATATAACATATACAGTATGTACAAATAATAATAACAGATGACGCCGGGCCCGGTTCGGGGGGTGGGGGGGGCATACAGTGAAAGTGAAACTAAAGACGCTTTACTAATTCCTCTATTGCTGCATTTCTACTACATGGAACCGGTTCGACTCGGCTCGGCTTGTCTCCCGTTGTTGCGCACCTCATTTCCTTTCCCTTCTTACCTTCAGAAACTTGTATTTGGGGACTTACGACATTTGTTGCCCACACCGGAACCAGAACCGGCCCGGCGTTCCCTCTGCCGCTACATTCACAAGACTCCGCTAAGTAGCGTATCAAATACATGACATTCCCATAAATGATTCACATGCTGTGGACAAATGTTTGAGGATATTGGAGGGATTCCACCCTTTTGAAGACATGGAAGCTTTGACAGTGTTCCAGTGGACCTGGTGTCGTCTTTTTAGACCGTTTCTGCCTCAACGCCATGTTGGCTACGTTCTGACCAAAACAATGCAGCGTATGTGTGACATCATCGCGCATGCACAATGAAGCCGGAATCGATAAGCAGAACCGTTAAGCAGGCAGGCAAGTGATTCCAAGGAATCAAGCTACTGGGAACCGGTTCTCAAAAAGAACCGGTTCTCAATTCCCATCCTTACCAGAGGCTCACACCAAAAATATTAACATCAATATTTTCATGGATAAGGAAGCCTAACAAGGTAACCAAGAGATGAGAAACAAATTGGATGATAGATCATTGTTATTAGTGTATTTTACAGCTGATTTAAGACATGGGTCAAAACCAACTCATTAACATAAGAGATGGTAACAGAAAGCTAACACAAGAAGGTTCTGGTTTTCCATGGAATTTGAAGTGGGTCACCATCTTCACCTTCTATGGAGCAGCTGCCACAGGTCCAGGCCTTTTGGATGCGCTGTAGAAAACCCATTCTCATCATCAATACAACATTGAGGAGAAAAATTAATGCAACTCTGGACAGAAATAAACGTTTCAACATTGAAGTGATAGCTGTATTGACCAATCATTATTAATGGTCGAAATGTAGATTAACAATTACAGGTTAAAAACACATTTTGTAGAGCGATAATTGATTTCTCCTGTTTTTTTAATCTTCAGTATTGATGGTAGGAATCCCTATATCATGTTATCTGACAAATATCCAACCTCTTCTCTAATTAAATGTGCTTTTCAAATCAATGTTGTGACATTTATTGTGAAATTGTGTAAACACTGTGAATGTGTCTGCTAATCAAAGCTAAAGATGGTACAATAAAATATCGTGTGTGACTTTTTCTGGCCATTGAGTGTATTTTTGGAGCTTATTGTGTCATTTGTGGTGAAACTTTCATTTTAAAACTAACACAAATTAAAAGCTCAGTTAAATACTGGGTAGGGATATATATTAAATTTGTTGAGTCAAGTGAAGTTTTGATTTCCGAACATTATGAGGGGGAAAAAACTAAACATTGAGATTATTCCTTTGAAGAACTTTCTTGCTCAAGAAAAATGTTTGCTTCTTGCAATAAATTGTGTGTATTTTTCAATGACGCATTTTTGAGTTCATGTAGCCAGAAAACAATAATTAAAATTATTAACTGGAATAAATCCCACAAACAAATGTTGGAGGAACTGTGGTGTACTGGACGACCATGTCCAAATATTTTGGGACTAAATTAAGACCATTTTGGAAAAATATCAAAGAAATGGAAAATATTCTCACAACAGACTTTCTCATGGACCCTCTTATTTATTTATTTATTTATTTATAGATGTGTTTCCCCTCTACCTGCTTATTAAGGAATAATATATTACAGGAAAACATTGCATCCTGTGTTGATGATTGCAGGAAAATTGATTACTATTAATTAAATGAAACCAGCCTCTCCGATGACTGTAGAAAGTAAAGCATGTCTGCATCTTATATTTAAAAGGGAAGTGGACTCTGTTTTTGTGTGTGTGTGTTTGTGTGTCTCAGGCATCACACAAAATCCGAAAAGAGCTGACTGCTGCAGTTTGGCATACTTTTGTATTTTTGGTCAAGGAAGAGATTAGTGAAAACGGCAAGTTGATGGGACCAATATTTTGGGAGATATTAGTAATTCTGGAATGACCTTACACCTTCGCCTTACAATCCCATTGCTATGCCCTCAATCACGTTGCCTACACTTAAAACAATGGGGTAGTGTTACGTTTTGGTGGTGACTGCTGGACAAATGTGGTACAGCATGTGTGAATACGCAACAAATATCCGTGCTGGGGGACCAGGATGTTGCTCCTCAGGGTTGGAATGTGGATTTCAAAAACACCCCCAGTTTTTGCATCCCACCCTTAGTATTGAGGACGAAGTCCAGGAGGTGGAAGAGCTTTTCCCAAAAATCAGCTCTCCCCAGCATAAAAATGACCACATCTAGAACCCATGGGTCAACATGCTAGTAATGTTATATACATATGTGACTATTCAGTTCTGGGGCACCGATATGGGGGGGTAAACATGACAAATTCGTTGGGCCCATATTTGTGTGGGGGCCCATAGAACAGTGGAGGGGGTCGAGTGGATATAGAAGTTGTGAAAATGCCGTGTAAGAGCCGCTGTAGAAGAGATGTAGAAGATGGGAAAGCATGTTAAGTTTCGTTTTCATTATGGACCACACCCGCATGTACATACCTCACCCCCCACCCCACGGCACCCCACCCCAGACCAACAGATTGATAAGATAGTCAATTTCTGTAGGGTCCACAACGATTATGCTTTCATGGGGCCCATAACTGGTAGTGGCGCCCCTGATCCAGTTGCAGCTAAAAGTACCTGGTTTTTTGAGAACATGGACACTGACTATATTGGTTGTATCTCTTGTACTTTTACCTTTTCAGTTTGATTAAAATGATTAACATTGGTTATTCACATTTTTAGTTTGTTCTCTTTAGTATTGTAGTAGTATTTGTAGGATATTTTCTACCCCTATTCAGTATTACTTGACCAGTGGAGCCCAATCTCAAGATGATTTTCTTGTCTTATATGATGTTAATTACCTGGTAACATCATTGGCCGGTTGAACAAATCACAAATCACTGACAACATTTTTTTTTTTTTTTTTAATTTTGCATACAACAACAAATCAAACATTAGGACAAGCCAAGAAACAAATTGTGCAGGTGAGATCAGAAAACCCAGTGGGGCTTATAAAATTAATCTCACCTCATTACAGCATTAGCATCAAGAAAGACAATAGGAATAAAACAATAACATACAAAGTACAAGAAAAATATAAACAAAGAACAAGTGTTCAGAGAACACAAACCTCTGCCAAGCACCCTGAACAGTGTGCATGTGTGGATTGACTATTTCTTTTTAAATTAAACACCTTCAAGGTTGTTCCATACAGCAGAAAAAGTTGAAGCTTGGTACCAGTCATGTGTTTGTCAAATTATATGAAATTCCAATCAGTATTTGTTGAGTTATAATGAAAAATGTGTCATAAATGGAATTTTCAATGTTACATTGAAATGTCCACAGAGTCCACATTCCACAGTGGATGTGGACAGTTTCGTGCCAGATACAAGATATTGTTATAAGCTACGGCTGTATCAAATTGGAGGCTAATTGGAATTGTTCTGAATTTTTTATGAATTTTCGAAAATTGCTCAATGATGAGAGATAGGAAAATTGTAGATTTTGTGACCTTGCTGTGATCTTGAACTTTGGTCTACTTGGCCCAAAATTTAATGAGTTGGTCCCAGGGAATAAGCCTATCTGTGGGTACAATTTGGTAAAGATGGTTGTAATATTTTTCCCGTAAAGTTGCTAACAAACAAACTAACAAACACGCAAACAAACACACAAAGCAAAGTGATCACAATACCTCCTGGCAGAGGTAATAAAAGAAAAAGAGTATGTGTACGTGTGTGTAAGGGTGGGAGAGTGTGTGTATGAGGAATATTTAAATTTGTTGAATCAGATATGTCCTAAGCCTTTACTTAAACTAAGTGAAGTGGACTGAGATGTGATTTGAATATAACTGCTGGAACATTGATATTCTGTGATAGTTCTAATTAAATGGAAGTCCAGTAGTTGATACTTGAGTACATGTACATACTTCACATGACTGCACCCAGTTTTTAATGATTGTGTAAGAAGATATGATATGAGATTGTGGGGGTAGTAGAAGTTTTCCCCTTCCATTTCATTTGTATAATTTAATTAACCCTTTCATGATAGTGGTCAGTACAGTGGACAGTTATTCTACAGTTGTTCTATTGTATGTTCATGTGTTTTGTTGTCTTAGTTGCATATCAGACAACACAGTGGACACTTATGCATCGTCCCATACAGTGCATTTCAAACTGTTACTGTAACTTTGCTGTTCTTAATAAACCTGATCTGCACCAACATGTTTCAGTGTAAATCAATTGCTAATTGATATTAGACTGTAATTAACAGGGTTTTTTTTGCATATTATCTCCATGAAGTCAATAATAACTAGTATTAGAGTATGTTAAAATGTGAGAAAACGTCAGATTAGCAGCATTAAAAATGTTTTTATTGCATAGTTTCCATATCAGTAGTCGCTTTTCCATTGGACGTCTGCGCAAAACTTTGCTGATATTTACTAAATGTCGAAAAAACAGAAGTGTGTAATGTCAGATTTTCAGTTAAATCACAAATGGGATGATTTGTTTATTTATTATTGCGAGATGTTGTAGCATCCGTCAACATCCGTTTTTTTAATTGACCTGACTCTAGTTGTGAAAAAAGGTCTTTCCATTGTAGTTTTGCGTGATATACCATTTGCACTACGCCCAAAAAAAAACACCTCTTGCCATTGCAAAACTTTTAATCGACAAATGAGACTTTTGGCGAAATTGTCTTTTTCCCATTAGGTCAATTTTTATGTGCAAGTTAAATTTGCACAATTTGAGGGTCAATGGAAAAGCGACTACTTTCTGATATTAGGTTTTAAATACATGTTTCTTTGCTTCAAAAATTAAATGCATGGTGTCCGGCTGAGAGGACATTTTTGTAACTCCTAAAGAAAAAAAAAATGTTTGATTGCATTGTTTTTTTCATGCCTAAATAGGAATAAAAACACTCAGGAAAAATATCTTGGCTAAGGTTCTCATAATTCATGCATGAAAAGGTTAAGTTCTTTTTGACAGATGCAGTATATGAATGTGTCTGTGTTGTGTTGTTACAGGTACTATGTATGTGTGGCCATCCTCATCTACTTCCTTCCTCTGCTGGTGATGGGCTGTGCTTATCTGGTGGTGGGTCTGACACTGTGGGCCAGTGAGATCCCTGGAGACTCCTCTGACCGCTACAAGGAGCAGCTGACCGCTAAACGTAAAGTAAGATGCCCTTTAGATTGCTTGCCATGTTTTTTGTCGTCACATGTTATCGGATCGCTCTAACCTTCGGGGATACTTTAAGCCTGAGTGCATCGTCTGCATATTCCTCCGGTAATAACCCTCTGTCAGCGTGCCAGTTATCCCAAGCTCAGTGTGCTGTTTCTTTATTTTGCGATCAGAAACACCTCATAAAAAAGACTTGGTTTACCTTTTAGTCCTATTCATTAAATCCATAGTAACAATATGAATACTTTGAATTATAAAAACTGGTCTTTTGTTTTCGGTTTCACTAATTAAAGCAGAGGTTAGATTTTTGTCAGGTATCATTGACCCCGTTTACATTCACACCAATACTCCGATCATTATCCAATTTCGGGAGTTATCAGATTATTCAAGTGTGTAAACAGGATAATCTGATAGGCTTTATCTGATAACAGCAGTAATCTGATTATGAGAATTCAGATTAACATATCTAGATTTCTCCTCAATACTCTGATGTCTTCCTGCATGTATACAGGTTAATCTGATTACCTCTGCCAGGAGGTATTGTGATCACTTTGCTTTGTGTGTTTGTTTGTTTGCATGTTTGTTTGTTAGCAACTTTACGGGAAAAATATTACAGCCATCTTTACCAAATTTTACCCACAGATAGGCCTAGGCTCTGGGACCAACCCATTAAATTTGGGGCCAAGTAGGTTAAAGTTCAAGGTCACAGCAAGGTCACAAAATCTACAATTTTCCTATCTCTCATCATTGAGCAATTTTCGAAAATTCATAAAAAATTCTAAACAACTCCGATTAGCCTCCAATTTGATACACCCGTAGCTTATAACAATATCTTGTATGTGGCACAAAATTGTCCACATCCACTGTGGAATGTGGACTCTGTGGACATTTCAATTTAACATTGAAAATCCCATTTACAACACATTTTTCATTATAACTCAACAAATATTGATTGGAATTGAATATAATTTGACATACACATGACTGGTACCAAGCTTCAACTTTTTCTGCTGTGTGGAACAACCTTGAAGCTGTTTAATTTAAAAAGAAATAGTCGATCCACACATGCACACCATTTAGGGTGCTTGGCGGAGGTTTGCGTTCTCTGAACACTTGTTTCTTTTTTTCTTTTACATCTGCACATGTGTAAAAAAAAAAAAAAAAAAAAAAAAAATCTATGAACAGAAGTTACACAGCAACAACATGAGCCTAAGGAAAAAGGTAAACAAATGTGGCACATAGCAGAAAAAAAGTTGGCAAAGACTCACTTCCGGAGTAAAGATAAAACAAATTTCATGCTACAACAAATGAAAACTCTTAAAATCCTCCTTCCTCCATCTGGTTGACAGGAAGAAATACAGCAATGGCAAAACATTCCAAACGTTGTCCTTTAGAATGTCCGAGACAAGACTGGATGTTTTGAAAATAACAGGAAATGTACATCTTGCATCATAACATACATACATACTCCAAAATAAATCAAATAATGGACTGAAACATGTAAGCCAGGGTTTTTTGATCATCACATTTCTGAAGTGCATGTAAACGCGTCACACCTGAATATCGTATTACTCCCAGTTATCGCATTTTTATGGTCATGTAAACGGGCCCAGTATTGCCAGCAAAGCTAAAATTCAAGAAACTGGAGAAATCAATTATGGCCTCACAGAAACATTTTTAACATGTAAGGGAGCATCTTACATTTAATCATGTTAATATTTTAAATGCTGACTTGTATCTTGTAGTTATGTTCTCTATCTGTAAATAAATGATAAATGTATGTACCTTTTCTGAGCAGAAATATTTTTTTAAAATGCCGTTACATTTGTGGATTTTGGAATAATAATCAAGCAGTATATATACACATTTTCTATTTTTAGTCCATTAAATGAGCTATATGTAATATTTCTACTTTCAAACATTGACCTTAACCCATAAAGACCCAAACAGCAACTGGTGACCAAAACCATCTACTGATCTAAAATATTTAATAACTTCTGAACCACTAAACCTATCAATAGGTTGACAGAATTGGTGTAAAATGCAGTTTGTCATCTTTTCATGGTCATCACATATTTAGACGTTCAGAGGCTCCATAGTGAATGTGGAAACACTGCCATCGTCTACAACAGGGGTGTCAAACATGCGGCCCAGGGGCCAAATGTGGCCCGCCAAAGGGTCCAATTCGGTCCCTGGGATGTTTTTGCCAAGTGCAAAAATTCCACAGTCTTGAATTGAATAAAGCAAAAAAAATTTTTAGCTTGAATTAAGGAAAAAATCTTGAATTAAGCCAAAAAAAAATCTTTAATTAAGTCAAAAAAAAAATCTTCAATTAAGCCAAAAAAAATCTTCAATTAAGCCAAAAAAAAAAACTTCAATTAAGCCAAAAAAACCCTCAAATTTAGCAAAAAATCTTGAGTAAAGCAAAAAAAAAAATAAAAAAAATCTTCAATTAAGTAAAAAAAAAAAAAAAAATCTTCAATTCAGCCAAAAAAAAAAAAAAAAAAAAAAAAAAATTCTTCAATTAAGTAAAAAAAATCTTCAATTAAGCCAAACAAAGTCTAGAATTAACAACTTACATTTTTTTTCTTTGTTTTAATGCAAAAAATAACATTAAATTATGAAAATATTTACATTTACAAACTATCCTGTAACAATAAAATGTGAATAACCTGAACAAATATGAACAACCTGAAATGTCTAAAGAAAATTAAGCACAAATTTAAGTTTTTCTTCCTGTTCCTCAGTGTTTAGTGTCTTTGTAGATCTGATTCATAATGCACATGGAGAAATGATAACTTGAGGCAGAATATTGTTAAAATTGCACTAAATTTTCTACGTTTTTTAATTTAAATTTCAGTTTTTTTTTTTTTTTGTTTTTTTTTTTTATTGTTTTGTTTTTGGGATAGTTTATAAAAGTAAGCATTTTCATAATTTAATGGGGGTTTTTTTACACTAAAAGACAAAAATTTGGAGTTGTCATTATTTATAGGTTATTATGTTATTTTTCTGACCCGCTTCAGATCAAATTTAGCTGAATATGGCCCCTGAACTAAAATGCATTTGACACCCCTGGTCTACAACATTGATTCAACAGTAAAACCCATGGAGTTGGATCAATGACAGTGGATGGACACACTGATTTTTATGTTTAGTTATTGATATATTTCTGAAAAAGTCACTTTTTCTTCCCTTTTCTCTGTTTCTGATATGATAACCCTCAACTTTAATCTAAGCATCTATGAACATCTACATGATCGGTAAATTAAATACAAGAAAATACATGGTTTTCATTGAAAACACACCAAATACAGATGATAGTATTATGACAAATGGTGATAAATCATTTAAGAAAGGTGAAATCTAGAGGAAAAATTGTATCTGGGACCTACCACCAAAGGAACACTGGGTCTTTATGTGTTAAATTATCATTAGAGTGTTTTAAATCACCACTGGACACAGCTTTAAATGAAAAGAATGGAGTTTGATGATGAAATGGCAGCGTTTCTTCTGCACAGTGAGTTTGATTATGAGGCTTATGAAGGTATAAGTCATTATGGGATGTAATTATCTTTGGAACTGTCACAGTTTAGTCTGAACCAAGGATCAACAAACAGCAACTTAGCAAACAGATCTAAAAAACAAAGCGATAATATCAACAGCCAATGCAGCACACAGAGATAATAGCAGTGTTATTTTGGCTGACTGAAAATAAGTAGCTATGAGTTTTAGTTTGAAGAAGAAAACTTGATGATACCATAATACAGATGTGTGTAAACAATGAGCTTTATACTTCACTCCTGTCCTCAAACTGCTCCAGAGCGCAGCAGCTAGGCTTCTCTTTGGTTTTAACAGACGACATCACCCGTATCCTGGCTTCACTTCATTAGCTTCCTGGAATTCAACTTTCTCTAAAATTGAATGGTCAAAAGCATGGACATTACTGTATAAATACTGTATTACAAACAAAATTAGAATTTTACATCTCAAAATTTTAATAACATATATCCCTCCAACACTATTTTGTCTCGATTCTATGATGTGGAAGAAATATGTAACTTTTGTCATTCTGAATCTGAAACTACTCTACACTTATTCTTTTTATGTGAACATTCTTCTAATTTCTGGTCCAAAATTGAAAAATATATAATTTCTAAAAGTAACAATAAAATATATATTTTAAACATGATATTAATGATTTAGAATTTATTGTAAATTTGTTCATATTATTTGGAAAATTTCATATACATAAAAACAAATATACTAAAACACACCCAAATTTTAAAATCTTCCTATTGGAATTTGAAAATTATATTAAATCTTTAGAATTTATTTATAATAAAAAAAAGCTCTAACACCTTGGCTGTTTATAAACAATTATTTAATACTGACTGAACTCTCTGTTGCACTTATTTATTTACATTTGTCAGATTTGTTATTTGTATTGATTTATTTACTTTTTTATACTATTATTTATATATTATACTTCGTGTCTTTAAATCTATGCATTATTTTCTTAAACTTATATGTTTAAATGGTTTTTCCCTTTTGACATCTTGTTTGTTTAAATGTTTGTAATGTATACTCACATGTTTTCAATAAAGTTGGGGGGAAAAAAAAAATCATTAGCTTCCTGTGTATTTTAGAATTGATTTTAAGATTTTACTGATTACTTTTAAAACCTGAATAGGCCTGGCCCCTAGCTATATAGCTGACATGCTGGTTAATTATGAACCAGTACGCAGCCTTAGATCCTCAGGCGGAGAGCTTTGGACTTCGACTTTGGAACAACCTGCCTGAGGAGATAAGGCTAGCGGAATCAGTGACATCTTTTAAATCACTTCTTAAAACACATTTGTATAGACTTGCCTTTATGTGATATTTGTCCCTTTTTAATTTTGTCCTGTTTGGTTATTAATTTATATTCTCATACATGATGTTTGTTTTATCTCACTCCATTTTTGCATTGATTTGACAGCATCATGTTACGTTATCCCTGCCCTCTTTACTCCGATTCACTCAATTTATTTGGAGTGTCATGTTTTTGCGTTTGCTGTACATATCTCTTTTATTGTGTTGTTTTCTGTTTTAGTGTCTTTGCTTGCATCTTGTATCCTGCTGTTGTGCCCTTCTGTTTTGTCTGTCAAAGCACTTTGTAAACTTAATTTTTAAAGGTGCTATATAAATTTATTATTATTATTATTATTATTATTATTATTATTATCATTATTATTATTATTATTATTATTATTATTATTATTATTATTATTATTATTACTACTACTACAGTGGTCAACAACAAATTTATTGTTCAAGTTTTTTGAGCTGATTTAGGATAATTTTGGTGTGCTGAATCCAAAAATCACATTAATTTTGCTCAATCAGGTCAACTTTCTGAACTATGCTACATATTGGCTTTTTAACATTTTTGCTTACATTTATGGGCATTTTCACATCATATGATACAAAATTCTTTCATATTTCTCGCAATAAACGAGTTCTGAAGATTTTACTTTTGCCAATTTATGATTAATGGTTTTTTTATTATTACAGGTGAATGAAATGGCTTTGACTAGAAGATCTTGCAAAAATAAGCCTGACGTATTCTGCTACATCTGCGGTGAATACACCATTGTACCTAACAGGAATCCTGTTAGAAAATGATTTTTTTTTTCTCTTAAAACCTATTTTGGGTGAGAACTATATAAAAAATCAACTGATAAAGTCACAAAAATGTAATCAATTTTTTGAGAAGATCAAATTTTTCAAAATCAAATTAGCAAAAAAACCTGACCTGATTGAGAAAAACAGATGTCATTTTTGGATTAAGCGGTGCAAAATGGTCCTAATTCAGTTGAAAAAACCTAGACAACTTGCAAAAAGAATTTTTTTGTAACCCAGTGTTATTGTTGTTGTTGTTGTTATAATTTATTCAGTTGGTGATACAGTCTGTGAATACATAGTGCTGATTCCTAGGTGGTTTTGGTCCTAATTGTGTTCTGATACACAACTTCCTCATGCTGTTGAACATTTGGAATATCAATACCCTTTAATTTCTGTTTCTGAAAATGTGTTAAAAAAAAAGATAAAGCACGTCATTTAGCTTTAATTCATTGCTAGTAATTGATCACATGAGGCATATGATGACAAAGTAAAACAGAAGTGCATAAAAAAATCACATATTCTCAATATTTTACAGACATAATTTCCCCAGTCATGTTTTCTGAAGCTCTTGTCTCATTAAGACGGGCTCCCCTCTGGTTCTCATCCTGTTCTCTGATCATCTCGTCTTTGATGGTTGTCCAGCCCACCTGTTGTTAGATCTGTCTGTTCCTTCTCCGTTCATGCTTTCAGCTCTAATTCTCAACCTGTTTGTGTTCCGTTTGTCCTCTCTCATTGACCATGCATGTCAGGTGTTTAGATGCAGTAAATCCTAATAGAGATGCCTGCAGAGACTTGTTTCCCCGCCCTCAAAGCAAAGTCCCATGTGGCTTCACTGCGATATGTTTACTAAAATGTCTCTGCAGGACATCTAAGCTTTCAGAGGGCTAAAGAGCTCTGCAGCACAGACATCTTACATTTGATTTTAAAACAGCTGCAATTTTACCCTGGGTTTTGTTTTATTCATTTATGAGTTTAAGTCATGCATTTCAAATGTGATTAATTTCCCTTAGTGATGCAAAGTAAGTGTGTAATTATGGATTTTCGTTCGTGTTTTGTCTCTATAATCCAAAGAACAAAGACTAAGCATGGGTAAACATGCTGTTCCATTAGGGGTAGGCCGCTGGTGGTGCAGTGGTTAGCACTGGGACCGTTCTGCATGTTCTCCCAGTGTCTTCTGTCTGGATCCAACTATCCAAAGGCACCGTAGAAGGTTAACTGGTCCATCTAAAGCACCTGAATGTGAAACTGAATGGTTATTGGTCTGTATATGTCAGCCCTGTGATGGTCTATGTACCCCACCTTCACCAGTTAGTAGCAGGGATAAGGTCTAGCAAGACTCTCCAGAGTTTTAGACGGTTCTGAAAATGAACCAACGAACGCCTTAGGCTCACCTCAGGCTACATTCAAACTGCAGGCAAATGTAGCCCAAGTCCAATTTTTTTCCTATATGTGACCTGTATCTGATCTGTTAAAAAGTTTGAACAGCACAAATCCAATTTCTTCAAATTCGACTTAGGCCACTTTCATATGTGGTCCTAAATCCAATACGTATCCGATATTTTGCAATACAACTTCAGTCTGAACTGCCAGGTTGCAGTTATCTGACTTTTACGTCATTGAAATGTGACAAATGTCATAATTCTGCATCCCAGGTGTGTTACTTCTGTAAACACAGTGTGTGCCTGCGTGGTCAAGTATTACATCAGGATCTCTTTTGCGCATACAGGTCACTTCAGGGTCACATACTCAAAACTGATAGAAGTAGCATTTAATGTGTGATATGAACGAACACAAACAAACAAACAACGAAAAAAAAAAAAAAAAAAAATCGGATTTCACCTCTAAATTCTAATTGTGCATTAGGACCTGCTGTCTGAACGTAGCCTCAGTGGTGTTAACCCTGCAGTGTTCAATGGGCTTTTTGCATTTATTTATCCTTTTTTTTTTTTTTTTTGGTATGGGCTCAGCTGGCTGACAGGCAGCTGTCTATACCGATAAGGCAGCAGCCGACACCAACTGAACTCCCAGTCATCATTGCCCATTTGTCTGACACCTTTGCTTATTTATCAATTGCAAAATTCTTGTCTGATACCAATATTTAAAATGATACTGCAGCCAATAGTACCAGTGTTACTTTATTTTGTTTTTGTTGTCATTGCCCCCCACTTAAAGAAATATTCCAGGTTAACATTTTGGAAAGTTTTTCAGACCTTCATTACTTTCTTCATTCATCATCTCTGAATAAACACAGATCTATCCATGCATTCATTGTCTTAATCGTTTAATCCTCAAGTGGGTTGAGGGCAGACACAGGGTACACCCAGGACAGACGAACATCCATTCTGTCACATTCACACCTACGGGATTTATGCTGTGTTCCCGGCAGGTTTTTGATCCCGTAAGTCACGACTTCAAACCATGACTCATGACTTTGTAATGTTCCAGGCAAGTCACAAGAAATGGCCTGAGCGCAAGGAATTGTGGGAGTAAGATGTAAACAAACCAGCATGGCGGACTGTACGGAGCTTATGTTCATTTACAATCATTTCTATCCCAGAGGTGGAAACAGCAGACTAAAAACGATATATAAGGCAAGAGAAGCTGTTATACATGTGTTACATTATTTGGATATTTGGGCACGTATTTGGTATTAATTTATTCTTGTCCTCAGTGGACTGAAAACTAGCTAACGATAGAGTAGCTGCTGATTATGCAGAACATTTGTAGATAAATTACGTTACAGCAATACCTTTTTTAATAAACTATTTGCACAAACACCGCATCCATGGGGGCTGCTGTTGTTGTTTCATGGGCTACGTGACGTCAGAGCTCGGAAATGGGAGTACATCGATCTAGTATGAGTTACCAAGTGGGAAGTCATGGGTTTGACTGCCATTCCAGTGCATTTTCACCAGTAGAAGGTTGGAAAAAAATGAGTTACGGGTGGCCTGGAATGCACATTTAGTTTGACCGATTAACTTATTAAGTGCACATCTTTGGATGCTCATAGGAAGTCAGGGTCCCTGATAAGAACCCCCATAAACATTGGAAGAACAAGGACAAGAACAAGGACCAACAGTGGAACTGAACTCAGGATGTTCTTGCTCTGACTCCATAGTGCTAACCACTGCACCGCCCTCAGACCAGAGGCGATTTCTCATAGACTGCAAGGAAGCTCAGCTTCCCTTAAAATTACGAAAATTAAATGGTTAAATATGTACGGTTGTGTTGACAATTCATTGACTACAAATGTGTTAGAACATGTTTATCTCACAGATGAGTTCGTTCAGAATCAGCTTTATCACAAATCAACAGACTCGATGTTGTTCACTTCTCATACATTCCCGTTGCGCTGTTTTCTCATTCGATCCCTGCTCAGTGCATTTGCCCGTAGACGCTTAGCGTCCATGTACTTCAATGGGACTGAGTAGAACAGTTTTTTTCATTGCCTCAAACTGGACGGTAATTGGATAAATGCCATGATGTTGTCCCGCCCCCGGATGCTCGGCGTCTCTGGGGATGAATGGAGCTGTGGGCGGAGCTTAGCTGGGCTGGACGCTGGGCTTCCATGTGCTGATTGGAGGATCAGTTGAAAGGCTGAATCCCGTTTGATTGACAGCTATTTTGAGATCTACTCCTTCACTGACAGAGTTCAGTTTAATACTGTCGTGCATTCTGCTGTGAAATCGAGAGAGAAACCACTACGAAATTACTTGTTCATTTCTTGCACTGTAAATAAAACACACTCATTGTACTTCCTTGTTTCAATTTAACATAATTTCAGCATTTTCTTGTTTAGTTGGTAAGGTCACTGACCATTTTCTTAAAAAGGAAGGGTGGGCTGAATTTATGTTTAAATAACTTGACTTTTTACTTTTTTTTTTTTTTTTATGTAAGCCGACAATGAGCTTCCCCTCTCTGAAAGATGAGCAGCCGCCACTGGTTCAGATCCATACAAATTTATGAAAAATCCTGAAATATAGCAGATAATTATCAGCCACTGCTATTAGTGAAAAGGTGTCTTATATGCTTGTTACTGTAATTAGCCAATGTTAGCAAATATTCCAGCACATTCCTGTTTGTCATGACTGAGCAAAAATTCTATAATTACCTTAAAACCCCTTTAGCCCTATCAGCCCACCCGCGGGCTGAAAAAATTATATTAATATTCATCTACTATAAAAATATAATAAATCCGGACAATGGATGTTTTTTTTCAACTTTTGCTCAAAGTTTAGACCCTAATGTTAATAAATGTACATCAAAAGTGTATTTTAGTGCAAACTTTAATGTTCAAACATGATTTTTAATCTTTGTGGGGTGAAATATACGCTATTAAAAATCTCCGACACGAACAATTAATTTATGCATATCATCATCAATCCAGCCGAAAAAAAAAAAGGCGAGGATAAAAAATTCTAATTTCTCTTTTACTTTGTTACAGTTTACTCAGGCATAGTAATAGATAAAATATTTTAGACAATGGGAATAGATTCTGTGAGGTCTCTAAATGTCCATAGACACCAAGAACATCCATATGAATCTTATTATTATAAGTATTATAAGTAATTCTTCATTTACTTTGGGTATGTCTTTTTAGGCATTTTTCCCCTGAAAATATGGTCAGGGTTAAACATGTTAATTAATCAAATCTTTATTTTCAGAAAGCTAAGGAGATTAAACACATGATTGATGGCACAACTACTGCTCTACACAGGGGATAATGACAAGATCTTGGAAAAGTGGCTTCAAATTTTACCATTTATACCAGTTTCTTTATTCTTTTACCATTTTTTTTTTTTTTTTATGAAACTCTTGCAGCTTTAATAACAAAATAATAAGCGAGACGCAAATACTGAAAGAACATTTCAAGCAACAATTAAAAAGTTTCTTCTATCAGTAACTCTGTGGGATAAAAAAAATCTAACAACCTGCAGAAAATTGTAATGAAAAATATACATGAGGCAAACTGCATTTAAAATCCGTCTACCGGGGTGTGATGGACAGGAATGATTACAGGTTAAAAAAACATTTTGCAGAGCCAGAATTGATTTCTCCCCTGTTTTTTAATCTTAGGTATTGATGTTGGGAATCCCTGTGTAACCTGACCAAATCGACTCTACTGAGACAGCCTTTTCAGATCATTTTCATCTGCCCACTTACATGAATGTCAGGTGAATCAGTGAGTGCAGCCCATATTGACAGCACTAATGATGCGTCTCCGTGGATTAGATTTCCTTTTTGATGGACATAATGTTCAAAGAGCTGTTGCTTTTTTTTGTGCGGGCTGACAGATTTGCTACCGCTTCTTGAAACAACAAAGAGGCTTGTTAATGGAAAGAAATGGTGAATGCTGAAACCTCATAGGACTCAATCAGTGCAGAGCCACATGTAATATATAACGTGTGTACAAGAACGCAATGAAATCTGAGGACATCTGCTATGATTGGTTCGACATATATTTTATTTATTTGAATGTCAAGGTTTTTAACATTAAACAAAAGTCTGTGAAATCTGTATTAAGAGTGTAATATTAAAGAAAATGTATCATTCTCCACCTCTTCAGTCTTTCTAAAATTGGCCTGAAAGATTAAATCCCAGGTGAAGAAGTAAAGACATGAAAAATATCGCTGCTCTTCTGTCTGACAGGTGGTGAAGATGATGATCGTGGTGGTGTGTACGTTTGCCTTCTGCTGGCTGCCCTACCACGTCTACTTCCTGCTGCACCAGTTCTTTCCTGACATGTTTGAGGAGAGGTTCATCCAGCAGTTCTACCTGGCCATCATGTGGCTGGCCATGAGCTCCACCATGTACAACCCCATTATCTACTGCTGCCTCAATGACAGGTGAGAAGGAACCGACACAGAACAGATGGGGTCATAGCATTAACCCTTTCATGCATGAATTACGAGAAACTTTGTAAAGATTTTTTTCTTGAGTGTTTTTATTCCTCCTTACACATGAAAAAAAAAAAAACAATGCGATCAAAATTTTTTTTCATGGAGTTACAAAAATGTCCTTGCATTTGATTTTTGAAGTAAAGAAACGTGTGTTTAAAACCGAATATCAGAAAGTACAGAAGAGGATTAGGGCCACTGGAAAAAAATACAATAAACTAAGGACCAATATGTATTTCATATTATTATTATGAGAAAAAAAGTCAGAATTCTGAGACTTAAGTCCGAATTCGGAGAAAAAAGTCTGAATTCATAGAAAAAAGTCTGAATTCTGAGTTTGAAGTCAGAATTCTGAGGAAAAAAAGTCAGAATTCTGAGATTAAAGTCAGAATTCTGAGGGGGAAAAAGTCATAATTCTGAGGAAAAAAGTCAGAATTCTGAGTTTAAAGTCAGAATTCAGAGATTAAAGTCAGGATTCGGAGAAAAAAGTCAGAATTTGGTGAAAAAAAGTCAGAATTCTAAGATTAAAGTCAGAATTTGGAGAAAAAAAGTCAGAATTCTGAGTTTAAAGTCAGAATTCTGAGGAAAAAAAGTCAGAATTTGGAGTTTAAAGTCAGAATTTGGAGTTTAAAGTCAGAATTCTGAGTTTAAAGTCAGAATTCTGAGGAAAAAAAGTCAGAATTCTGAGATTAAAGTCAGAATTCTGAGGGAAAAGTCAGAAGTCAGAGAAAAAAAGTCAGAATTCTGAGATTAAAGTCAGAATTCGGAGTTTAAAGTCAGAATTCGGAGTTTAAAGTCAGAATTTGGAGTTTAAAGTCAGAATTTGGAGTTTAAAGTCAGAATTCTGAGGGAAAAAAGTCAGAATTCTGAGATTAAAGTCAGAATTCTGAGGGGAAAAAGTCAGAATTCTGAGATTAAAGTCAGAATTCTGAGGGAGAAGTCAGAGAAAAAAAGTCAGAATTCTGAGGAAAAAAAGTCAGAATTCTGAGATTAAAGTCAGAATTCTGAGGGAAAAGTCAGAAGTCAGAGAAAAAAAGTCAGAATTCTGAGATTAAAGTCAGAATTCGGAGTTTAAAGTCAGAATTCGGAGTTTAAAGTCAGAATTTGGAGTTTAAAGTCAGAATTCTGAGGGAAAAAAGTCAGAATTCTGAGATATAAGTCAGAATTCTGAGGGAAAAAAGTCAGAATTCTGAGATTAAAGTCAGAATTCTGAGGGAGAAGTCAGAGAAAAAAAGTCAGAATTCTGAGATTAAAGTCAGAATTCGGAGTTTAAAGTCAGAATTCTGAGGAAAAAAAGTCAGAATTCTGAGGGAAAAGTCAGAATTCAGAGAAAAAAAGTCAGAATTTGGAGTTTAAAGTCAGAATTTGGAGTTTAAAGTCAGAATTCTGAGGAAAAAAAGTCGAAATGTGGTTCAATGAAACTCAAAATAAAGGCAGTAGTAGATAGATAGATAGATAGATAGATAGATAGATAGATAGATAGATAGATAGATAGATAGATAGATAGATAGATAGATAGATAGATAGATAGATAGATAGATAGATATTTAATAGGGTAATTGGTCAGTCTAGATTACCCATAGGTGTGAATGTTCGATTGAATAATTGTTCGTTTGTATGTCAGCCTTGTTATAAACTACCAACATGTCCAGGGTGTAGCCCACCTTTGTCTGATGGGATAGACTCCAGCACTAAGCAGTTCAGAAAATTAGTGAATAAATATTTACAATAATGTTAAGACAATAGGTTCTGTACATGCACATGTATAACTCATGTGTGTTACATGTTCAAATGCTGATAGTGCAGAGACAGGTCCTGTTCAGACCTGGTATTACAACACTTTCTGAACAATCCAGTCACAAGTGTCCAGCCCTTAAGTACGTGTTCCTGGTATTGGAGTGTGTCTCACGTATTCACTCATGAGACCTCGCTTCCCTGTTCTAAATGCAAATAAACAAGTTCATTTAACAGCAGAGGATGACACAGCTGTCACGCCAGCTTAAACAGACTGAGTTTTTAAAGTTTATTTGTGAAATGAACTGACAATGTGGCTTTAAGTTCCCCACCGTCTTGACTCACTGCATTAGTGAACAATGAATCACTTGATATGACTGAAGGTTACAACATTTCGTATATGTACATTAATTTCTACCACATGCAAATATGCAAAGTGTTAGAGTGACATTCTGCTGCACTCAGGCTGATCTACATGGAAATTCAGGCATTTTCATTTTAACACATTTTAATACAACACTGGCAGCACATTGATGCACTCTGTTATGGCCTGAACCTGAAGTTTTTCAAAACTGAACCTGAAAATAGAAGCAAAGAGGCAGATAGCGAATTACATAATGCGGTGGTTCCCAACCTTTTTTAGCCCATGACCCTATTTTAACATCACAAATTTCTGGTGACCCCAGACATTCAAATTGGAGACATGTTTTTTTTTTTTTGCTAAAATTAATTTGTTTTTGATCATGTAATAGTTTGCTATACTATGTTGCTAATAAACATTAATTTTAGACAACATTTAGTCTATATAATAATGTATATTATTGTGGACGGAGGCAGAAAAGCCAGGTGAAGATTACTGCACAAAGGGAGAATTTTATTTTCCTTGGTCAGGATATGTACAGTCAGTCCAGCTTGGATTTACAAGGCTGACAATTAATACTGAACAAACAACTCAAACTATGAATTATGAAAGAGCTGCAGCAATGAAAGGTAAACAGAACCACAGTGCTTCAGTTTCAGCTTCACAGTTTGTCATGTCTTTCATGTGTTGTGATTGTCTCTGTCAACTCACTATATATTTTTTATTAGTAAGTTTTTACTTTTATCAATTACTAGAAATTCCAGGCGACCCCACGTGGGGTCCCGACCCCAAGGTTGAAAAACACTGACATAATGTTTATTGTTCATGAAACAAATGTTGAGGCTGGTCAAGTGATGAGGAGGTGCACCTGAGGCTGCAGTGGAACATGGGGTTTACAAGGAATGAGGAAAGGTGAGGATCCAGAACCAGTAGACTGAGGCCATGTATACACATAGCCAGGGAATTTATAGAAACAGATATTTACACACGTCTGATTTCAACAGTAACGTCACAGACATCAGATCAGTTTTCATCTACATCAGGGGTGTCAAATTTATCTTCTTTCAGGGGCCATACACAGCTCAGTTTGATCTAAACCAGTAAAAGTAATGGCATAATACTCTATAAAAAAGAATGAAAACTCAAAATTTTTCACTTTGCTCATTTTTAGTGCGATGAATTATGAAAATATTTACATTTACAAACTATCCAAACAAAAAAATAGGAATAACTTGAAAAAAATAAAATATCTTAAGAAAAATAAGTGCAAGTTTAACAATATTATGCCTCAGCTTATTTATACATGTGCATTACCGATCAGATCTACAAAGGCACAAAACATTTAGTAACAGGCAGAACATTGTTAAAATTGGACTGAATTTTCTTTAGATATTTCAGATTCACATTTGTTCAGGTTCTTCACATTTCATTGTAAAAGGTTAGTGTGTAAATGTAAATATTTTCATAATTTAATGTTATTTTTGCACTTGAGAAAATTTTGAAGTTGTCATCATTTATAGGCAAAATGTACTTTTTTTTTTTTTACACAAACACATTTGGAGTCATTATTTACAGGTAATTATGGTATTATTTTACTTAAGCTGATATTCATCCATATGTAGAACCTGAACTGAAAAGAGTCTGACACCATTGACTCAATATTCAGTCATTCATTTTCTGAACCCGCTTTATCCTCACTGGGGTCACGGGGGTCGCGTGGAGCCTATCCCAGCTACTTATGGGTGAAGGTGGGGTACACCCTGGACATGTAACCATTGACTCAATATCTTCAGTGTTATTTTTGCAATTGCAAATTCATCCAATTGGAACCTTTGGAGGGCTGGTTTTGACCTGCAGGCTGCCGGTTTGACACCCAACATAAATACTCCATACAGCTCTATCATAAAGTTATAATAAACAAAGGTCACACATGATGTTGATGTAATTTTTGTCACATACTGTGATGTTCAGGACCCTAAAACAAACATTTACCCCTTGCACATACACACACAATATAAATAAACATCTAGAACATTTATTAACCCTTTGATGCATGAATTATGAGAACCCTAGTCAAGATTTTCCTAAGTGTTTTTATTCCTCTTTAGGCATGAAAAAAAACAATGAGATTTATTTATTTATTTATTTATTTTAATTAAACTATTTTTCATGGAGTTACAAAAATGTCCACTCAGTTGGACACCATGTGTTTAATTTTTGAAGCAAAGAAACATGTATTTAAAATGCAATATTAGAAAGTGAAACTGTGTGAAAACCATGAAACAAAAGCATTTTTGATAGAGCTAATCTGATGTTTTCTCACCTTTTATCATACTCTAATACTAGTTCTTACTGACTTCATGGAGATAATATAAAAAAAAAACCTTTTTGTTTCACAAAACTGTTAATTACAGTCTAAAAATAATTAGCAATTGATTCACACTCAGTCATGTTACTGCAGATCAGGTTTATCAAGAACATAAAGTTACAGCAATGGTATGAATTGCAGTGTATGGGATGATGCATAAGTGTCCGCTGTGTTGGCTGATATGGAACTAAAACAACAAAACCCATGAATACGTAAGAGAACAGCTGTAGAATAGATGTCCACTGTAGTGACCAGTATGCATGAAAGGGTTAATGAAAAAACACTGAAAAATCTCTTAATTAGGGATTGAATCATGTACTAATAGGTAGCATGATAGTGCAGTGGTTAGTCTGTTCTTGCCGTTTCACGAAAACACAAAATCTGACTTTTCCAAAATCTCCACATTGACCAGAGTTTTCAAAAATAATTCAGTTCAGTTCAGTGACTTAAACCAGTTTACATATGACCGAAAGGCAAAAATGAATGAGAAAATATCAGTTTTTCCAGATACCCAGGTACACGGGATAAAGTTCACAACAGAAAGGACATGGAGACCTACATTTAATGGAATCCTCACACGATGTGGTGGTGGAAGAATCAGGTTTAAATACACAGCAGAGGATGATGGTAATTGGAGGCAGGTGTTGTTCATCAGCAGCAGGGGAAGTTCAGCCACACCTCCTCACACAGACCTGCAAGGAATATTTTCCTCCACATGACTTTACACAATAGGACAGTGGTATTCAAATCCAGTCCTCAAGGGCCAGTGTCCTGCATGTATTAGATATTTTCTTCTTTCACCACAACTGGAAGCCATTACATCGTTATCAGGCTTCTGCAGAGCGTGATGATGAGCAGATCATTAATTGAACCAGGTGCGCTGGAAGAGGGAAATATCTCAAACATGCAGAATACCAGCCCTCAAGGTCTGGATTTGAATACCCCTGTACTAAGGAGCTATGACTGACAATCCATCACTATATCCTTTGCAGGAGCGTTTTTGGCAGTTGGACCAGTAACACATGTAAAACAGGTGTGGCATGTCTGGAGCAAACAAACCACAACACAAGCAGGATAATGAACTGCTGTGGGGTTGTAATTAGTCGCTTTTCCATTGGACATCTGCGCAAAACTTTGATATTGACTAGATGTCGAAAAAACAGAAGTGTGTAATATCGCTTTTTCCATTAATTCACAAATGTGATGATTTATTTATTATCACAAGATGACACAAGAAGTCATTCCATAAACTCGGCAACAAATGTAAATATGGTGTTGATTTACAGATATATTCATTATTATTATTATTATTATTATTATTATTATTATTATTATTATTATTATCATCATCATCATCATCATCATCATCATCATCATCATCATCATCATCATCACTACTACTACTATATATTACCCCTCTATCTCATACTAAATAAAAAAAATGTTTAGGTTTCCTGGTGTGTCCACACATACCGCAACATGTTTCTTCTTCTTCTTCGCTTGTTGTAACGTACGTCAGCATCTGTTTTTTTAATTCACCAGATTCTAGTTGTGAAAAAAGGTCTTTCCATTACAGTTTTATGTGATATACCATTTGTGCTACACTTGAAAAACCACCTCTTGCCAGCACAAAAACTTTTAATTGAAAAGTGAGACTTTCGGCGAAATTTTTTTTTTCCATCTGGTAAATTTTATGCGCTAGTTATATTTGAGCCCCAATTTGAGGGTAAATGGAAAAGTGACTATTGACAGTGCATTTAATCACTCATAAAATGTAATGAAATGAGAATTCAGTGAGTCTGGTAAAGATTCATAGTGTCTTCCAAATATAACTATTGCGGGTAAGTCATTTATCAGACAGGGGTAGTTGTTTGTTTACCTTCTAGTTTCAGATACTTCAGTGTTTTTCAACCTTGGGGTCGCAACCCCATGTGGGGTCGCTTGGAATTCAAATGGGGTCGCCTGAAACTTCTAGTAATTGATAAAAAAAAAAAAAAACCTTACTAATGAAAAATATATGGTGAGTTTACAGAGACAATCCCAATACATAAAAGACATGACAAACTGAAGCACTGTGGTACTGTTTATCTTTCAAATGTTCATTGTGGTCGGTTTCAGATGCTGCAGCTCTTTCATAATTCATAGTTTGAGTTATTGTTTGTTCAGTATTAATTGTCAGCCTTGTAAATCCAAGCTGGACTGACTGTACATATCCTGACCAAGGAAAATAAAACTCTCCCTTTGTGCAGTAATCTACACCTGGCTTTTCTGCTTCCGTTCATGATAATATACATTATATAGACTAAATGTCATCTAAAATTAACATTTATTTGCAACACAGTATAGGAAACTATCACATGATCAAAAACAAATTAATTTCAGCAAAAAAAAGTCTCCATTTTGAATGTCTGGGGTCGCCAGAAATTTGCGATGATAAAATGGGGTCATGAGCCAAAAAAGGTTGGGAACCACTGAGCTACTTCCTGTATCCTTCGTTAGAAGTGTCACATGATGTTGCTGTGACGTGTCTTATAGGCTGCTCAGGAGGAGTGGCCCTGGAGAAAAGGTCAGACAGCAAGGGGCACAAACCCTCCCTACTGTCTGGTCAATCCTCCTAACAGCCTATAAGACATAGGGATGCAACGGTACTTGGAAAAACTATGTACTGTTTGGTTCGCTTGGCATGGGACAATCCACCCTTAGACTGCAGGATTTCGGTTTTGGAATTGATTTTGCATTGGCGCTTTACTGGGGCGCTGTAAAGGGGGGTTGAAAATGGCAAATTCATGGGGCCCAGCATTTCTGGGGGGCCCATAGAACAGTAAAGGGGTTCCAGTGGAGGTTAGAAGTTGTGACAATTTCGTGTAAGGGCCACGGTATAATAGAGGTATAGAAGGCTGGAGTCGGACGTTGAAAGCATGTTAAGTTTCACTTCACACCAACCTTGCCCCGCTCCAACAACTCGACAAGATACTGAATTCTATTAAGAACCCACAACGTTAAGCTTTCATGTGGCCCACAGTTGCCAGCAGCGCCCCAGGCTCTGTATCTCTCTAAGAAAGGGTGATATTGTTCACTACAGAGAGTGCTATTTTATTCAGTACAGTGATAATTTGTTCTTACCGTGAAATTCAGATTTTACTGCCAAGCAAAATAAAAGTATTATTTAGGGAGAAAAGAGAAAAAAAAAACTGTTCTCTATGCAAAAAACACACACTGAAACCGAACCAAAACAGTGGCCCAAGAACCGAGGTACAGACCGAACCATCAGCTACCTGTACCGTTGCATCCCCAAGACGACACGTCACAGCTACATCATGTGACGCTTCTGACGGAGGCTACAGGAAGCAGCTGAAACTAGTAAAGCAGGTAAATAAACAACTACCCCCATCTGATAAATGAGTTACCCACAATAGAGAATTCAGTGATTTTAAAAGCACATCAGCCCATATTTTTTTCACAATAGAACACAGAAAACATGTCAAATATTCACACACATCTGCCAGAGATAATAAAACAGTGGTACATTAGTCAAAATAGTCAGATGATAGAGCTGTTCAGCAAGGTTATATTAGTTTTGGATTTTTCATTTTAGTTTAGTTTTATTAAGTTTTGGCTTTTTTTTCTCTAATTCAGTTAGTTTTAATTTGTTTTCAGACCAGGTTGGCTAGTTTTTATTAGTTTGAGTTTTTTTTCTAAATGCTTAGTTTTAGTTTTAATTTTAGTTATGTTGTATCTTTTATCTTCTTCTCCATCGTATTCAAATAAATCCCAGACAGGACTCTGCTGCTTTCTCCAAACTTTAGTCTCCATGTTTCCAGGTAGAGTGGGGACCAGAAGACGACTGGAAACCACAAGTGACGGACCGTCAAATATCATATGGTGCCGCTAGCTAAAATTGCTCGAGGGAAATAAATCGATTTAATATCAATCCGACATTGACAAAGACGAAAACTAAGGGAATTTTATCCATAATTTTTATACGTTTTAGTTAGTTTTACACAATACAGTTTCAGTTAGTTTTCGTTTCTCTCCTTTTAATTGTAGTTTTTATTTCAGAAAACGAAAATATTTTTTACAATTCTAGTTTGTCAGGTTTTTTTTATTGAATAAGAATTTTTTTAATATATTTTTCTTTTAACTATGGTTTTTATTTATTTCAGTTAATGAAAATGTTTTTACAGTTCTAGTTTTCGTCATTTCGTTATTTTTTTTAATAACCTTGCTGTTCATGCATCATATTTCAGTCTTTTGATCTAATTTTCTTAAACGTACCTCGACCCCTCCTCAACTCCTCCACTCTCATCTTTAGTGGAGAGAATAAGACATGAAGAAAAGAGTGAAGGTGCTTGAGAACAGGAGAATATTCATGTGTACAGGTACTTGCAGGTTCACGCCAACTCACCTAGAATTCATGTCACATATTTTCTTGAAATAAATTAATTGGAAAAACTTTAAAGCACTTCGCAGAATCCCAAAGCTCCGCTCCCAATTGTTTAGTAATGAATTCTTAATGGTTGACCTTTTGAACAAAATTTCAGCCTTTCTGTGTGTACTTTAAACCTCAGTAATTTTATTTTCACGCATTGAAATTTGAAGGTGAAATGGAGGAGAGAAAAAAAAAAAGGAGAAAGATTACATCTGAGTTTAAAGGAAAGATTTACTGGAGGTTTTATGACTTTACAGAAATGTTCACCTTCAGCTTTTCTGTGATGATGTGGAAACTTGAAGTCATCCGTGCACTAAGGTGGAGAGTTAATTTGAAAACATCAAGTTTAGAGGCTCTTTAAGGAGGCCAGAATATTCATTGAGGGTGGAGAAAAGGTCAGTTCTTATTCATGAATTGTTTCATGTATCTGTCACAGTAGAGATTGAAATCCAGTAGGATTCCTAATCCTACTAGGACAGATAGGAATTGTAGTTTGTCCTAGGACAAACTACAATTCCTATCTGATTACAAATCCTACTAGGACAGATTGAAATTTCAGTTTGTCCAAGGACAAACTGAAATCCTACAAGACATTAGGATCTGAAGATTGGAATTCCAACCTGTCCTAGGAGAATTTGCAATCCTACTAGGACAGATTGTAATTCTATTTGGAAGTGGGATCTGAAGATTGGAATTTCAGTCTGTCCTATGGCAAAAAAAAATAAGAATTCTGTCAGGACAATCTCGGATTCTATTAGGAGAATGTCAGATTATATCAAAATGTATGGAAAATAGACTGAATCATTTCACAGCCAAAATTCCAGTCAATTTCAGCATAGGTAAGCATACAATTTCGCCATCACTATTCCAGCTGAATTATTTTCATATCTTAGATACAGTATATGTCCCTTAGGTTAATACACATTGTAACCAGGGTGCCAGCCGTTTGGTCCAACCTTATTCAATGGCCGTAAGTAAATGTCATTGGTATGTAAATGGACACATTTGCATAGGGCCATTATGAGTTAAATTCTCCTAGGACAGATTGGAATTCCAATTTTCAGATCCTAATTTCTTGTAGGATTTCAGTTTGTCCTAGGACAAACTACAATTCCTATCTGTCCTAGTAGGATTAGGAATCCTACTGGATTTCAATCTCTACTGTGACATATCCATTGCCATTCAGACTGCAGCTGATTGACAGACCCTTCACATTACCGAAATAGAAATATCCCATCATTCACCGCTGCTGTAGTGACAAGTGGCTGAAAACTGTCAGTGGAACGGCTGCTCATGCCGACACTGAAATCATTTGTCAGGAAAGAAAATCTTAGCTCCTCCTAGATTAACACATGAACTGAAGTGCAGCCAATTTCAGAGACTTTTGTTTCTGAAATTAGCCAATTTTCGCTGCGAACATCGACAGTTTACTCTCAAACTCTGCATAAACATCCTGACAGGCAACAAAAATGCCACTGAATTTGAAAGACCTTTGTCTGACAAAAAGGACAGATGGACAGCTCTGCTTGTTGTCTCTAATCAGTCATCTCCCTCTGTCTTCATTTACAGCCGTCTGTTAATTGTCTTGTTGCTGATGTAGAAATGAGATTTCACACTTGGGTGTTTTTGGCGCTGAAATTCATTTAGTTATAAAAATTTAAATATGTGGGCCAGACTGCTGGATCCTTATTATATCGCTGAAATGGAGTTTTTGGGATATTATGGTTTTACCCTGAATGCCCCTGGATGCATGTGAATACGTTAACCAGGACAGATTTAGTTGGATTTCTCATCCCTTGACAATCAACATAGAGGACGCCTATGGATTTCAGCTTCTCTATGAGTATAAGTCATCCAAATGGGGGCACTTTTGTTGAAAATCACTTTTTTGGGCATAAATCAAGAAATAATAGGCCAATTGAGATAAAATTTGGTTCATACTGATCTTCTTACAAATATCCAGTTTCTGACTACCATCCAGAGTTCACATAGTGTCATTTTCATTCACTAGGTGGAGTTTTGTGAAGAAAAATTGGTTCTCTGACCATTATTCTGCCACCATTAGGTTGATGTAGCTCAAACTGAGTTCATATCGATTGTCTAACAACTATCTTTCTTCATGCCACTACCTTGAGTTTACATGATGTGATGTTTGATATGAGGTGGTGTGTTTTTTCCAAATGGTTGTGGCAGCTTCTGTTGAAAAATTAGTTTTTTTGTACATTATTAACCCTTTCATGCATAGTGGTCACTACAGTGGACAGTTACTCTACAGCTTGACTCTTGTATATTCATGGGTTTTGTTGTTTTAGTTCCATATCAACCAACACAGTGGACACTTATGCAACAACTCATAAACTGCAATTCATACCATTATTGTAACTTTGCTGTTCTTGATTGGTTCTTGAGTGGAAATCAGTTGTTAATATTTATTTTTTGCATATTATCTCCATGAAGTGAGTAATAACTAGTATTAGAATATGTTAAAATGTGAGAAAACATCAGATTAGCTGCATTAAACATGGTTTCATTTCACCGTTTTCATATCACTTTATGATATTGGGTTTTAAATACATGTTTCTTTGCTTCAAGAATAAAATTCATGGTGTAGCTGAGTGGACATTTTTGTAACTCCATGAAAAACAGGTTGATTTAAAAAAAAATTCAATCACATTGTTTTTTTTTTCCATGCCTAAAGAGGGATAAAAACACTCAGGAAAAAAAAAAAATCTTGATTAAGGTTCTCATAATTCATGCATGAAAGGGTTAAGAAAATAGTCAGCCAGTCAAGCTCAAACTTGGTTCGTATTGATTGTCCAACAAATATCCAATATCTTTTCTGACATTCTGGCTGGTAATTGATGGTTCCTATCGGTGTTCCATGAATATTATCACTTGTCCAAACAGGGGCACTTCTGTTGAAAAAATTTGGGTTTTTTGGACATTATTAATAGATATAGTAGGCCAATCAAGCTCAAACTTGGTTCATAGCTATCATCCAAAATTAAGTTGGTATCTTTTGTACATTGTGTTGTGCATTGTGTCATTGTGTGAGCTTTATTATATAGCAGAGGACAGCGTAAGCCTCATTCTGTACAGGATATTGACTCACTTTTGTCTCAATCAGCTCAGACAATTTAAATTCTGAAGCAATTGATAATGGCCCTGTAGTCTTATTTTTCCATCAGTCTCCTCTCATCCCCCGAAACAATTGACGTTTTCCCTTTTCCCACCTTCCCGACTTCTCATCTACATCAGCTAATCACCAAATGATGGTGGAAAAAGTCAGTTGTAAATGTCACAGGCAATATTTGGTAGAGATAAACACTCTAGATACAGAGACAGTCTGCACTCTTTGCCAATTTAAATATTGTCTCCATTAGCTATGGTAAACTTTAATTCAGGAAACAAATACTGCATCTATCCCTTATCTGCTGGTTTGTTTCCTATGCCCGGGTGTAGCTAAATAGTAAACAGATGAGACAGGGATGGTCTCCAAGTGTGCTGTTTTTGACTGTTGGAAATGTAAATTAAAGAAATCCTACTATAATGCACGTTCTGTGTCCGGCGTCCATCCGATCGATGTCCTGATGTTGCAGCGCGGGAGGGCGTACAGTTACAATGCCACTGTTGCACCACGGGAGGGCGCTATCGTACAATGACATCACGGGTACAATGCCGCTAGTAAATACAAATTTTAAAAAAGAATAAAGCTTAAACATGTGGTTTTGAATTATGTAAGTGATAGAGGAATTGATAGACAACTAATGTATTTAAGTAAAGACAGTAGTTTTATTGGTTTGGTGTGGGTAGATTAGCCTAGCATCTTTAGCACTCATCTCACTTAATAGAAAGTCTAACTGGGACTCTATTGATGTGTGTAAAAAGGAATAAAGAGGTGAAATTTCGCAACTTCATGGACAGTGTACATGTGTGTTTAATAATCCACCACATAGGTCATCAGCGTCATCCTCCATCTGTTCATCTTGGCAAACTATGTGTCAAAACTGCGGAAAAAAAAAAAAAAAAAAAAGCAGGGTTTGTTAGCTGAGTGGACCAAGTGGATGGGAACAGCTAGCATGTAGTGCCCATTGTAGGTTTTGTTCTAGTATACAGGGTGGGGAAGCAAAATTTACAATAATTTGAGGCAGGGATTGAAAGACAGTGTATGACCAATTAGTTTATTGAAAGTCATGAGAATTTATTTGCCACAAGAAAATTGACATAATAGAAAATGTTTTTATTCTATGTGTCCTCCTTCTTTCTCAATAACTGCCTTCACACGCTTCCTGAAACTTGCGCAAGTGTTCCTCAAATATTCGGGTGACAACTTCTCCCATTCTTCTTTAATAGTATCTTCCAGACTTTCTCGTAATAGTTTTGCTCATAGTCATTCTCTTCTTTCCATTATAAACAGTCTTTATGGACACTCCAACTATTTTTGAAATCTCCTTTGGTGTGACGAGTGCATTCAGCAAATCACACACTCTTTGACGTTTGCTTTCCTGATTACTCATATGGGCAAAAGTTTCTGAAAAGGTATGGATAATAGTGTTAGGTATGATTATGACATCAATATATGTTTGGTTTCAAAACAATTGACGTAGTGCCTGCTGAGAAAAAACAACTAAATGCTCATTGTAAATTTTGCTTCCCCACCCTTTACACTCAGGATTATTGATCAAATCATGCAACAAAACAGTCTGGGGTTACTGAATTAATGCCATTGTTTGCATTCAAGTTAGAGAGCTTTTGCTAAAAAAAAATTAAGTCAATTACAGGTAGTGTTGAAGCCAAAAACACCCAAACCAAGATCAAGTCATGGCTGAGACTAGAGTATATCAAGACCATGACCATGCCAGAGCAAGACCAAGTCATGAGACCAGACTAGATCTACAACAAGGACTTTAAGGCAACAAATGCTATGTTGCACCGGCTCGACTCAACCTTTTTGTGTGTCTGTTATATAAAAGAACCTGGTACCCGGTACTAGTTTTCTAGTACTTGCTTGGCCAAGGTTCCAAAACGGGTGAAGAGATATTAAAATGTGAAATGTAAACACTGCAGACCAATGACTGGCCAGAGAGTTTTCTCTGCCTTATCAATGTGCGACACACCATTTAAAACAAAAACAGATTCTGAAGTTTACAGTAAATAAATTCAGTGGCTAATCCAAGATGACAGCCCGTAAAATGACATTGTGGTCGGAGGTTCAGACATTTCTGTCCTTGGTGGCCGATGAAAAGATTCAATGTGAGCTTGACATGTGTAGCCGGATGATGGTGGAGTGAGTGAACAGACTCAAAAACAGAATTATAAATTATATTATCTTCCTCTCCGTGTCAAACCAAATTCCTGAACAACCATGCTGATTGGTTGTTTAGCAGGTCAATGCCCGGACATCCTTTGCAAATGACATTTACGAAGACAGATGATCGTAAGGAATGAGCCTAATGGACTTAAAAAAATACTTCCTCAGCTATTGTCATCTGTTCTTCATCAAGAGCCATTTCCTCGGCCATAGTAAATTGAGGACTCATAAACTGGTGTTTACAACTAGTCGACTTTTGCCTCTCAACATCTGTGTTCCATCATTCTTGCTTATCCAAAGGTGAAGATGAACCCAGAGACGAACAAAAGACTGAATGACAAAATCACTATATGTGCCATGTTAATAATGTATTACATTATGTGTTAATGTTGATTAACTTAGCACATTAACTCTTTTATGCATGTAATACTTAAGCCATTCGCCTGACCTGTGGTTTCACATATGTGTATCCTGATCATGTTCACGGTAAATTATGTGAAAGTAAGAGTATCACTGCTTATAGCATGTCTGAATAATCATGCTATTATTTTACTGATGCTTAAGTGAGGTTACAGGTGATGTACAAAGTTTAAGGATCTTATTTCAGGATCTTATTTAAGGTTGGGAGAAGTTTTCTTACAAGTCTGCATGAGGTTCTCTCTCCCTCTCCTAAGGGGGGGGAGAGAGAGATGATACTCTGAAATATGTAAATGACTGGCAAAAGGAGGCGTTTTCCCGCCGAAAACAGACAAAGAAGGCAACGCCCCAAGGCATCGATGACTCATCTATATTCATGAGGAAGGCGTTCCGGGTTGGTTTTTGGACAAACTATAAAAGTAAATGAAACCAACTTTTCAGGAGAGTCCTGTCCATCTTCTGGGCTCTCACCTACGCAGAGAGTCTTTTCCATCTCGGGGGTCTTTTCCACCTCTCCCAGGCTCTCATAGAGCAGAGCTTTTTCCACCCTTGCTGCTCTCACCTACGCAAAGAGAAGAGCTTTTTCCACCCTCGCTGCTCTCACCTACGCAGGGAGTCTTTCCCATCTCCCAGGCTCTCACAGAGCAGAGCAGAGCTTTCTCCAAGGAGTCTTGACCATCTCCTTGGATCTCAGAGCTGTTCTATCCTCTAAGCTCTCCAAAGAGCTTTATCATCTTCGCTGTTCTCCACTTCTCCTGGTGAGCTTTCCAGAACCAGCCGCCAGAGCCAGCTGTGAACCTCCTCCAGCCAGCAGAACTTCAGAACTCCAGACCTTCAGGCCTCCAGCGCAAGCACGTCGCTTCACAGCCTGTTCCTGCTTCGAACTACGTCAGAAGACTTCATCCCTCCGCCGTCAAGGCCGTGCCAGTTGCTGCATTCGCACCGCAACAACTTGTAAGAAAACTTGCTCCTGATTTATCTGAGTTGGTGTTATTCCAAGTTAAGTAGGTTTACCTCAACGTAACCTCACTAACATTATAATCTCTTGAATATAGCTATCTGCCAACTTAATTTACATATTCTCCTGTCCATAATCTCCTGCTCCTTTTGTTGTATTTGTCTCTTGTCTTTATGTTATTTGTGTGTCTTAGTTTAGTTAATAAAGTATTTATATGTATATAAATCCATTGCCTCAGTTGTGCTTTGTGTACTGTTATTCACACATGGGTTCACTGTGCAGTCAACGAACTATCACCTATGCAAGATTTCCAAATTATTGTTTTGAGTTGATTTAAGTTTGGTTATAAGTCTATAATTAAATTAATCAATAAATCAACACTCAATTAATAAATAATTTGGTATCCTATTCTTGCTACACATGAGATTCACACAATGAGTGAGTTTATCAGCAACTCTCTGCGTAGACATCACGGAAGTTACACACAATGTCATTATGACCTTCAGGTACTCTAAAGTCGGGAGTATCCTGTAACGGAAACGGTCTCCAGGAATAGTACCTGGTACCCGAGTCGAGTCGAGCCAGTTCCACGTACTGGAAAGGCAGCAAAAGTTTATCAAATGCTACAGCTTGATATGTATGTGGGGTGAGATGAGTAACTTGTCTGTAGAAAGCTGAATCAAAAATTGGCAAACAAAAAAAAAAAAAAAAAAAAAAAAAAGAAGTTATACATCTTGAATATTTTCCAAAGTACAGATTTGGTCAAATAGACCAATACTCCTGCTGGTCTTTGTTACGTTTTCCATACAGTAAGTATAGTCTTGGGGTGGAACTAAGGGAATCTAACAAAAACAGTACATAAATATGGGCCAAGAAGGGCTCTGGTGGTTTGGGTAGAAACCCTCCCCAAAGGAAAATTTTATTGCTATAAGCTTGCTCTTCAACAGCTCTTTGAGACAAATTTGTGATTCTCATTTGAGCCTCACTTTAGTTTCAGTTTTGTCTAAAATGTTTTTCATAGGTTTCTCCTAAAATTCACTTGGAGAAATAAGGCTAGATATCAATAAGCAAGAGTCACACTTGAGAGTTAAGTGAGATATCCTGCTGAACTTTTTAATGCACAGGTGTCAAACATGCAGCCCACCAAAAGGTCCGACCCAGCCCCCGGGATGAATTTGTGAAATGCAAAAATTACACTGAAGATATTAACAATCAAGGATGTTAAAATCATTTTAGGTCAATTCAATCTAAAGTGGGTCAGAACCAGTAAAATACTACCATAATAACCTATAAATAATGAAAACTGCAAATATTTCTCTTTGATTTACTGTTAAAAAAAAAAAAAAAAAAAAAAAAGTTAAATTATACAAAAATGTTTACATTTACAGACTAACCTTTACAAAAAAAAGTGAGCAGCTTGAACAAATATGAACAACCTTAAATGTCTTAATAGAAGTATGGAGTTTTAATAATATTCTGCCTGTTATTAAATGTTTTGTGTCTTTGTAGATCCGTTGTGATCTGCAAGTTGTAATGCACATGTATAAATGATAAAGTGAGACATAATGTTACTAAAATTGCACTTCCTTTTCTTAAGAATTTTCAGGGTGTTTATATTTGTTCATGTTATGTTCAAGTACAGCTGTAGATGTAAACATTTTCATTACAGAATCTTACCTTTTCACTCAAAAACATAGAGAAAACCTTGGGGTCAACATTATTCATAAGTTCTTAACCTTCTGTATTATTTTACTGGTCCGGCCCTCTTTAGATTGTATTAGGCTGAATGTGGCCCCTGGACTAAGATGTGTTTGACACCCCTGTTTTAATGGCTCTGAGCAATGTGTCAGGCTACACATGCACGCACACGTATACACACACACACACACACACACACAAAAACATGAATAAAGGTGTAAAACACAGGCCCTTTATTAAAATGGCATCAGGCAACAGTACTTTTTTTAAAGTGCATCAATTTTAAACAATTTTGCTACGATCTTCAACCAGAACAGTGTCCTTTAACACAGTGGGAGCTGTAGCTCAACTATGACTGAGAACTCTACTGCACACATTATCAACTAGCATATCAGTCCTGCACCACCTACAAAATCTATCACAAGGATAGACAAAAAAAAAAAAAAAAGTCTTTAGACCCACAAATCCAAAGACTAAGTGGATATTAAATGAATGGGGGCAAAATGACTTCAAAAGGCAATACTGGGCTTTTCTTTTGAGGGTAATACAGGGAGATCAAAATGGAGACGCTGACTCCACTGAGGTCACAACCAGCCCGAACAGTGAGTGTCAGCCTCCTTATATCCACACCCACTCACAACAATTACCCTAAGCTGTGGTGGAAACACAGGTGCATCCAATCACACCTGATCAACAGAACCTGAAGGCAGGATCTGCTGGTAATGGTCTTGAAATAAAATCTCCTGATAATGTCCAACTACACTACAGTTCTAGATGTGACCCAGATTTATGAACACCAGGACAAAGTGAATATTTATGTCACTCACATTAGAACAACATATGGATGTAACTGAAGTAGCTAATTCAGCTGTAAAGTAAGTCCTCCTGCATGTAGTTGGGATTATTATTATTATTTATTCAATTTTTTTACAAGTTTTATTTATTTCTCATTTTTATCAGTATAATACAGTCCAGTCTACTCAGGTTGAAGAGCAAGAAAAGAAATAAAAGAACAGAAAACAAACAAATGAAAAGAACAGCCTGTGTTTGTGTCAGAATATGTTTAGGCCCCTTAATAGACACATTTTTCCCTGAATGTCAGCCATTTTCCCCAGTTTTTTATGAAGAGATTTTCTTTCAACTTCAGTTTATATGAAATATATTCCATGACAAGTATACCATCTGCGTTTGAAAGCTGTTGTTTGTAAGACGGAGCATCAGTCTGAAGCCAGTTCTTTGTTTTGGCCTTCTTTCCTGCCACCAGGAGGATCTTGACAAGATATATGTCTCCTTTATGCACCATTTCTTCCAAATGTCTGAGGTAAAGAACAAGACAAGAATTTGGGATTGCATATCCCAACGCACAGAGAGCTGAGTGAACCTTCGCCCAGAGGGGTTGAATATTTGTGCATTTCCAGAACATGTGTGTGTGTGATCTATATCCATGTGATTACAAAGTCTGCAACATGGCTGTTGAGTATTAATTTGTTTACTTTTAATTTTAGGTGTGATGAAATAACAAATTAGATTTTTTCCTCCGCCAAGGAGGTTATGTTTTTGTCGATGTTGGTTTGTCTGTCTGTCTGTCTGTCTGTCTGTCTGTCTGTGTGCAAGATAACTCGAAAAGTTATGAACAGATTTGGATGAAAATTTCAGGAAATGTTGATACTGGCACAAGGAACAAATGATAAAATTTTGGTAGTGATCAGGGGTCGGAGGGGTCACGGGGGCCCACTGATCTGCCTTGGCGGAGGTCTGTGCTCTCCGAGTGCTTTTCTAGTTCCAATTAAATTCTTCATTTAGGTGACTGTGAGGTTGATTGGTGTGTTTGCCACATATCATACCATATCCCCTCTGGGATCTCCTCAGTAGTTGGGATTATAACTATGGCAGTCAGTCCCTTTTCCTCTGTTCACATCAAACTAACACTAACTCATCTGTTTCTGTGCAGGTTCCGTGCTGGTTTTAAACAGGCCTTCCGCTGCTGCCCATGTGTCCCTCGTGGTTCTTACGAAGGCCTGGAACTCAAGTCCACCCGCTATCTTCAGTCTCAAACCAGTGTGTACAAGGCCAGCAGGACGGAGACGACCGTTTCCACTGTTCTGCAGATCGGGGATGAAGTAGAGCCGCCCAAGCATAAGGCTGTAGCTGGTCCAGGGACAGGTGTTGTTGGGGCCAGACCACATAGCTCTTCCTTGGATCTCACCTCGAACGGGTCGTCCTCCCGGAGCGTGTCGAAAACAGTGTCGGAGACGTCCAGTTTCTACTCTAGTAACAACCTTCAAGAATAGACAGGCTGGTATTTTTGCAGACAGCTGGGAGAGAGTGAGCTGACTGTTCACACTGCTGCTTTTGTGTATGTGTTTATACAAAAGTACAGTGTGAATGAATGTGTGACATTGTCCCTCCAACACAAAACATGGCCACGGTTTCATTGGAAGGTCATACCGATGTACTCAGCAAGACTTCATCCTTAGAAAGAAGAGGACATTCCAGCTCATTGAACACCATCACCACCTACAACACCCTTCAACCTATTATTCCCCATTCCCCTTCGCAGTAAACTATCATCCTGCATTTGAGAGGTTTGCTGAGTGCTGAAAACCAATGCTAAGTACTTTGATGACACGATCACATTCCAGTTTGAAAGCTAAAGAGAAGCAGACGCTCAGATCATTGAATCTTCACAGCTTTTGCTTGTCACACCAACTCTCTTTCAGTGCAGAGTGAAGGTTCACACATCTTCAATCACACACACTGTGTGACTTCACACAGTCTATTTTGGAGTGAAGCTCTAACATGAGACCGGCATACTGCGAACACATCACGTCCTTGTTTTTACAGGGGAGCATTCTGTGAAATATTATGGAGGAAATATAGTTTCACAGAATACCCCTTCCCTAACGATACATTTTTGAAATCAAGGATCGATGTGTAGTTTTGGTTGAAATGCTTTCTCTAAAGAGGTGATAGAGGAGAAAATAGCAAAATATAAGCTCTGAACTTGGCATGTGTGGGTGTGTGAGTGCATGTGTGTGTAATGGAGCTGCTCAGAATGCCTACTCTATCCCCTGAAGCAGTTTGTAGATAGAGAACCTGTGTCTGGCAGAATGTACGCTTGAAGGATCCCCTGTAGGCAATGTTGAAAAGTCCTGGCTATCACCTGAAACACCAGTGACATCTGCCTCAGCTGTCATTTGGCTAAACACTGAATTAAACAGCTGTGAGTATCATCTCCGGATTGTAGAGATGTTTCATCTGTTGAGGAGGCATCAGCGAGTCTCAAGTGGAAAAGCCCCAGACTGCGCAGTATGTGACCTGAGTCCTAAATCCAACCTTCTAATGTTTTATTTCATATCCATTTGCAAAGAAAACAAAATCAGTACGGTAATTGTTACCATTAGCTACCTGTTTGTGTATTCTGCAGCATCCTTATCAGACACAACACAGTGATCTACATGCAGGGCAGCACTATCAAACTGTGAAACCCTGTATTTTTACGACTCTTTTGCTGCCTTTCCACCCGGCAGCAACATGCACTCTGTGTCTTAATGCGATTTGGCTGGATTACACTCATAGATCTAAAACACCACTATGTTTCCGCTTCACTTGTGTGTGAGTTGTTGTTTGTTGTCGTTAAATCACCTTTAACCTTTTCTGTGAGTTTAAGGTGATCCAGTTTAAGTGTAATCCAGTCATACGTGATGCGTGTTGAAATCAGGTTTACAGGGCTTCGTGGACGTTTCATCCTGGAACGTGTGCAGATAGTGTGTTAGCTGTAGCTCTCTAATGTGCAGTGATGTGCCTTGCTTTTTAGCATAATGTCTGTAAAAGGATGAGGGGAGGACTCTGCTGGAGACCCAGAAAAGCCCACAGGGGCGAACTGTTATAGCCTACTAAAGCTTAATGTACACACAAATAATCATTATAGAGAGAGTATGAAGCTCCATGCATTGTTTTTGATTATACCCTAAAACAAGTCAAGTTAATTAATGGAAGTCAGTACATTTCAATTCAGATCTCCTGTAGAGAGCTTAATGAGCACATCCACATGATTTACATATTTCCCATGCAAACACAGACTCAACCACACACATCCATAAACTAGCAAAAGAACAAGTTACAGCTGATACACACATACACTGCAGAAAACAAATGAAAGTTTTCTGCAGAAAAGCACAAGTTTGAAAGCAAAATTAGTCGCTTTTCCATTGACCCTCAAATTGCCCAAATATAAATTGCACATAAAAAATTACTTAATGTAAAAACGACAATTTCGGCAAAAGTCTCATTTTTCGATTGAAAGTCTTTGCACTGGCAAGAGGTCATTTTTTGGGCATAGCGCAAATGGTATATCACGCAAAACTGCAATGGAAAGACTATTTTCGCAACTGGAGTCAGGTGAATTAACAAAAACAATATTGACGTACATTACTACAAGCGAAGAAGAAACATGTCGCGGTATGTGTGGACACACCAGGAAACCCCATCATTTTCTAATTTAGTACGAGATAGAGGGGTAATATATAATAATAATGAATATATCTGTAAATCAACACCATATTTACGTTTGTCGGCATGTTTATGGAATGACTTCTCGTGTCATCTTGCGATAACAAATAAACAAGTCATCGCATTTGTGATTTAATGGAAAAAGTGACATTACGCACTTCTGTTTTTTCAACATTTAGTAAACATCTGTAAAGTTTTGCGCAGATGTCTAATGGAAAAGCGACTACTTATGACAAAAATTCTACTAATTTTAAAAGAAGTGAACAAAAGCTCATAAATAGTCATCACATGATTAAATCACATTGTGAGACAGATGTTAGTTGCAGGGTGCGTGCATAAGCTACGTACATAGAATGATCACCTGTTCACACTAGTCACTCAGCTGTCACACACACCCCTCCACCTCCTGGTCTATTCTCAGCGCACAAAAGCTGTTGGAAATTCCACCGTCACCTGTTACAAAACCGAGGTCCAAAAGAAGGAGCGACAAGACGTGGAACTGGAATCGAATCACTATTACCTTGTTCACCCTGTTACACTGTGCATCCTGGTGACAAGGAACCACATCAGCAAATGCATTAAGTACCTACAGGGACTAGAGGATCCACCTTTAACACAAAGAGAAAATGAAAGACATAAACCACAGGACAGTAAACGTGACACTTTACTGTTATATCAGTGGATTTGTTAGAAAAAAAACACATTATAGAAGAACACAGACAAAGCATTAAATGAATCCCATCATTAATCATCAAACAGACCTCATTAATGATTAAAATAGACCTTCTCCACTTCAGTAAATAATACACCTCCACAAAAGCTGGTAAAAAGTAGTGTTCAGCTTTCTCAGTGTTTAGAATTCACTAACCTCCAACCAAAGAAACAAAGGGAATACATGTTTATTTGTGCAATATTTTGACCTCAGGACGTTTCCCATAATTGGTTGCCAATGTGGTAAATAACCACATTAAACTGCAGCAGAAGCCCAAGCACAATGGCTAAGATAGTAAGTTAATAATGAATATTCATACATATTTAATTTGTATATATCGCTGCAGTAAACTCAGCCTGCAACGGGAAAACTGTACCATATTTATACTGATTGCAGTCACCATATTCCAACAACTAGGCAACTCCAGGCCAATTTTGATATACAAGATGTATCAAAAAAAAAAAAAAAAAAACCTGTACATTTTGAAAAATTACCCCCAGTTCTGCATTTGATCATTTTTGGAATTTTCTTTTACGGACGTCGGTAGGTAGGGGATTGGCGGATATTTGTCCAAATTTACAGACCCTGGTTTTCATGCATGAGTGAGCAGGGGCAAATTGTGCAATTCAAGTTAAAACTGGTTTGTGCAAAGTAGCGGTGGGATTTAAATTCAATCAAAGGTCATGTGAGGGGACAATGGGCATCCATCTTGTTTTCCATAAAATTGCCAGGTTACAGCGTTAACACATTGGCCACCATGTCAATTTCATTTCTTCACCCATGGCAGCTGTTCCTGTATTTCAAAGTTAATTCAGCTTGTTTAGGCCTGAAAATGTCACTGAGGACAGGCTAAGGTAGGGTTAGGGTTAGGGTTGACCCTAATCCCACTGCTACTTCGTGCAAATCACTTTTAACTTGGATTGCGCAATTTGCCTCTGCTCACTCATGTATAAAACCTGGGTCTGTAAATTTGGACAAATATCCACCAATCCCCTACCTACTGACGTCCATAAAAAAAAAATTCCAAAAATTATCAAGTACAGAACTGGGGGTAATTTTTCAAAATGTACAGTTTTTTTGATACACAGTTTTTTTGATACAGGGGTTGGACAAAATAATGGAAACACCTTCACCTCAAGATGATAATGCCCCAATCCATACAGCTAGAATTGTTAAAGAATGGCATGAGGAACATTCTAATGAAGTTGAGCATCTCGTATGGCCGGCACAGTCCCCAGACCTCAACATTATTGAGCATTTATGGTCAGTTTTAGAGATTCAAGTAAGACGTCGATTTCCACCGCCATCGTCTCTAAAAGAGTTGGAGGGTATTCTAACTGAAGAATGGCTTAAAATTCCTTTGGAAACAATTCATAAGTTGCATGAATCAATACCTCGGAGAATTGAGGCTGTAATTGCCACAAAAGGCGGACCTACACCATATTAAATTATATTTTGTTGATTTTTTAAGGTGTTTCCATTATTTTGTCCAACCCCTGTATGTTAAAAAGTTAACCAGACCCGTGCTCCTCTGGGCAGGTGTTAAAGTACCTACATAATACATTGTAGGTTAAATTGTTAATGTACTCAACTTTTAGCTCAATTATAGACACGACAAACCCTAACTTTCTGAAAAATGAGCATTATTTATTAATTCTACTGTTGCTCTAGTTTCTCATATGTGGGTTTAATGCACGACTTACAATACATCAGCTCAAAATGGGGGAAGAATGATCTGTTTTGGTTCTCATCTGTAAGGCAGCACAAATAAGGCCATGTAAAATGTTACAGCTGTGAAAGTGACCACATAACTGTTACATACTGCCAACTACATCTGTGTAAAGCTGTAGACTCGTGGTGAACTTTATGGCAGCTAGAATCTTTTAAATTTGTGGCGTCATGTGCCTTGCCAGTGGATTTGAACAGGTTAAAGGAGACAAATATCCTCAGTGATAATCTGTAGCTAAATGTTTATCTACTAGATTGGTTCATGTGGAGAGTCTGGAAGGCAGAGCACCTTCAACGCTCAAAAAGAATCAACAGGGAGAAAATCAGAGTATGATAGCTGATGTTATTAGAACATCATTATCTGATTACACCCTGAACACAACCTGCGTGCCTGGATTTGGACAGATCTGGATAGGAAAATGTTCTCATCTGCATTTACTGCTACAAGTAAATGATCTCATGTATACAAGCTGCTGTTGTAGCTAAAACGACCTCTGAAGGACAGTATTATGAGGAGTTTGTCCTTCATAGACACTGGGTTGAGTATGTGACAAGAGCTTAATCTGTGACAGATTGTGTTGTTCCTGGTTTTTACAGATTATAGTTCAATTAACACCGGACTAATACTACCAGGGGACCTGATGTAATTAAGAAATTACCCCTCTGTGTCTGTTTTTTAGGCAGCACATTCACACTGGGTAACTGAGGTCTGTTTTGTTTAAGTTTACTGCCATTATCCCCTGATGTGAAGGCTTTGCATAAACATACTACTAATAAGCGACCGCATAATAACTGTTGAGCCTGTTTTTCTGCACGCTGCCATGCAAGTCATTGGTCTCATCATCTTTTAGAGATTTGGCTTCACTGATGGATTTTATGCAGTCTCTACTAATGGGTGTCCATGCTGTGTAGTGAACATACGCCTCCTGAATTTGCAATGTCAGAACTTTAATTTAAAACTGCCATCGTTTCTCAACCACAAAAGACACTGAAAAAAAAAAAAAACTTGAAAAAGGTTCATGTATGGTGTGATGGAATATTTACAAACGTATACATTCACACAGGATTAACGTCACAGAAGACCTTCATAATTCTTACAAATTCAAGGTCTCAAGAAATACTAGTCTAGTGTTAATAGGCTTCCTGGTAGACACAGTTTACAGCTCGCCAAATAGCTGCAGTGTTTGATAGTTTTTGTGTAACTGGGCAAAAAATCAATAATTACTGTTGGGCATATTGTAATTCAAGTGAAAGGACATGAAACTTCTGCTTCTCTTCCTTCTCTCTGTTTTCAGGCGGTAGAAAATCTGTTCTGTGAGGCAGATTTTTGGCCAATCACAGGCACTTTCACACATGTAGGAGGGTTAAATATGAAACTGACAGCTGTTCAGACTTTAGACCAATGGCAGTCAATACATAGGAGGCACCACCCCAATTAAAATAACTTGTAGAAGAGCTATTTAAACTTATTCATTTAAGCAAAAATGTCTCTGAAATAAAGATGTACATCAGTGTTTCTCAACAGGGGCGTTGGGACACCATCGGGGGGCATTTGGAACGAGAAAGCTGAGAGGGGGGTGCAGAGACCGAAATGGGGGGTGTTAGTCTGTATATCAATATCAAGCAGCATTTAATGTCAATGGCGAATTTCTGTTATTTTGCCAAATGTCTTTTTCCTAACCATAGATCCGACCTCTTTTCACCTCTTCCAGACAGTGTTTCAGCACCTTCCCTCTGGACAGCGACAGCAGGAGATAATACCTGTAATACCTAATGCCACCATCATCTTCAAATGTACGATTACATTTAAAAACTAACCGAAATCACATAAAGTAACATTAAATACTCATTATTAATTTTCCAAACCCACAGCAGAGGGATGAAAGAGCCTGGTAGGATAAATAAAAATAGGGTTGACAGGAAGAACTCGTCAGTTTTTATTGGTTATGACATGGACAACACACTGAGCTTTCGTTGACACAACTTATCTATAAGTTAGGTGTGAAATTGGAGTGGTTTCTTGGGGGCTGGAACAGATTAATGGTATTTCAATCAATTTCAATGGGGAAAATTGATCTGATATACGAGCAAATTGAATTACAAGCTCAGCCACGGCCAGAGGTGTCAAAAGTATTCACACTCATTCCTCAGGTAGAAGTATAGATACTAGGGTTTAAACAGACTTCTGCAGAAGCTGAAGTATCAACTCAAGCTTTTTACTCAAGTAAAAATGTAAAAGTACTGATTTCAAAACTACTAAAATTTAGGACATTAGGACAAAAGCTTAGGCGGTGCCACAGGGGCCTATAGTGCACTACCCCACCTCCCCAAAAAACATGTTTCTAAAGACCATAATGACTATAATGTTATGTTAAAATGTTAATATTGAAACATTTGGGATGCACTAGTCTACCTGTTTCAGCCGCATATACGCCCATTGAAAATGAACACATTTGAGTCCAATGCAAATGTATTAAAGAACCATATATGTGTCCTAGTGGGCATTAACATGTGTTTCATGGAGCAGAAAATATGAGGACTAGTTGAATATAAGTATTGGAATGGTGCAAAAAGTAAGGCATGATGGATTGTGGACAAACCAACAGGGTGTCGGAATGGTATATGTTTATACTTCTCATCCTACCACAATCTCCTCTGTGGATGGCACCATTTATCTGGATTTTTAAAAATTTGAACTATGACAAGTTAGAATGAAATAGGAGTAACAAGGCTATTTTTCAAACTTGACAATTGCATGAAAATGCAAAGAGTAGAAGTAAAAAGCCATCTGAAAAAGAATAACCTCAGTAAAATATAGATTACCAAAATTTCTACTTAAGGTAACAAAGTATTTGTACTTAGTTACTTGACACCTCTGGTCACAGCACAAATTAAACTTGTTAGTCAAGGTTAGGGATGGGAATCGAGAATCGGTTCTTTTTGAGAACCGGATCCCAGTAGCTCGATTCCTTGGAATCGTTTGCCTGCCTGCTTAACGATTCTGCTTATCGATTCCACCTTCATTGTGCATGCGCGATGACATCACATGTACGCTGCATTGTTTTGGTCAGAACGTAGCCAACATGGTGTTGAGGCAGAAACATTCCAAACAGACCACACCAGGTCCACTTGTAACACTTGCGAAGCTTCCATTTCTTCAAAAGTGTGGAATCCCTCCAGTACGTTCAAACATTTGTCCACAGCATGTGAATCTTTTACAGGAATGTCACGTATTTTATTCGCTACTGAGCGACGCTTGTGAATGTAGCGGCAGAGTGAATGCCGAGCCCAGTTCCGGTTCCGGTGCAGGCAACAAATGTTGTACCTCCTCAAATACAAGTTTCTGAAGGTAGGGGAAAGGAAATGAGGTGCACAACAACAGGAGACAGGCCAAGCCGAGTCGAACTGGTTCCACAAAGTGGACATGCGGCAATAGAGGAATTAATAAAGTGTCTGTAGTTTTACTTTCACTGTCCCCCCCACCCCCAAACCAGGCCTGGCACCAACTGTTATTATTATTTGTACATAATGTATATGTTATATTTTCTGTGCAGGTATGGAAATATAAAAGACAGTTAATGTAAACACACCCGTTCGTACTCATTTATTCCCTCACCCATTGAGAATCGATAGAGAATCGGATCGATAAGCAAAATGGATAATGGAATCGGAATCGTTAAATTCTTATCGATTCCCATCCCTAGTCAAGGTACTACTGTATATTACTAAACCAATGGGTAATGTGTCTCCTTGCGGCCCTTGTATGAGTATGAGCAGCACGTTCTTCATACAAAAATGAACAAAAGCGTCATAATATAAGTTAAAATACAAATGTTTCTCTTTTCAGGAGTTTCTGAAGTTAGTTGCAATAGAGAAACAAATGCATATCAAGATTAGGTTTAAGTGTGTGTTAGGGCTTCAGATATGATGTTCTTACAGGGACAAAAAGACAAATATGTGCTTTTTTAAGTGTATGTTTGATTAAGAAAATGGAAGGACTGTGCAGTAAGAGTCAACATGAAAGTCATAGACGACACTGAATCATCTTTATATCAATATCTGTTTTTATTTGACCCCTAATCACAACCAGAAAGCCACCAGTAATCCCCTAAGTGCATCCTGAGTATTTGATGTATCCTCACCTTCCTATCACTCGGACCGGTCAAGTGCAGTGGGTGAGCAGCATGCTGAGGCTCTAATGAATATGTAATCAACTTTGTTCAGCGAGTGCTCCTTAAATGAGCGTTTGGAAGGTGCTCTGGCTCTCTAACATGCACACAGTGTTACTGATGAGAGCAGGAGCGACGGAGATAAAAGATGGCAGTTTGTGGCTGAGGAGAGGCGCCAGGCAGGCTCCACAGCGGGGTGAATAGCCTCATCAGCACCATCTCTTCCTGTGTTTCTATCCATCCTTCGCTCTTCAATCATGCTAATTACAGCCGAGAAGTGGAGAGGGCGACCAGGAAAACACATACACACACATATATACACACACACATATATAAATTAGCTCACTGGTCTTTAAATGGAGTGAAATATTAAGACTGCCAATTTATTGACTTGAGGTTCACTCATGCGTATACGTAAAAGTGGGAACAGATTGCTGTACTTATCTGCCGCTGTGACCTAAGTAGTCTGTTTTGAGTGCCACATGCATTTAACGTCCTTCCATCTATTACTCAGTGCACTTCATTGAGAAAATAAAATTGGCTTATAAAAACATGTACGTATTTATACGATGCTTTTGACTTTTATTATGTGCTTTAGTGTCTGAGGGGACGTTCATGCTGCAAATGTAGTGAACCAGACTTTTCAGTATAATCAGTGTAAACGTGTTGCTGCAGTGAGGCTTAGTATTGTTGCTTTGTGGAGACAAAAAAAAAAAAAAAAAAAGAGGAAAGACAACCAACTCTCTGATTTTCATAATTTTGTGCAAATGTTAACCTTTCTAGTGGTCTCTTTTTGTCATTTTACTTCTGAATGTGACATTTTGACTATAAGCGGAGAAGATGAACCTTGAACCATGATATAGAAATATCTGTATCTGTGTTGTGCTGTAAATTAATTCATCCATTGAAAGATGTTCACTTCACAGCGCTTGGGACTGCAAACTCTGTCCTTGGAATAAATTGGACTGTTGTGAACCATGCCAACTCTGTGCCATGAAAAGACATCCTGCAGTATTAGTGCCTGTTCCAAGACAAATGTTCATATACCTCTCTCTTGCTATGCTCTGGGCTGTGTCTAAGAGCCTGAAGTAGCAGAAGTGGATGAATCTAATGTTTTCTCTTCATGCATTAGCCTTACTTTAGTCTCAGTGCATCGTCCTACCGATCATTTATTGACTCAAGAGTCCATATCTTCATATCTGTATATGAAAATATTTCCATTTTCGTTTGGCTCTGTATTCCTTCACACTGAATATAACAAAAAACATTAACATGACATTTACCCATAAAGACCCAGTGTTACTTTTGTGGCAGTTCCAAAATGAATTTTGCTCAAGATTTCACCTTTTTTTAAATGATTTGTCTCCATTTATTGTAACATTATGCTCTGTATTTAGCATATTTTCAGTGAAAATCATGTATTTTTCTCTATTTAACCCTTTCATGCATAATGGTCACTACAGTGGACAGCCATTCTACAGCTGTTCTCTTGTATATTCATGGGTTTCAGTTCATACCATTACTGTAACTGTGCTGTTCTTGATAAGCCTGTTCTACACCAACATGTTTACGTTTAAATCAATTTCTAATTGTTATAAGAATCTTATTAACAGTTTTCTTAAACAAAAAAGGGTTGTTTTTTTCATATAACCGAATGAAGTGAGTAATAACTAATATTAGAGTATGTTAAAATGTGAGACAACATTAGATTAGCTGCATTAAAAATGTTTTTATTTCATAATTTTTATACAGTTTATCACTTTCTGATGATGGTTTTAAAAACATGTTTCTTTGCTTTAAAAATTAAACACATGGTGTCCAGCTGAGTGGACATTTTTGTAACTCCATAAAATAAATTGGTTCATTAACAAAACTAAGGTTTTCATAATTCGTGCATGAAAGGGTTAATATATTGATCCTGTAGATTTTCATAAAAGCTCAGATTAACCCTGTAAAGCCTGAACCATTAAATCGCAAACAGAAAATTCCAGTTCTTTGAAACTGGAGCCTTTATTGGTCCTTCTGAACAACAACAACAAAAATTTTCAAATATCAATTTCCATGCATGAGTTTCAATTTTTTATCATATTTGATACATCAGGTTTCAATGCTCAAATATTTTTATTTTTGAACAAACAAAAACATAATATAACACAAACATGTCTAATAAATTAGTAATTCCTTTTCAAAATTGACAAAGTTCTGCCTCCTTTCACATTAATGACAATCTTGTAGTGTCACTGGAAAGGCCTCTGGTGAATGAATTCCTCCCCCCTGGTGGATTATTTGTGTATTGCATCTATCTAATTGTATACATCAGGTTTTTCAAGAAAAAAAATATCACACTGATCATGTAGAGGGCTTCAAAACTCATCTATCAAATATGATACGTTTGGCGTTATAGGGTTAAAGTTGAGAGTTATTATATCCGAAACAGAGAAAAGTGAAGAAGAAGTGACTATTTCGGCAAAATATATTATTAGCTGAACATAAACCAAGCATCTCCATCCATTGTCATTTACACAGGTCTGCAATTATTTAGAAATGATCGGCTTCAGAGATTAAATGTGTTAAATGTTACATATTTTAATAACATTAACTGGAAAACAAATGACAGAAGTGCAGGTTTGCTTATGTTTTCAAGGTACAGTAGATGATAAAGCGTTATTACACATATATATTGGTTTATGTACACTTATACAATAGATTTATAAATCTTCCACTAGATAGAACCTGTAAAGTGAATGTATTGTCATGTGCAGACAGTGTTTTGAAGTAGATTTTGAGTAAAACCCATTCTCTTATTAATTCTCAAATTTCACATTTTGACCCAAGACTGTATCTTGGAAACTTCAGCCAACCAGCATTTTTGACTTGATTTTTCTTTATCAGTGACTCACACGTGGTAAAATTTCACAACTTTTATTCTGGAAGCATTTTACTCATATTAATGTTGAGGGTTATTATATCAAAAACAGAGAAAACTTAAGAAAACGTGACTTTTTTAGTAAAATATATCATTAACTGAACATAAACCCAGGGTGTCCATCCACTGTCACTGATCCAACTCCATGGGTTTTACTGGTGAATCAATGTTGTAAAAGATGACAGTGTTTCCACGTTCACTACAGAGCCTCTGAACGTCCAAATGGGTCATATCTGATGACCATGAAAAGATGACAAACTGTATTTTACACCAATTATTTATATGTATTGATAGGATTATTGGATCAGTAGTTATTAATCATTTTGGATCAGTAGATGGTTTTGACCACCAGTTGCTGTTTGGGTCTTTATGGGTAAAATCATAAGTTTAAAAAAAAAAAAAAAAAATCCAGACATAACTATCCATCTGGACATATTCATTCATGTTCTATTATGTATCCAAAACCATCCAAATACATCATTCATTCATTAACATCTAAACTAGTTTATTCTGAGTCAGGTATCAGATACATGTTCTGTTATTTACATGTGAAGTACTGTTTGAATATATAATTTTTAGGCTTTATCCTCCTGACACACTAGGTAAAGACTGTTCCAATGTGACATAAAAAGCAGAATCGTCTATTATCTTTTATCTGAAATATAAGAACGATAGGAGAGACTGACTGACTACAGGAACATAAGACAAATTACATGTAAGTACTCACAAATCACAGTAAAAGCCAATAGTCCACTCTTCTTCTTCTTCTTCTTCTTCTTCTTCTTCTTGTTCCACAGTTCTATTAAACCTCCATTTACGACTTGCATTTTCCTTGAATTTGTCATTTGGTACCACTGGTTACCGTGGTAACAGATGTCTTTGGTAGGGAGAAGGAGGAAAGCATAATTTGTGTTTTGTTTGATCTTTATAAATAGTGAAGAACTGAAATTTTGCAGCAAGCATTCCATTCCAAGTTGTAGAGCAACAGAGCAACTTTTGGACAAAAATAAGTCTAAAAATGCACCACAGTTTCATCTTTTTTCTTTAATATCTAATTTGTCCGTACTTGATATTCATAAAAAGTGAACCCACTGAAGGAAGTGAAGCTATACTCTGTACACACTAACAGATATTTTTCTAATCAAATATTTTTATCCTCCATTTAAAAAAAAAAAAAAAAAGATAATCTATCTACACAAGCTTCATTTTACAAAATATCTCTGTCTACACAACAATGCAAAAAACCACCAGATCAACTACTGTTTCTGTTGTGACTGTAGTGATACTGGACGTAACAGATGGAGGGGTTTTAATGTGTCATCAAGGTGAAACAGCAACAAATTCAGCTCTAAATTTAAGTTACCTGTAAGGAATACACCTGTAGAAATGTACTCTTTACATGGTGTGGATTTGTCCGTAACACCGGTTTCCCAAAAGTATCTGTGACCTTGATCTACTGCAGGTCATACACTGATTTATACACCTGGATTTGATGTTTCAGCTGCAGCTTCATTACATAAAGCTGTAAAAGACAGAGTATAACGAGGTGTGACAATCATTTCCCATTTCCAAACTCTTAGACCCCTTTCATACGACAACGCTCTTGGGTGAATATGACAAAATATTTCATCAGATGTGCCTTACGTTTAGACGGGAACGGCGTTTTGGGGGTTGAAAACACCAAAAAGTTTAGCCACCTTCTAGAGTGGAAATCTTAAAAACACTCCACTCTTGCGTCACCATCTAGGGGCGCTGCTACCAATTATGGGTCCCATGAAATGTAGCTTTTGGGTCATTCCATATAATTTCATCAAGTGGTCCCCACCTGACCCTCTCAGATTTTTCTACATTTTTACATACTTCTAGTACATTATATATGATGGAAAAACGCAAAATTTCAAGGCTTAATTGTAAATAATTCCAAAGTTATGACCATTTGAAGTAGGTAGGGGGTACCCTAAAATTGCGACCAAAATAAAGACTTGAAATTTTCGGCTATTTTCAGGCTTCTGTAACTTCTGAACAACAAGAGCTAAAGGTCTGAAATTTTCAGAATCATTTCACAAGAATCTATAGTCCTAAGAAATGTGAAAATATTTACTTTAAATTTATAATTCCATGTTACAGAGAATGACAAAGTTGAGATTTTATCCATCACGAACTTCTAAAATGCTACATTTGGCCACTTATTACACAAAAACTAGTCATCATATTCATCAGAAATTTTATGTGCTATATCTTGGCTACTTAGGGAATGGATGTGTGTAAAATGAAGGTCCTATGTTATGTTATGTATGATATATGAACAGCTGAAAATCAAAAATATCTGTCCGACCTTAGGATTCAAAGGTCAATATCAGCATGTGGGATAGGTAGTATCACAAAATAAAAGACACCATGTGAAAGTACAGGAATTGCCCTAAATTTTGACACCAAGCACAACTTGCTTCTATAAATCCCATATGGGGCCAAAAATATCCATATTTAATTTGAACATTTAACCTAGAAGGATTTATAGAAGCAAGTTGTGCTTGGTGTCAAAATTTAGGGCAATTCCTGTACTTTCACATAGTGTCTTTTACTTTTAAATTTTGACACCAAGCATAACTCGTTTCTATAAATCCTTCTATGTTAAATGTTCAAATTAAATAGGGACGTTTTTGGCTAAAATATATATAATGTTCTATAAGTATGTAAAAATTTAGAAAAATCTGAGAGGGTCAGGTGGGAAATTTTCTTAAAATCTGTTGATTTCATATGGAATGACCCTTTTATGAAAATCTGCATGATCAGTGAACTAAATGTAGGAAAATACCTGATTTATGCTTAAAAACGCAAAATACAGAGCATAATATTAGAATAAATGGTGATAAATTGGTTAAGAAAGGTAAAAAAAAAAAAAAAAAAAAAAAGTGAAAAATTAATGTTACAACTGCCACAGAAATAGCACTGGGTCTTTATGTATTAAAAGCATCAGCAGCGTTAACAAACCAGTTCCAACAATTATCCACACCCATTAAAAGAGAACCAGGAATGGAAATGCATAGCGGGATGGCCTGTTTTATTCTTTTTCTGATTCGTCACAATTTGGAAAGTCACACTGCAAAAATAAAAATCTTACCTAGTGTATTTTTCTTATTTCTAGTCAAAATATCTCATTACACTTAAAATAAGACATAATCACCTTAAGAGTAACTTTTCAATGAGATATAAAGAACTTATTTTTAGACAATAGACCTTGAAAATCTTAATTTAGATAATTTTCCCTTGTTGCATTGGCAGATTTTTTTTGCTCAACTCTTTTTTTTTTTTTGCTTAATTCAATCAAAAACATCTGCCAATAGAACAAGTGAAAATTATCTAAGTTAAGTTCTTTATATCTCACTGAAAAGTTACTCTTTATGTGATTATGTCTAATTTTAAGTGTGATGAGATATTTTGACTAGAAATGGCAAAAATACACTTGGTAAGATTTTGATTTTTTCCAGTGCAGTTTTTCTTTTTCATGTGTTCAAATTAATCCACCTAAGTCAAAGATCAAAATAAACAAGCGACGATGAAAATAACACTTAAAACATAGGATTTTGTACAATTAATAGTTTAGTTTCACCTTTGGGTTGAGGAGAAAATTGGACTATTGGCCTTAGTGGAGGTCTGTGCTCCCTATAGTTTTTATATTTACTGTTACCGTTCTAAATAACACTCTCTATTGTAAAAGGAAGAATCCTCTCCTTTCTATGGATGTGATTCCAATTTTCACAGCCCGATCTAATGTCCTACCCTACCCTTCCTTGAAAATTGAAGCAGTAGTTTTTGCTTAATCCTGTAAGTAACACTATAAATGTAATACCATCCTCTTTGCCACTCTATCTATGTCAGTGTGACTCAAAACACAACTATATTTTCAGCCTGCATGATTTACTTGTACACTTGGGACAGCTTGAGAGCAGAATAGCGCCGACTTTAATTGACTTTAATTCATTCATACCAGTCAACCGTGTAGAAAAGGGAGTCAATTTTATGCATATCCCCAACGGATTTAAGGCGACACTTGCCACAGTTCCTCCTGGATGGTTTCTGAAATCCTCCTATGCTTTTAAAGCTAAAAAAAGTCAGCCCTGTGTGCAGGAGTATAGAGCCTAAATAATAAAACAAAATGTTGTTTTTGAGCTAAATACTGTGTAAATGCACCGTTGTGACTGAAAATATACTGTAGCTGTGAGGATGTAAATCTGAAGAAGTTATGTTTTACTGTCAGTCATTTCAGTTCTACAGGATGTATCAACAAGAAAAAAAAACTACACATTTTGAAAAATTACCCCCAGTTCCACATTTGATAGTTTTTGGAATTTTCTTTTATGGATGTCGGTAGGTAGGGGATTGGTGGATATCTGTCCAAATTTACAGACCCAGGTTTTCATGCATGAGTGAGCAGGGGCAAATTGTGCAATCCAAGTTAAAACTGGTTTGTGCGAAGTAGCGGTGGGATTTAAATCCAATCAAAGGTCATTGGAGGGGACAATGGGCATCCATCTTGTTTTCCATAAAATTGCCAGTTTACAGCATTAACACATTGGCCACCATGTCAATTTCATTTCTTTACCCATGGCAGCTGTTCCTGCCTTTCAAAGTTAATTCAACTTGTTTAGGTCTGAAAATGTCACTGAGGACAGGCCAAGTTAGCCAGTTTTGTGGAAAACAAGATGGATGCCCATTAGGGTGGTCCAACAATCATGGTAAAAAATAAAGTTTCAGATAACCTCAATTAGAACCCTGCATTAGGTTTTGGCATTCAAAAGATGATTTAGGAGAAAATTTGGAAGAAAAAGGAGATGTTTTAGAGGTTGCACAAGTTGCTGGAAGTTTCCTGGAAATTGACTAATTTTACATTTTCAGCATAGCCGAGCTGACCTGCTAAGAGAAGCAGCAGTACTGTCAAAACCAAGGTTTGAGTGCTTCATCTAGCAATATATGGATGAAGTATGGCAGCCGACATCTGTGGTACTGGAGTGAAGAATTGGTTGGCCTGGCATTCTTTGACTCCAGTGTGACACCAGAGCAGATGCAGCTGATGGTTCACAACATGATGGAAAATGAAGGTTCAGAGGTTCCACTAAAGCATTGGGATGCCCTTAATCAAGCAGATTATGAAGGGAAGCAGATCAGGGATTTTGTCAAGTTTCTTTTAAACTTTGGATCTGCCACAAACATTCTTCAGAATTCCTCCAGAAGCCTGGGCTGATGATGAAGACTTTCAGAAGGCTGATCAAATTGTGCATTCCAGAAAAGTTGTCAATGATGTTGCTGAAAGAGGGGTGGAGCTTATTCAAGACTTCAACTGTAGCCGAACAGAAAATGAAGATCACAAACAGTACTTGCTCCAAGTTGTCAAAGAACACAGGAAAATTTTTTGTAATTTCAATAAAGCAACAGTGGTTGCTGGACTTTCTAAGTAACATTTTTATGCAAGTTGCAGTTTGATTTTGAGAATAAAATGACAAATTCTTCTAATATGCCTTATTCATTTGGCTAGTTCTGTTATAGTATATAGAGCAATCTTCACGTGTCTTGTGCAACCTCTAAATATTAATTAATTTGCATAAAATTTGGACCGAAGTAATTTGGCCAGATATGGAACCAAATGCAGGGTTCTAATCCAGAGAATCTTAAAAACATTTTTTTGGACCACCCTAATGCCCATTGGCCCCTCCCATGACCTTTGATTGGATTTAAATCCCACCGCTACTTCTCGCAAACCAGTTTTAACTTGAATTGCACAATTTGCCCCTGCTTACTCATGCATGAAAACCTGGGTCTGTAAATTTGGACAAATATGCACCAATCCCCTACCTACTGACGTCCATAAAAGAAAATTCCAAAAATTTTCAACTGCAGAACTGGGGGTAATTTTTCAAGATGTATAGTTTTTTTTTATACACCCTGTATATCACACTGGTGTTTGTTTCAATTTTGCTTATTTATTAGTAAAGGAATTTAGGTTCATGGCTTCTAAAATTTGACTTAAATTATGCTTTTGACGGTTGATAAGTCAAACCTGTTACTCTTTGTGTATCTTTTCCAAGTATTGCCTGTGACTGTTTGTTATCTGCCTTCTGAAGTTCCATTTACTGTACAGTGGATGTTTTTATCTGTGCTCTGTGCCAAAATCTGAGTATAAATTTTAATGTCCTCTATTAAAGAAAAGAACTACAGTATTGATTTATGGTTATCCACGGTGTCTTTGTGTTTCAACCAACAAAAAAGGTGTTCAAGCCTGTGTTTTCTCCACATCAAACAGTTCTGACAAAGGGATGGAAACAAGCGTCTGGCTCGGAAAGTGCTGCACAGCTTCAGTGATGTTCAGAGAGGGAAAAACACTCAAAAAAATGACTCTGTAGACGTGTCTGGCTCAGTTCATTTCCCGCCTTTGTGGATTGTGACCTGTAGCACTGATGGACAGAGATGACAGGGAGGAGCGTGAGGACGGGAGACTGTGAAGTGAAACAGACCCAGAAAAAAAAACAACCGAGTACAGACTGTTGGTAGAGTCAGGTAAAACATGTCGTCGTGGACCAGAGGACACTGCATGCACAATCAAACACCACAGAGCTGATGTGTTGGCCTGAACCAGCTGTCACTTTATATACTGAGAGGTTATCTGTCATGCAAACTACAAAACCAGTTCAGCTTTCAGAACCAGAGTGGAACACAATTAAAAAAAAAAAAAAAAAAGAAATAGCATAATATCAAAAAGTCTAGGTGTTTGCTCGTCTTAAATTAATGCAGCACAAGAAGTAGCAGAAAATGTAATGGAAACTCAGATATTTTACTTAAGTTAAAGTAACAGTTCATTGGGAAAATACAAGATCTGCATTCAATCTGTTTAAAATGTAATGAATACAGTCATTTTTTAATTCATGAACAAACGGCAACAAATATGTATGATTTGAAAAACATATGCAGTTGCAATAGGGTCAAAACACGGTATTCGAAATCTCTCTGACAGGACATTTTAGAGACAATTTGACAGATTAGTGTTGCTAAATGACCCACATTTGTACTTTTAAATTCATTTTTGCTTTAATTGGACCATAAGGGATTATCCAAAAGAAGGAGCTACTTTATATTGAAATAAATGTTGGAATGGCAATCAATTAAAGTTCACTCTCTGATGAGACATTACTGTGTTTTGACTCAATAATATTAGATTTTAGTAATCATGTAAAAAAAAAAAAAAAAAAAAAAAAAAAAAAAAAAAGCTGATCTATTGATTAAATATCCTGTCAATCAGTTAATCAGTAAATATATTCCATACCTTTAGATTAAACTGTGATACTGTTAAGATTTTGCAAGCAGCGAGATTTTTCTTGGTTTTTATAGTTACCACATTTGGTAAAGATGGCAATGTAAGTCAGCCACACCAGTTAGTTCTGCACTAGAATAAAATCTCTCATCATTCAGATATCATGGTAAAATGGTACATGGACTGCACTTATATTTATATTACATTTTCTACATCTTCATGGCCCAAAGCGCTTTACAAAGCCACACATTCACCCATTCACACACACACACTCATACAGCTGCTGCACTGCACTGCCAGGCTCTACTGGCAGCAGTTTAGGGTTCAGTGTCATGCCCTCAATAGTCCAAGCAACAGGTGTCAAACATGTGGCCAAATCCGGTCCACCAAAGGGTCCAATCCGGCTCATGGGATGAATTTGTGAAATGCAAAAATTACACTGAAGATATTAACAATCAATGGTGTCAAAATCATTTTAATTCAGGTTCCACCTCCAGACACAAACAGTTTAATTAGATTTCAAGTGGGTCAGACCAGTCAAATATTATCATAATAACCTATAAATAATGACAACCCCAAATTTTCTCTTTATTTTTCTGGTGTAAAAAAGTAAAATTACATCAAAATGTTTACATAACCAAACTATACTTTTACAAAAAATGTGAATAAGATGAACAAATATGAACAAGCGGAAATGTCTTAAGAAAAGTAAATGCAATTTTACCAATATTCTGCCTGTTACTAAATCATTTCTGTGATTGTAATGAACATGTGTAAATGATAAACTGATAAACCGAGGCATAATATTGTTAAAATTGCACTTGTTTTTCTTAAGACAGTTCAAGTTGTTCATGTTATTCAGATTTTTAAGGAAACTTTGTAGATGTAAACCTGATCATAATATTGTAATTTTACATTTTTCACAGTTATCATGTTACTGGTCCGGCCCACTGGAGATCAAATTGGGCTGAATGTGGCCCCTGAACTAAAATGAGTTTGACACCCCTGGTCTAAGCCAAGATTCAAACTGCCAACCCCTCTGTTATTGGACAACCCACTCTACCATCTGAGCCACAGTCAAGAACCAACAATTCTCCTTAGATATACAGGGTGGGGAAGCAAAATTTACAATGAACATTTAGTTGTTTTTTCTCAGCAGGCACTACGTCAGTTGTTTTGAAACCAAACATATATTGATGTCATAATCATACCTAACACTATTATCCATACCTTTTCAGAAACTTTTGCCCATATGAGTAATCAGGAAAGCAAACGTCAAAGAGTGTGTGATTTGCTGAATGCACTCGTCACACCAAAGGAGATTTCAAAAATAGTTGGAGTTCCATAAAGACTGTTTATAATGGAAAGAAGAGAATGACTATGAGCAAAACTATTACGAGAAAGTCTGGAAGATACTATTAAAGAAGAATGGGAGAAGTTGTCACCCGAATATTTGAGGAACACTTGCGCAAGTTTCAGGAAGCGTGTGAAGGCAGTTATTGAGAAAGAAGGAGGACACATAGAATAAAAACATTTTCTATTATGGAAATTTTCTTGTGGCAAATAAATTCTCATGACTTTCAATAAACTAACTGGTTATACACTGTCTTTCAATCCCTGCCTAAAAATATTGTAAATTTTGCTTCCCCACCCTGTACATTACAAACAAAAAATTAAGGATATTTCTTTTTTTTTATATAATTTTTTTTTTGTCATTTTTGCCATTTGTAAATAAAACTATGTCCGCTCATTAAAAAAAAAAAAAAGTACTTCAATTTAATTCACACACAAAAAAGTAAAAAGCACTGTGCAAGAATCCCAACTGAAAAAAATAGCCCCAAAAATTAAAAATATCCTTTTCTTTTTTTGTTTGTAGTGTATATATCTAACCTAATAGATTCAAATTAATAATAGCTGCTTCACGTTGTGTTCCACGGTCCATATAATACCACCCAGTAATTTGACTTCCCCTTGATGTATTCAGTGTTTTGTCATCAACAGTGATATTGTTCGATTATCACCTTGAGACAGTGAATGTCTCCAGTAAAACCAGCAGCTCATTAGCAAATGGTGTGGGAAGTTTTATTGCAGGTTTTATGAAATGACGTAACATGGTACTGAGTCACTGGTTGCTGTCAGAAAGGAGTCACAAAAAGGTTGAACCACGTACGATTTTAACAAAAGGTCAGTATAATTACGTCTGCTGTCAGCTTTTTGGGACGTTCAACCCTGCAGGTCATCTGGTTTCTTTCATTTTACAAACCAACTGTGAACAATTCACTGAGAAATCTGACAAAAATAAAATCTAAAATCTGTCAAAGGAGTCGAACCTGACCATAACACCATCTGTTTCTTTTAATGTCTCCCTTTCATTCAGTACATATCCAGTACTAATCATTCCCATGTTCTGAGTAAAGAGCTTTAGGGACTGAGCATTGGGAAACGCAGATGGCATGTGTGCATGATTAGATCACTAAACAGATCACAGAAAATCTAAATGTGTCTCAGCATTACTGTATTTTGATGAAATAAGGCATTTTATCTAAAATTACTTTATACTTATAATATAAGCAGTATAAATGCCATGACAGTACAGAGAGGCTTCAGAAAGAGCTATAACCTGTTCATTTTTCGGCTGGATTGACGATGATATGCATAAATTAATTGTTCGTGTTGGAGATTTTTAATAGCGTATATTTCACCCGACAAAGATTAAAATTCATGTTTGAACATTAAAGTTTGCACTAAAATACACTTTTGATGTACTTTTATTAACATTAGGGTCTAAACTTTGAGCAAAAGTTGAAAAAAAAACATCCATTGTCCTGATTTATTATATTTTTATAGTAGATGAATATTAATATAATTTTTTCGGCCCGCGGGTGGGCTGATAGGGCTAAAGGGGTTTTAATGTTATCCATGTGAATGCAACCGTTCCGTGCTTTTGTACCATGCCCGAGTCCAGTTAAGTCCTGGGTCTGGGCTGCCCGGACTCCAACATGGTACGTTGCCGTGTGAATGTGATCTGTGCCAGAGTCTGGAAGTGACCGAATCACCGCTCCGACAACAGAAGTGGGTTAATCACCATGAGACCACAGACGGCGCTCCTGTTGTCTCCTGAAAAAGCCTCAGATCCACACAGCGCGGGCTCACCTTATCAACCGAACCACTGGGTGATATATTAGGGACAACGAAGGTCGCTCTGCTTCTCTTTTCCTCAAACAGGCTAACAGATAGGTAAGGGTTTATCTTATTGTTCCAAGTGGAAAAACACGAACCCCTCCTTTAATTTGTTTATATGTGATTTTATCAAGTATTACAGATCTCTTCAGTATATTGTAAATATGTCCAAAAAAGCCAGAAAACTTTATTCTAGTTTATCTAAGTCCTTACTGTTTTATTGTATCTTGCCTTAGTCCTTTGTGCTCTGTTGTCCAGTCAGATTTATTTACTTTTTTAAATGTATTTTTCTGTTTCTCTATTTTCATTACACTTCAAATATCTTTATCTTTTTGTTTATTTTGTTTCAGATATTTGCAATAGGTCTGTTTCACCATTCCACCATGTCTCCAAATGTATTTCTGTATTACTCTTGTGTGATATTTTCCCATTTTTGATATGTAAATTTGCTTTGTGCCAATTTAAAAAAAAAAAAAAAAAAAAAGTTGTCTTCTTCTGACTTCTGCATTTGTTGGATAGCAACAGAATTCCTTCCACACCGCCACCTACTGTTTTGGCCTTGTAACACCCATTTGTACTCGGGCATGGGCTGCGGTAAGCATGTGTGAACGCAACCTCAGCAGGAAAGATGTAAACATAACCAAGTATGGTATGGACTCAAGTACGCTGTGTGAAAACGCCCAAAGAAATGTAGCTGTTGATGAAGTGTACACAGAGCAGCTGATCTGATAATATGTGATTATTCCAGTACCGGCAACAATAAAGACAATTACTGCAGACTAAATGTCTGGTTAATCTACTTAACAATAGGAAGAAAGGAAGACAGGAAGAATTACAAGAAAGTAGTTCTGGGAAATTGCTGTATGAGTAACAAACACCTTAAATCAGGGGTGTCAAACTCATTTTAGTTCAGGGGCCACATTCAGCTAAATTTGATCTCCAGTGGGCCAGACCAGAAAAATAATAACATAATGACCTATAAATAATGGCAACTCCAAATTTTTGTCTTTGTTTCAGTGTAAAAAAAAACCCAAAAACATCAAATTATGAAAATACTTACTTTTATAAACTATCAAAAAAAAAAAAACCTGAAAAAACTGAAATTTAAATTAAAAAACATAAGAAAATTTTGTGCAATTTTAACAATATTATTCCTCAACTTATCATTTCTACATGTACTGTACATTATGAATCAGATCTACAAAGACACTAAACACTGAGGAACAGGCAGAAAAATTGTTAAAGTTGTGCTTAATTTTCTTTAGACATTTCAGGTTGTTCATATTTGTTCAGGTTATTCACATTTTAGTGTTACAGGATAGTTTGGAAGAGTAAATATTTTCATAATTTAATGTAATTTTTTGCACTAAAAGAAAGAAAAAAATTAAGTTGTTCATTCTAGATTTTTCTTTTGGCTCAATTCAAGATTTTTTTTACTTCATTGGAGATTTTTTTTTTTTTTTTTGCTTAATTCAAGATTTTTGTACTTTATTGAAGATTTTTTTTTTTTTTTTGGTTCAATTCAAGATTTTTTTTTTTACTGAAGTGAAGATTTTTTTTTTTTTGGCTTAATTCAAGATTTTTTTTTTACTTAATTCGAGATTTTTTTTTGCTTAATTCCAGATTTTTTGCGAAATTTTCGATTTTTTTTTTTTTTTTTTTTTTTGCTTAATTGAAGATTTTTTTTTACTTAACTGAAGAGGTTTTTTGGCTTAATTCAAGATTTTTTGCTAAATTTGAGATTTTTTATTTGGCTTAATTACCTCCGCCAAGGAGGTTATGTTTTTGCCAGGGTTTGTTTGTTTGTTTGTCTGTCTGTCTGTTTGTTTGTTTGTCTGTCCGTTAGTGTGCAACATAACTCAAAAAGTTATGGACAGATTTGGATGAAATTTTCAGGGTTTGTTGGAAATGGGATGAGGAAGAAATGATTAAATTTTGGTGGTGATCGGGGGTGGGGGGGGCCCACGGGGGGGGGGGGCACTAATCAGCCTTGGCGGAGGTCTGTGCTCTCCGAGTGCTTCTAGTTGAAGATTTTTTTTTTACTTAATTGAAGTTTTTTTTTTGGCTTAATTCAAGATTTTTTCCTTAATTCAAGCTAAATTTTTTTTGCTTAATTCAATTCAAGACTGTGGATTTTTTGCACTACACAAATTCATCCCAGGGGCCGAACTGGACCCTTTGGTGGGCCGCATTTGCCCCCGGGACGCATGTTTGACACTCCTGCCTTAAATTGTCAAATCAAACCAGGAAAACCATTGTTCTGCTGACAAAAATGGACACAGGTTTTTTTTTCTTTTTCTCAAAGACATAATCCACTTTTCCTGAACATCTACCAACACCATGACATATTATGGTATCTAACATGATGAATAATAAGATGATAGATAGCTTTTTAAATGGTACATGAAATACCTTCTGTAATTAGGAGTTCAGTCATTAAACGTAGACAGTGATTAGTGTTCAGACAGTAATTAGATGTCACTGTTGGCTCTCACTTGAGACCGCCTAACAAATTCACTTAGGGGATAGTTAAAGCTGACACAATATAATAAAACAAACAGGGACTGACAGGAGAGGCAGGATCCTGGATACAGGACCATGAAAGGATAGACAGAGAGAGAGACGACACCGGAGACAAATGGAGAAAGTGACAGAGCTGAAGGAAGATGGCAGGGAACGTCATAAGGAACTAATACAGCGGGATTGGTTTGTGCTGGTCTGTGTTCTACGGTATATTATTACTTCAGCTCTTTTTAGTAACTTAACGCTGACCTGTTCCTTTTTTACGGACTGTATATGTTAATTATGTAAAATTAGGGTAGGACAATATAAGCTCGACTTCTTCCTACTCCATTTCGGACATAAAGTGTTGTTGAGAAGCCATGATGAGGTAGTTGTACACAGGGTGCGATTTGTCAAAAAAAACAGAGGGGGGAGGGGGGGCAGTTATATAAGTGGGGGTGCGGTCCATAACTAACATAACTAATGGTGGTGTGAAACAAAAGTGAAACTTTACATACTTTCCACTAGAGATGGGAATCGAGAACCGGTTCTTTTTGAGAACCGAATCCCAGTCGCTCGATTCCTTGGAGTCGTTTGCCTGCCTGCTTAATGATTCTGCTTATTGATTCCGCCTTCGTTGCGCATGCACGATGACGTCATGTGTACGCTGTATTGTTTTAGTCGGAACGTAGCCAACATGGCGTTGAGGCAGAAACGGTCTAAAAAAGGGGTGTCAAACTCATTTTAGTTCAGGGGCCACATTCAGCTAACTTTGATCTGAAGCAGGCCGGACCACAAAAATAATAACTTAATAACCTTTAAATAATGACAAAACCAAATTTTTGTCTTTGTTTTAGTGTAAAAAACCCCATTAAATTCTGAAAATATTTACTTTTATAAAATATCCACACAAAAAAAAACAACTGAAATTTAGATTAAAAAACATAAGAAAATTTAGTGCAATTTCCTCAACTTATCATTTCTACATGTGCATTATGGATCAGATCTACAAAGACACTAAACACTGAGGAACAGGCAGAAAAATTGTTAAAATTGTGCTTAATTTTCTTTAGACATTTCAGGTTGTTCATATTTGTTCAGGTTATTCACATTGTAGTGTTTCAGGATAGTTTGTAAATGTAAATATTTTCAAAATTTAATGTTATTTTTTGCACTGAAACAAAGAAAAAAAATTAAGTTGTTAATTCTAGATTTTTTTTTTTGGCTTAATTCAAGATTTTTTTACTTAATTGAAGATTTTTGTTTTTGGCTTAATTCAAGATTTTTTTACTTAATTGAAGATTTTTTTTTTTTTTTTGCTTGATTCAAGATTTTTTTTTTACTTAATAGAGGAATTTTTTTTTTGATTGATTCAAGATTTTTTTTTACTTAACTGAAGATGAGTTTTTTTTGGCTTAACTCAAGATTTTTTTTAAACTTAATTAAGGATTTTTTTTTGGCTTAATTCAAGATTTTTTTTAACTTAATTGAAGTTTTTTTTTTTTTTGCTTAATTCAAGATTTTTTTGCTAAATTTAAGAATTTTTTTTTTTATTTAATTGAAGAATTTTTTTTTGCTTAATTGAAGATTTTTTTTTTTTTTGGCTTAATTCAAGATTTTTTCCTTAATTCAAGCTACATTTTTTTTTTGCTTAATTCAATTCAAGACTGTGGAATTTTCGTACTTGACAAAAACAACCCAGGGGCTGAACTGGACCCTTTGGCGGGCTGCATTTGGACCCCGGGCCGCATGTTTGACACCCCTAATCTAAAAAGATGACACCAGGTCCAAACAGATAACACCAGGTCCACTGGAACACTGTCAAAGCTTCCATTTGTTCTAAAAGGGTGGAATATGCTCTAACATTTGTCCACAACATGGGATTCATTTGATTCGCTACTTAGCGGTGCTTGTGAATCTAGCGGCAGAGTGAACACCAGGATGTCATCCAGGCCCAGTTCTGGTTCCGGTGCAGGAAACAAACATCGTACCCCCTCAAATACAAGTTTCTGAAGGTAGGGAAAATGAAATGAGGTGTACAACAACGGGAGGTGGGCAGAGTCGAACCGGTTCCATGTAGTGGAAATGCGGCAACAGATGAATTAAATTGTCAGTCTGCCCCAGGGCAGCTGTGGCTACAGATGTAGTTTACCACCACCAGAGGGAGAATGTGAGCGCGAATGAATAATGGGTCAATAATGTAAAGCGCTTTGGGTGTCTAGAAAGGCGCTACATAAATCCAATCCATTATTATTATTATTATTATTATTATTATTATTATTATTATTATTATTATTAAAGCGTCTTTAGTTTCACTTTCACCCCCCCCCCCAAAAAAAAAACAACCAACAGGCCCGATGTCATCTGTTCTTATTATTTGTACATACTGTATATGTTCTATTTTCTGTGCAGAAATGGAAATATAAAAGACAGTTAATGCAAACACACCCATTTGTACTCTTTTATTCTCTCACCCAGTGAGAATCGATAAGGAATCAGATCAATATGCAAAATGGATAATGGAATCGGAATCGTTAAATTCTTATCAATTCCCATTCCTACTTTCAACATCCAACTCCCAGGTTATATTCCTCCATTCTACAATGGATCTTACACGAAATTTTCATAACTTCTAACCTGTATCACTGGAAACACAAATGCTGGGTCTCAGGAATTTGTCACATTTACCCCCCCCCCCCCCCCCCTTTTTACGGCACCTCAGTACATTCGCGAATTCTGAAACTGCCGATTGGATCAGGTGAACGTTTGTGCCAGTAATGTAGGATATAGGTGTAAGAAAACTGTCACAACCTGCCTGTTATTTACATTGGTTAGTTGACCCCATTGAGGATGAAATTCAATGAGCAGAAGTAGGGATGTTAAAACTAGAGGGGGGGTGGGGTTGATTCCCCCCCTACCCTCACCCCCAACAAATCGCACCCTGGTTGTGCATTGTGTGACTTTTTTTTTTTTTTTTGGTTGGCATCTTGCCTTCACGACACAGTGGTGCAGAAGATAAATAACACTCGCATCTCACAGCAAGAAGGTCCTGGGTTTGATTCCAACACCAGTCGATGGGGGTGGGACCTTTCTGTGTGGAGTTTGCATGTTCTCCTCGTGTCTGCGTGGGTTCTCTCCGGGTACTCCGGCTACCTCCCACCATCCAAAGACATGCACTGATAGGTTAATTGGTTAATCTAAATTGCCCATAGGTGTGAATGTGAGAGTGATTGTTTGTCTCTATATGTTCAGCCCTGCGATGAACTGACGACTCATCTAGAATGTACCCCACCTTCGCCCATAGATAGCTGGGATAGGCTCCAGTGATCCTAGTGAGGATAAAGCGGGTTCAGAAAATGAATGAATGTTGCCTTCAACATTTTCTTTAAATTTGTGGTTTCTCTTATCCTTTGGTTCACCTTCATATTATGTTCGAAATAAAGTTTATCATATCATAATACTGCAGGGAGACGAAGTTAAAAGAGCCTCCGAAAGGCACTGAATGAGAACAAGGAAAGTGAGCGAAGCGGGTGAAAAAAGTCATGCAGGGACGGGAGACTCCAAAGGAGGTAGGTGTCAGAAAAACAAAAAGAGGAACGAGGAAGGGAATAGGAAATGAGTCAGGGGAGTTCTTCCACCAAGGCTGATTATCACATCCTGGGTGTTCCATCAGTCCCTGGGTATCACCTGCAGCTCCAGAAATCCTCCTAATACACCCTGATCCTCCTCAGCCTCCTCCTGGGATCAGAGAGGAGGCATTTGGAGGCGAAAACAATGATCATTGCAACAATGACGGAGGAGTTACAGCTCAAAGTCTTTTTCGAGTGTGATTTGTTGGATTGGAGAGAGTGGGTGTGGAAATGCACCAGGCTCAGCAATAATCTCTGTGTACTGCCGTGTTGTGGATCAGTTGTCTGGACATATAAGCTTTCACCAAGAGTCAGTTTCTTAAAGCAGCTCAAGAGAAAACAACAAATATTACCCAAAGTGCTGCTCAGAAACAAAAAAAATGGGAAAATAAGTCATTATCAGCATAGACCAAGGGGATATCTTATGTGGCAACACCACAGAAATGTCCTAAATTGTTTCTTAGATAAAAACATTTTACAGCCAACAAAAGTTCTGAAGTTCTGCCAAATGAGGTTTGATTGATGGGTTTGATTGACAGCCTCCATATTAGACTTGGAAGGTCTTGTTAGAGTAATTTCTGAATCACAATTACAATGGAACAGTCTGTCAGGAAAAAATACAGAGAAACTCTCAAAGTTTTTCATGTTAGTGTGTCATGAAGCTGACATTTTGTGGTTTCGGTATGTCAGTGGTAGCTATGCTTTGGTGAGTGTCTTTCAAGAATAATTGTCCAAATACAGCTTTTTCTACTGTACTATGTGTTTTATGTTTGTTTTTAACGTGGATGCATGGCTGAAAATTCTGTTTTCTGTAACTTCTGCTGCTGCTGTCTCGGCTAGGACACCCTCGTAAAAGATATTTTTGATCATTAATGCAATGTAATGTTTTCATCGGGGTTTGTCTGTCTGTCTGTTAGCAAGATAACTCAAAAAGTTATGGATGGATTTTCATGAAATTTTCAGGAAATGTTGATACTGCCACAAGGAACAAATGATTAAATTTTGGTGGTGATGGGGGGGGGGCTGATCTGCCTTGGTGGAGATCTGCGCTCTCCAAGTGCTTTGCTAGTTTATTCATTCATTCATCTTCTGATCCCCCTTTCAGGCTCATTCATGCTTGCTTTAAGTATGTAAATATGTACGTCCGTTTCTAACGCTGTCATGCGTCACTGCTTTCATACTTCCATGCGTCCTGTATGTTGGAATGAGCGTTTCTCAATCAATCCACCAGAGGGCGCTGCTCTTAATTACCATACTGGCTGAATACCATGAAGAAGAGTAAAGTTTTATGAGAAGAAGAAGAAGAAGAAGAAGAAGAAGAAGAAGAAGAAGAAGAAGAAGAAAGTCAATAATAACAAACATGGTGACAACAGAGTTGGCTAAAATTTGCGTAGAGGTCTGATTTATGTCTTTGTGCATCAGAAATCAATATAAGTGAATCACCAAAGGAACTTTATATTGGTAAATGCAAGTTATGCAAATTTACAGGATTTCAGTTCTGTTGCAACATGTTGATGGTCATATGAACTATGTTTTCAGGTCAAAAATGTTCAATTTCATCACAATTAATGCTATATTTTCATGTCACAAATGGCCAAGTTATATTTTAACTAAATTTACCTGAAAAACAAATATTCTATTATTTTAGATTCCCCATTTTTTCTTACAGATTATATCCAACATATCACATGTTTTATTTTTACAGGTTGCAATATGGAGTATGGTGCTGATCCATCCTGCTTATGTTACGCCAGTACATACATTAAGAATGTCACACGTCACTTTTTAAATCAACAGTTTTCTAATAATAAACATTTTTATAAAGAAATAACAATTCTATATTGTTACTTACTCTTTAGTATGATGATAAACTATACAATAAATAATTCTGATCCTAGTTTTTGCACAGGGATCATTTGTGGAAACGGTGACATGGCTGCCGAGCATCAGTATGATGGGATCTGTAACAACCATGTCACATCCGTCCACTGCCACATTTTGTGTTTTTGTGTCAGCTGTTATTGTTTTAGATCCACAATACTAACATTTAGGAATAAGAGGATAATTAGCAATATTAAGTATATAAGTTTATTACTAATAAAGTACTGGTACTGACCAGACCATCATGGGTAATGTCACGTCCGTCCACCAGCAAAAGTTTTCACATACACGTGCTATTCAAAATCCAATATTTCTGAAAATATAGCTTCCACTGTCAAATAATATCAGTAGTCTGTGCACAAATGTATTAGCATTATTTCAACACAGTTCTATGCATTTCTTACAACTTTTTTTTTTGACCAAAATGGCCACTCATTTGATCCCCTAAGTAAATTTTAGCCGAGGAGGATTTACTAATATGGATACTAATGTTAATACTGAGAAGGGTAGTTGTCATAAATGTGTCGGTAGTTTTTCAGTAACTCACAGTCTCTCTTTGAAAAGTTCTGCTATTTATGGAAATTATTCTGCTCACATCTCAACACTGCCTCCACTGTTCCTGGTGGTACTTCATCCGTCTGGGTACACATCCGCAAGCTCCCCGAAAATGGACAGAACGCTCCGTCCGTAACGGTCTGCGTCTTTACTGTAGAGCATAACTGGGCCCTTATCCTCACTAGGGTCACTGGAGCCTATCCCAGCTGCCTATGGATGAAGGCGGGGTACACCCTGGAGTCACCAGTTTATCACAAGGTTGACATTTAGAGACAAACAACCGATCACTCTCACATTCACACTTAGGACAATGTTAAGTTAACCAATTAACCTATCAGTGCATGTGTTTGGATGGTGGCAGGAAGCTGGAGTACCCGGAGAGAACCCACACAAACACAGGGAGAACATGCAAACTTCACACAGAGAGGTCCCTGGTTAGAATCAAACCCAGGCCCTTCTTACTGTGAGGCGACAGTGCCATCCACTGCACCACTATGTCACCATTTAAAGTATTTATTCCTTGTCAAATTAAGGTTAATGATAATAATACCAATACTAGATATAACCATTTTAATGATTTTGAAAATTTTCAACATTTTTGATGGTTAAGGAATGTTGACAGTGGACGATGTTTTCACCTATTGCTCCTGATGTTGACTTAAAAAAACACATTACCTACCTGGTCGGACCACAAATACATGTTGTATTTTCCACTTTCAATCCACACAGTGTTGTGGATTGAAAGCACCATTCACTGCTATGGCTATGATTTGTCATTTGCTCATCTCCTTAGGTCATAACTTCTTTTCCCTCTGTGGAATGCACCATTCCCTCTGCTGCAGACATCCCTACCACACAATGGATCGGGTAGTTTTTTCTTTCAAGATTTTGATTAATTTCTCTTCTTGCGCTTCCAATTTTTCTGCAGAAAACATCTCTCTCTGCTGCCTTTGCATGATCAGCATTCTAATATTATTTCCTGAAACACATGCATAAAACCCATAGAGGTAACAAGTGTCTGCTTGTTTGTGATTCTATGATTTAGACTGCTGCAGTAAGATAAGATAAGATAAGTCCCACAAGGAGAAATTCCAGGTTTACAGCAGCAAAGTACAAAAGCACACAAGAGCAAAAGAAGTGCAAAATCAAGATAAACACAACTCAAGAAAGCTATATATAGTATTTACAGCTGTGCACATGCTGATCATGCAACAGGTTTATTGTAGGGATGCACTGATACCAATACGAGTATCAGGTATCGGCTCCGATACTCAGTGTGTGTACTCGTATTCGTACTTGTAAAAGATATCCGATACAAATGCACTGATACCACTTACGGCCGTGTGACATTCACAGTTCAGTGCAGCAGGTACGCGGCGGTGAAATAATGTGTGTGGAGTGTGATAAGTGTGGAGATTTTTCAAAATGAATGATGGTGATAAAAGTAACGCTGACTGCAAGTAACGTTAAAGACACAGACAGATACGGATGCAGCGTTCTGTCTGTCCTCTGCGTACATTCCATCTGTTTTCCAGGTGCTGGCGGATGCATACCCAGACAGAGAATACCACCAGGAGTACGGAGCGGTGCGGACCACCGCCAGTGGAAGTGAAATCAAAACTTATCACTTATTTCTCTTTTCTCTACCTGCTGAAGCTAAGCTTTTAAACCTTACCAGTGAAAATGCTGCAATATTAGTATCACATTAGTGTTGCCTCTGTTGTCTCTGTTTGTTATTACTGACTTTCTTCTTCTCAAAAAACTTTACTCTTCTTCATGGTATTTGTCCAGTATGGTTAATTCAGAGCGGCGCCCCCTGGTGGATTAATTGACAAACGCTCATTCCAACACATTAAATGTCAGTAGCAGCACTTTTTTCCAGTCAGACTAATGACCGACAATAAAGCACATTTACAAAAGGAACTATGAACTGGAATGGGATTATTAAGTACTCGCATCAGTACTCGGTATCGGCAAGTACTCAAATGTAAGTACTCGTACTCAGTCTGGAAAAAAGTGGTATTGGTGCATCCCTAGTTTATTGCATAGTTTCCTGTACTATTTATTGCACAGAATTTTTGGAGCAGTTTTTGTTGTGGAGCTTGCCAGCTACAGGAAGGAAAGACCTGCGTTAGTTAGACTATGTTTGCATTATTTAGAGTTAACTGCTGTCTGTGGCCAAACGTTTGTGCATTTTCAACAGAGAATCTGCATAAATAAAAACTCCCACCAGTGTTTGTTTGTTTTTTTTTATTTTTTTTTTTTACTGGAGCCTCACACCGCAGTCCGGAATCTCCCAAAAGTGTTTATCTGGGTTGAGATTTAGTGGCTCTGAAGGCCATAAGTTCTGATTCACATCATTTTCATCCTCAAACCACTCAATGAGCCTCCGTGCCTTTTGGATAAATGTTTTGCCAACCATTTAGTCATTTAGACCATTTAGAGACCATTATTAAGTTTGACAGTCATGTCTTCAAACTGATGGAAATTCTCATCGTAGGCTTCTCTAAAACAGGATAATATTGACATTACTTATCAGTCACCATTAACGTCCACATCTGACAAATGGAGTTTCCATCCAGACTAAAAAGGAAAAAATCTCTGTGCTTTGTGAGTTGACTGCACTTAACAACCTTGAATTTTACAAGTCTTCCTTTAATTTTATGTTTTTTGTAAAGCTATAACTCAAACTGACTCCTTTAATTATATTTTGGAATTGTGTGCACTGTAATTTTTTTTTTTATTATGAGTCAAATTTCAATGCAACAATTTGTTTTGTTCACTGTTTTTGCTGCTACATTCAGGGACTCTCAACTCATTGATCATTTCTTCCTTCTCACCAGTGTTTGGTTTGACCATAGCCTCAAATCCCTCATAACCTGACAATCCTGACTGACATCACAATGATCTGACATATCTTTATCAGCATTCGATGAATATTGCTGATAACACATGACAAAAAAGCATTAGCAAATTGTTTTGTCTCTTTTTCTCTTTAGGTGGATTTTAATCCATAAAGACCCAGTGCTACTTTTGTGGCAGTTCACAAATGATTTTTTTCTGTACTTTTAACTTTTCTTGAGTAATTTAATACCATTTATTCTGATATTTTTCTCAGAATTCAGTGAAAAGCTGCTATTTTCCCATATTTAATTTACAATTCGTGATTGATGTCCATGAAAACACAAATAAAAGTGGAGGAAAATTAAGTAAAAAGTGACTTTTTCAGTAAAATATAGCATTAACTGGACATAAACCCAGTGTGTCCATCCACTGTCATTGATCCAACTCCATGGGTTTTACTGGTGAATCAATGTTGTAAAAGATGACAGTGTTTCCACGGTAACTACAGAGCCTCTGAACATCCAAATGGGTCATATCTGATGACCATGAAAAGATGACAAACTGTATTTTACATCAATTATTTACATGTATTGATAGGATTAATGGATAAACAGTAATTTGAATTTTTATATTAGTAAATGATTTTGGTCATCAGTGGATGTTTGGGTCTTTATGGGTTAAAAGCAGAATCATCCGCCGTCTCTTAAAATTGACTGTGCCATAATTTGCACATCATGTATAAAAATGACAAAAGGTTGAATAAAAGCTGAGGTGAACAACTCAGAGGGATCATTACAACGAATGCATCAAAATCCACCCAGTGTCATTACGTTGAATCACAAGCTGTAAAAACATATCAAAACTATAATAGAGAATGATTTCTTCAATTGTCAAAGTGAGTGTGATCACAGTCAATGGCAGTGTAACAGGCTCATTTCACTTCTAAGAGGGTGAGGGTGAGGTCATTGATTTCCGAGTCTTTAATTAGCTGCGGCTAATTTGATTTCCCTCTCTGATAAATTCAAAACAGGGAAAGTAGAAAAAGACAAAACACTCACCCGAACACCATGACAAAAGGCTTCAATATGAAGACACGGACAATCTGAAGAGGTTAAGTTGTTTACAGGCTGCATCCAAAGTGAGGTGAATGAATGAGGGACGTGTAGTTCACAGTAGGGCTGACCGATATGGACAAAATTTCATATCTCGATATTCATGCCAGGTATCTCGATATCGATACGATATGACTATGGGTTCGGTGAAAACCAAGCATTTTTCAGAAAAATACAAACATCATAAAACAATCGCAAAAATGAAATTTGTCGTGACTTCCAGAGCTGTACATGCAGGGTGAGTGCGGGAGAAATCTATATCGTTTATATCGTTGCTTTTTCGAAATTAATATCTTGACTGTTCATATCTAGATATAAAGTAGATACGATAACGATATATCTTTCAGCCCTAGTTCTCACACACACGCACACACACATACACACACACACACACACACACACAGCTTTTTTGTAATGTCCTGTTTACAATACATACAGATATTTTTCTAAACAGATATTTTCTTCCTTAAATTAAAAAAAAAAACTCATAAAATATATACTACACAGCAATTCTGAAATGATCACAAACTGGTACAAATGCACCAAGTTCAGTTCTAAACTTAAGTTTTCTCAAAGCAGCGTATGACTTTCATCACAATTTTTTTTTTTTCAAATTTGTAAAACCTGAGCAATAGTGTAATTATCACTAATCCATTAAGGCCCCCACAGAGTCAGGTGTACTTGACTCTGCAGACGTCAACGTGTATTTGAGGTGGACTCAATACAGACCCAAAGCAGACGCCTGCCAGACATGTCCATGCAGAGCTCAGTTTTATGACCGTGCAGACTTCGTGTACGTGTACTCGGTGTTACACAATGTAAAATAATGTAAATGTAGGAAATTGTCATGTGAAATGTAGGAAATTGGTACGCTCAACTATGAAACTTCAAACATCTGCAGACAGTGTGTGCAGAGCCTGCGCCGCTCACAGTACGCCCAACTCTGTGGGAGCCATTAGTCTTTCCGTGCTTACACACCTGAATCACTTCTCTAACAGTGAACAGCTTTGAAGATGACTCCATCATAAACACACTCCAACAAACAGAAACAGTACTTTTCAGAAATTTTATCATCAAGTGCACTGTGGGAAGCGAAAGCTTTCTCACAGATTTGCCAAGAAAATGAGCCAGATCACTACAACGTAAAATTGCATTGTCCAATTTTTAACCTGCCTTTTGCTTTTTATTCTGTTTTATTGCTTGTTTTATACTCTCCTGTTTACTGTACAGTGCCCTTGAGTGCCAAGAAAGGTGCCTATAAATAAAATGTATTATTATTATTATTATTATTATTATTATTATTATTATTATTATTATTATTATTATTATTATTATCATTATTATTAATAATAATAATGAGAATGAGTATAGTCGGTGGATGAAGGTAAAGGTGACATTTGGGTTCAGCACTCACCAAGAGACAGCGAAATTGCTGCTGCGTGGAATTCCCGTTCCCACAATGCATTTCACAGTTCATATAAGTTCATATAAACATTTATATCAATACCAGTCAATCAATACCAATCAGTATCAATCTCACTGGCTTTAACAGGCGACATCACATCACCCCTATCCTGGCATCTCTCCACTGGCTCCCTGTGTGTTTTAGAATTGATTTTAAGATTTTACTGATCACTTCTAAAGCCTGAATGGGCCTGGCCCCTAGCTATATAGATGAGATGCTAGTTGACTATGAGCCAGTACGCAGCCTTAGATCCTCGGGGGGGCAGAGGGCTCCTGGCTGTTCCAAAGTCGAGGCTTAAATCCAAAGGTGACCGGGCCTTTTCCATCAAGGCCCCTCGACTTTGGAACGGCCTGCCTGAGGAGATAAGGCTTGCGGAATCAGTGACATCTTTTATATCACTTCTTAAAACACATTTTTATAGACTTGCTTTATGTGATGTTTATCCCTTTCAATTTTTAATTTAATTTAATTTTTTAAATTTGAATTTTATCCTGTTTGATTATTAATTTATATTCTCATACATGATGTTGTTTTATCTCACTCCCTCATTTTCACATTGATTTGACAGCATCATGTTACGTTATCCCTGCCCTCTTTATTCCGATTCACTTAATATATTCAAAGTGTCATGTTTTTGCATTTGTTGTACACATCTCTCTTATTGTGTTGCTTCTGTTTTAGTGTCTTTACTTGCATCTTGTATCCCGCTGTTGTGCCCTCTGCTTTGTCTGTGAAAAGCACTTTGTAAACTTTGTTTTGAAAAGGTTCTATATAAATAAAGCTATTATTATTATTATAATACCAAAATTTTATATATATATATATATATATATATATATATATATATATATATATATATAAATCTTTTTCTGTTTATATGTTCATTTTTCTCACATTTGTGTTTTTTTCTAAATGTCTTTTTCTCTGCACTTGCTTGTTGTATGTGACCGCTGTTAACTGTGAAATTTCCCCACAGTGGGATAAATAAAGTCTTATCTTATCTTATCTTATCTTATCATTACATGATGTGAATTTCTCCATAAAGCCGGTCCGGTCTTTCTCTCAAAGGTATCTGTGCTGACCTTGATCCTTGATCTACTGCAGGTCATACACTGATTCATACACCTGGATTTGAGGTTTCAGGTTCAGATTCATTAGACAAAACAATAATAGACATGAAGAAAATGGAATGTGATGCTGTAATTTTCCGTGAACACACATTTACACACAACCCAGAGTGTTTACGAACCTCCATTTTGGAAATTGTTTTTAAAAATATCCGTATTTGTACCTTAACACACCATTTACATGTGGACAAGAGGCCCAAACATAGGGGAAAACATCCATTTCACAAAATACCCACATCAGTGTGGACGGGTTGTTTTTCTACATAAACTTGTGGACAGGGAAAATGGGAAATTCATGTTATCACATCCAGATTTATGCTTGTGTATTACTATATAGATAAACATAGATCATGGTCTACTCTACATGGACACATTTGGAACATAGGTGTCAACAGCTAAACCCGAAACACTTTTAAGCTAACTTACCATTAATGGCACATCTAGAAAATGTTACTTGAATGCCAAAGATCCACAAAAATGCTTAAAACAGCCCTGTAATAACACACTATTCAAGTGTTTTTATGCACAACAAGACCAGTATTGAAATAAAACAAAACTATGCACCTGAAAAACGTGATTTGTGTGAGAGAGTGCTGTTTAATTTTAACCAGTACTTTATTTTACCAGACAAAATCAATTGAGAACAGCTTATTATTTACATTGATGACCTGCCAAGAGACAAAAACAAAGACAAAACAAAACAAAAACAGATAAAATGAAACAGTACAGATGAATCTAAAACTTGCAACCAATTGTGAAGAGACTACGAAGTTAAAAACAACATAAATAACTACTAGAGTGTAAGAGGAGAGAGCAGAAGGGAAGTCAACACATGCAACAGTCAACTAGGGAATGTTGTAGTTTCTGTTTAAACATACGGAGTAATGGAAGAGCTGAAAGCTTAAAGGAGTTTTGAATTGAGTTCCAGTCATTTGCTGCAGTTAAATGAAAGGAACTCTGGCCAAAGGCAGTGCGGGCTTTAGGAAGAGATAGAGTAATGAAATAGTTATTGTGGGAAAGGTGCAAAAGGTTGGAGAGGTACTGAGGTGTTTTCCTTAGAAGAGTCTTGTAGATAAGTAGAAACCAATGATGACGTGGCCTGGTGTGGAGGGAGGGCCAGCCTATCAGATATTTATATAGATCGCAATGATGGGTGGAAAAAGGTGCACCAGTGGTAAAACGAATGGCTGAGTGGTGGAGAGCATCCAGGCAGTTAAGGGTACACTTGGAAGCCATTAATGTTAATTGCAAATTAGTGTTAATTGCGAAAAAAATATTCCACTGCAAGAAAAAGTTATATATAGAAAACAATTACAGTAATTGCCTCAAGGATACGATTTTTCAAAATAACAGCGCTTCATTTACTTTAACCCTTTCATATATAGTGGTCACTACTAGGCCTGTAATGGTACACAAAATTTTCGGTTCGGTACATTTTCAGTTTTCAAAGCCACAGATAGTGTTTTTTTTGGTTCGGTACGGGAAGAAAGAAAACCCCTCAAAATGTCTTTAATACATTCATGAATTTTTGAAAATTTTTCCCCCAATTTTTTGGACACACTAGAATATAGAAAAACAGGGATATAATTCCGCTGCAATAAATCAAATAGAAAATAAAATGAATTATTAATATTACTAAATGTATTTTAAACATTAGTATTGCACTTTTCCCTGACAGGTAGTTTTGAACAAACAACAAAAATCAAATCACAGTTCTGTCAGTTCACATTCTGCATAAAAATACCCAAAAAATTCCACATGAAGTGCAACATCAACGAGAGGACAAACTGGTATTCTCTTTAAACAAACTGAAGAGAAACACTGACAACAAAAAATTAACAAAATTATTTATTTTAGGACAGAGAACAAACTGTTTAGGACGCTTTGTACAAAATTTTCGGTTCGGTACGTTTTCAGTTTTGAAAGCCACGGTTCGTTTTTTTTTTTTGGTTCAGTACGGGAAGAAAGAAAACCCCTCAAAATGTCTTTGATACATTTATGAATTTTTGAAAATTTTTCCCCCAATTTTTGGACACAATAGAATATATAAAAACAGGGATATAATTTTGCTGCTATAAATCAAATAGAAAATAAAATGAATTATTAATATTACTAAATGTATTTTAAACATTAGTATTGCACTTTTCCCTGACAGGTAGTTTTGAACAAACAACAAAAATCAAATCACAGTTCTGTCAGTTCACAATCTGCATAAAAATACCAAAAAAAAAATTCCACATGAAGTGCAACATTAACAAGAGGACAAACTGGTATTCTGTTTAAACAAACTGAAGAGCAACTTTGACAACAAAAAATTAACCAAATTGTTTATTTTAGAACCGATAACCAACTGTTTAGGCCACTTGTGTACATGCGTGCGCGTGCAGGGTGCGATTTGTCGGGGGGATGTTTTTGGAGGATTTTTTGGTCGGAGCCAGGGGGGTGGGTGTGGGGGGGTCCATAACTAACGTAACTAACACTGGCGTGAAACGAAAGTGAAATTTTATAAACTTTCAACGTCCAGCTCCGGGTTCTATTCCTCTGTTATACAGCGTGCGTGAGAGAGAGAGAGACAGACAGAGCTAGTGTCAGTGTTTTAGAACTACCGTAGTTCATAGGGGGTAAACAACGTCCGTCTTATTAACGTCTCTTTCCCCGTTGTTGTCTTTCACCGGGACCTGAACTGATCCCAAACGGGATTATAATAATGGCGGAGTGTCTCCAATCTCTTCTTTCCAGGTTCACATCATCTTTGTTGTTGTTGTTTTGTTTTTGTTTTTTTACCTTATATCGGCGGCTATTTCGTATTTCGGGTCAATGTGCGCGTCTTTCCATATGTCCATGTGGAACTTGAGCAAATTTAAGGTTCTGCATCAAACAACGTCTTTCGTTTCTTTTTCTCAACATACTGTGCTGTTTCAGTACAGCTGTGTACCGAACCGAACAGGTGTGTACCGAAACGGTTCGGTTCAGTATGTGTACCGTTACAGTCCTCGTCACTACAGTGGATAGTTGTTCCCCAGCTGTTCTCTTCTATATTTGTGGGTTTTGTTGTTTTAGTTCCATGTCAGCCAACACAGTGGACACTTATGCACCATCCATTAAACTGACATTCATACCATTACTGTAACTTTCCTGTTCTTAATAAACCTGATCTGCACTAACATGTTAGAGTGTAAATCAATTGCTAATTGTTATTAGACTGTAATTAATAATTGTTTTGTTTCTTTTTTTTTTTTTACACAAAATGCTCTTTTTTGTATATTATCTCCATGAAGTGAGTAATAACTAGTATTAGAGTATGTTAATATGTGAGAAAACATCAGATTCGCTGCATTAAAAATGTTCTTATTCCATAGTTTTCACACAGTTTCTCACTTTCTGATATTGCGTTTTAAATACATGTTTCTTTGCTTCAAAAAATTAAACACATGGTGTCCAGCTGGGTGGGCATTTTTGTAACTCAGTGAAAAACAGGTTCATTAAAAAAATTTCCATCACATTGTTGTTGTTTTTTTTCATGCCTAAAGAGGAATAAAAACACACTCAGGAAAAAAATCTTGACTAAGGTTCACATTATTAATGCATGAAAGGGTAAAGGGCACAAGTTAGGGATGCAGCTGGGTGCATAAGGAAAAAAACTGTTTAGAAAACTGTCTATATAGTGTGGATGTGCATTTTAAAAATAAATAAATAAATAAATAAATAAATAAATAAATTAATTAATTAATTAAAAAAAAAAAAAAAAAAAGCAACTGGGCTGTTCATCTATACAGACCATGGCTTTTAGAAAAGGATGAATGAAGACTCCATTTGCATAGTCTTTGGGACGTAACATCAGAGTGTTCGCTTCCTTCTGTGAGGTAACTGCGATAGCAGACACAGCTGCCATGGACCAAACTGATTAAGGGATGTTTTTATGTGTTTATACATAAATATACATAAGCTTGTCCACTGACTTATGGAAAAGAGGCTTCAGATTGCAGTGCACAGACCACTGCTACATAATCATGATATATATTTCAGGCTTAATTTTTTGGCTAACATGGTTTCAGGGTTTGAATTAAATCACCATCTGTTTGTATATTTTCATCTCACAATGATGCTCACGCCATCAATTTATCAATTTACATCCCCATCCCTCTTGCCTTTGCGCCAATAAAGCAAGTGGTCGGTGTCTTTTCAGAATGGAGATAATTCATCTGGAGTCCTTCACTGCTAAAAAAAAATAATTGATTAAAATGTATCCTATTTGTCAGTGTGTTTCCCCACTCATATATGGCATATAGTTATAGTAAAGGAGTTTTTAACACTTGTTTCATCTCCAGTTCATGTAGTTTCTGGCTACATTTGATAAAGAGATTTAATTTTTTTTCCCATATCGCCCAGCTCTACTTCCAATACCTGACAGAAAAATTTGGTGCATTCCAAAGCATTTCAGTGGCCCAGAGTTGCAACAGCCCCAAAAATTATCCACTATAAGAAAAAAATAGTACAGCCCAAAAAATTATCAAAGTTGCAGTCAACTTTTCGCGTTAGCATTAGCTTAGCAACTAACCTTCACACAGTGTACACAAGGGCCATTTACCAATGAAAACTACCTCAACCATACCCTAACCCTAACCTAACCCTAACCCTAACCTTAACCTAACCAGTTCTAACCTTAAGCAGACACAGGAACCTTAATTAATTATTTAACCACTTTATAAACTATATTAATGTAAATATTTTTAAAATAACTTTATTTTTAGCACACCAACCTCCACTTCCGGTGGGTTACTTCCTTGGCATTAGCCACATTAGCTGAAGGCCTTAAAAATGTTCAGCCTCTGCTTTTATGTTTTGTGGTGGCCTTAATTTTAAAGAATCCTTTCGGGTAAACAGTGCCCTCTTAATTGAAAAGGTGGATGGCGTTGTTTTTTTTGTTTGTTTGTTTGTTTGTTTTTCTTATAGTGGATCATTTTTGGGCTGTTCATTCTTTTTTTTTTTTTTTTTTTAAAGTTATAATTTTTTTGGGGCTGTTCTCTTTTTTTTCTCATAGTGGATAATTTTTTGGGTTGTTCTCTTTTTTTATAGTGGATAATTTTTTGGCCTGTTCTCTTTTTTTTTTTTATAGTGGATGATTTTTTGGCCTTTTCTCTATTTTTTCCTCATAGTGGATACTTTTTTGGGTTGTTCTTTTTTTATATAGTGGATAATTTTTTTGGGCTGTTCTCTTTTTTTATAGTGGATAATTTTTTGGGCTGTTCCCTTTTTTTCCCCATTGTGGATAATTTTTTGGGCTGTTCTCTTTTTTTCTCATAGTAGATAATTTTTTGGGCTGTTCTCTTCTTTTATAGTGGATAATTTTTTTGGGCTGTTCCCTTTTTTTTCCCATTGTGGGTAATATTTTGGGCTGTTCTCATTTTTTCTTATAGTGGATAAATTTTTTGGGCTGTTCTCTTGTTTTATAGTGGATAATTTTTGGGCTGTTCTCTTTTTTTATAGTGGGTCTTTTTTTGGGCTGTTCTCTTTTTTTTCCTCATAGTAGATCATTTTTGGGGGCTGTTCTCTTTTTTTTCTCATAGTGGATAATTTTTTGGGCTGTTCTCTTTTTCTTTTAAAGTGGATAATTTTTTGGGCTGTTCTCTTTTTTTTCTTATAGTGGATAATTTTTTGGGCTGTCCTCTTTTTTTTCTCATAGTGGATAATTTTTTGGGCCGTTCTCTTTTTTTTCTTATAGTGGATAATTTTTTGGGCCGTTCTCTTTTTTTTCTTATAGTGGATAATTTTTTGGGCCGTTCTCTTTTTTTTCTTATATGAATAAATTTTTGGGCTGTTCTCTTTTTTTTCTTATAGTGGATAATTTTTTGGGCTGTTCTCTTTTTTTTCTTATAGTGGATAATTTTTTGGGCTGTTCTCTTTTTATTTTCTTGTAGTGGATCATTTTTTGGGCTGTTCTCTTTTTTTTTTCTTATATGGCTAATTTTTTGGGCCGTTGCTCCTCTGATTCCAAAGCTGAAACCTGGGAATTTTACTGGACCCCAGACTGGAAAAGTCATTGGTGATCCTGTTTTCCTTTCAATGCTCAGCTTTCATGTGGACAGAGATTTTGTGGGTACATGTATGGACAAGATTCTTCGTGAGAAGCTTATTAAAAATACTGATCCATCTTTTGGCTTCACTGTAGACCTGAGCAGATAAATGACTGAACATGAAGCCAGAGAAAAAGGTGACAGTGAGGAGGAGAAGCAGCAGCAGTAGTAGAGCAGGTGAAGGAATGGGATTGGTTGATTAATAATTTACTGACAACACATTCATTTGTCATTTGTTGAACACAGTATTAAAAGGCCACCCCCTTCTGTCCATTAGCATGTTCATTCAGAGATCTGCATCCGAACCAGACCTCCACCTGCCCAACTGACCCCCCCTCAGGCTGGATGGGATGAGCAGACAACAGATGGGCAGAATGTGTAATATCCTGCTCTAGTGATCACAACGAGACTCAAGCCACCAATTTATCAGTTTACAACCCCGTCCCTCATGCCTTTGCATCAATAAAATAAAGGTCCGGTGTGTTTTCATGCTGTGAAGGGCAAGTGCTACGTTGCTACTGATAAATGAGCAGTGGCAAAACTGTTTGGCAACAACTAAAAACCTTCCTGGCAGCAGTCTTAGCATTTGATTTGGCTCAGTGTGCGCAGACGTGACAAATAACAGGGAATTTCCTCGGAGGCGTAGCTGGGAATGTCAAAAAAAACAAACTGTGTGCCCAAAGCGTTAGCATTAATGTGCAGGAAACATGCAAACTTCTAAAAACTGCTGCTGTTGGAGGGGGTAAAAAAATGTATTGCTTTGATTTTTAGATCCTTTGAAAGAGTTTTTAAAGCCTATACGGGAGGGTATTTTTCGTGGGAAGTGAAAACACACTATAATATGGCATGTAAAAGCTAAATCCTCCCAACTCTGGACCTGAGAGTCACATTCTGTACCAACAATGATTTATATTATACTGAAAAACCATTACATTTCTAATTATAGAAAGCATTACCGTAGACATTAAATCATCCATGGCATAGACTGGTAAAGGAATGGAGCAAACAGCAGCTGTCCCGTTGATATAATTATATATTCATAAGAGTGCAGTGACAAAAGCTAAGCAAATTGCATTAATCAGGAGCTTTGAGTGGATTTATGCAAGTGCATCATGCCTGCTGACGGTTAGTACTGTGATTAACGCAACACAGCACTTATGCACAATCCGCCTGAGAGGAGAGCAGTTCCAGCTGCCATGAGGTGAAGTCCACCGTTCTCATGTTTTGACTATTCCCTCTTTCATTAGCGTTGTAATGCAGTGGGATTACAGAGCGTCGGACAAGATCAACAGCTGCATCTGCATGGGTTTGCAAAGTCAGGCTCTGTGGTGGTACTGCTTTGTCTGCTTATCTGTAATGGTTCTGTGAATTCACAATGCTAAGAACCTTTCCTAACATGGTGTGTGGACAGCGAAAGGGAAATAGGAAGAAGCTGGGTGAGGTGGTGACTTTCAAAGAACAGTGAATAAGTGCGTAAATTAAACATTCCGGTTTGGGGAAGAAAAGGTAAATCCCTGGATAAATTCACAACCTGAACTCCCTTTGACTGATAGTATGCAGAATCTTATTAGAATGGGTCTGTCACGATGGAACGAGTCTGTGTTGAAAAATGATGTGTCTGTGAGAATAATAATACCTGTACCTAAATTACAAATCTGCAATCAGAGTTTCTCCAGCATGCCAAAATGCTTAGTTATGTACCAGTTAACCCTTTCATGCATAGTGGTCACTACAGTGGACAGCTATTCTACAGCTGTTCTCTTGTATATTCATGGATTTTGTTGTTCTTTTTGTTTTGTTTTTTTGTTTTGTTTTTTTTACACATATCTTTATTAAAGTTTTAAGACACTACATATCTTTTCTGACATGAATTGGTAACATTATGTAGATCTCTCCTAATCATAAACCCCCAGAATTACAAGCCTTCCCTATAGTTTTCCACACAATTTATCAGTAATGTGCATCAAAAATTTAACGTGTGGTGTCCAGCCAAGTGGACATTTTTGCAACTTCATGAAAAATAGGTTCATAAGTTTTGTTTTTTTTTCATTATTATTTTTTTAATGATTTTTTACTTTTTTTTTCAAATTATTTTTATTTCATTTATTTATTTTTATTCATTTTTCAGAAGAAAATTTTCAGTCGCATTGTTTTTTTCATGCCTAAAGAGGAATAAAAACACTCAGGAAAAAAATTTGATTAAGTTTCTCATAATTTGTGCATGAAAGGGTTAATATAAAGCCATTAGCAGCATGTCCTACCAGTGTTGTAGTTCTGTACATTTTGCATCAACAAAATTCAGATGGCTGTCAATTAGGAGTGGTTAATATGTCAAAATATTTCAATTAATCAAGGTTTTGCTTTCTGTGAAAATTACAGAAATTGCAATTTGAGATTGTTCATCTAGACCAGTGTTTCCCAACCTTTTTGAGCCATGGCACATATTTCACATTATAAAAATCACAAGACACACCAACAAACAAAAATGTCCCAAAAAGTTTATTTATTGAAATATAATCTAAGTCTAGTCTCAAATTACTCGGCGTGAAACCTGGGCCTGTTTAGTTGAACACAAAGCTGATATTCTTGCAGGAATTGAAGAAAGACACACACTATCTGCGTTTGGAACAGGAAAGCTGGGAGGGGTGTGTCGGCAACCCCTCAGACGGACCCCCGGCTTATGGATTGAGGTCCATCATACAATAGTATGGGAGACATATTGCTCCTGCCCCAACCTAATACCTGGGGTCCACGGGTAACCCGCTAATCCGTGCATCACTAGTGAGGGGGGCTTTATCAACAGAACACACTGCATCGGGGCCGGTTCACTTTCATTTTCATTTTGCAAAGGGAAACAGGAGACTGTTGTTGTAGAGTGGATCATTGGTGTGTGCAGTCGTATGTATCTATATCACGCTGCTGCTGACAGAACCAATCAGGTGAAACTGGATAATCTTCCACGGCACACCTGATGATTTCTCACGGCACACTGGTTGGGAAACACGGGTCTAGAGACTTTTCTTACTCAAAAAAATTACATATGTACCCTGTTTGGATCTTGAAATATACAAATTGTCAGTAGTTGCTTTTCCATTGACCGTCAACTTGCGCATAAAAATTCACCTAATGGAAAAATTACAATTTCGCCCAAAGTCTTGTTTTTCAGTTTTTTTCTCGACCTCTTTCTGCAACTAGAGTCACGTGAATAAAAAAAAAAAAAAAACGGATGTTGAGGGACGGTACAACAAGTGATGAAGAGTTTTGAAAGAAACATGGTGCAGTATGTGTGGACAGACCAGGAAACCCAATCATTTTTAGCTTACCAGCCGTTAGGCTGTAAGCTATTGTCGTCATCTGGCGGCTGTCGTCTGTCGTCGTCTGTTGTCCATTACAAAACTTTCAATCGTCTTCTTCTCCGAAACTACAATTCCGATTCACTTCAAACTTGGTATACAGCTTCTTTATGATGATGTCAACAAAAGTTAGTGAAATTATTTGAATCCGGATCTGATTCTGGATTTGGTGCGACTCTGAAAAATTTCCCCATTATAAGAGATAGGAAGTGCCAGTAAGCTACAGGGCCATTGGTCCTATTTTTTAATTTAGTACAGGATAGAGGGATAATATATAATAATAATGAATGTATTTGTAAATCAACACAATATGTACGTTCTTCACCATGTTTATGGAATGACTTCTTGTGTCATCACGTGATAATAAATAAACAAATCATTGCATTTGTGATTTAATGGAAAAACCGACATTACGCACTTCTGTTTTTTTTCCCACATTTAGTAAATATCGGTAAAGTTTTGCACATGTGTCCAATGGAAAAGCGACTAGTGTGTTTCCCCTCTCATATATGGCATTTGGTTTTAGTAAAAGAGGAGCATTTTTGACACTTGTGGTGAAATATTTATTTCAAAACTCAACTCTGTACAGTTAACAGTTAAGGATTAATTTGTACAAGTGATGGAACATTTTCTCATCAACCGTAGGGTACATTATAATCAACTAGTTGAGGACAGGCTAACAGAATATGAATAGGTGGCAGAATGTTTCTCACCATGCATTTGCTGTCAGTCTGCTTTGCTGCTGTCCTCTCCTTACCCCTGCCACACCTCGTCAGCCATAATCAGTTCCACCTGTTGCTCCCAGCTGTGTCTAATCAGCTGGTCCGTATATCAGCAACTCTGGTCCGCTCACTCATTGTCAGATTGTCTTTGCACCAAGCATGACTCTCCAGTCCTAGGTCTGATGCCCCGGTTTTGACACAGCCTGTTCCTGTCTATGTCTCCTCGTCTCTCCCCCAGTAAACCCGACAGTCTCCTACTTCTGACCACAAGATCTGCCTGTTTTTCCATTGGTTCTTGGTCACCTGTGGCTGCATCACGGCCACAGCAGCAACAAACATGGAAACGGCTTCATTGCCACTTGCTACGGCAGCTGTGTGTAGCTCCGCTTCCCACAATGCACGTTGCAACAAATTTCCAAAAATTCAACTGGCATACTGGCTCTGTTTGTAAACAAATGGTTTGTTTATGGTGGAGTACACTTCAAAATTGTTCACCGTGAGGGAAGAGATTCAGGTGAGTAATCACAGAAAGGGTTACGGATTTGTGATACATAGGCTATGACTCAGGATTTACAGATTTGATGAAAAATTAGTGATGAAAGTCATGTAACCCTGGAATATTGCTTGACTCACCAGGGCTGTGGGTAAGCAGGTTACAATGGTATTCTTGGTGATAATATGTTTTGCTATTTTCCGTGCTAATAGTCACCGAATGGCAGGACAGTTTCAGCAAGCTTTATTGTCCGCAGCTCAGGACAACATGCACTGATCGCGCTCCACCATGGACTCAACTCTCTTGTGTCACGCCAAAACAGGTCGTACCACAAACAATGGGCAGGAACCAAAATATTATGAAAGGCAAGAAGAAACATAATAAAAGAATATATAATATAAATTGACTAAATAATTAATGAAAATTATATGTAAATTACAACATAAACAAATTTCAAAACAATAAAACAAAAATGAATAATTTGGAAATAAGATATTCAAATTAAATGTTAGTCATATGCATCTTTAAGCAGCATTATTTGAATGAAAAATGCTGGCATTATGAAAAATGGAAACAATTATTTACAATGGGGTGAGGGCAGTGAATGTGCTTGATATGACACACTATTGTTTTTGTCTAAAAACCACAGTTTTTCCACAGTAGCGGGGCTCAGGTGATTTTTTTTTTTTTTTTTTTTTTTTGACAATATTTCTCCTACTTTTGAAAATACCCATTCACAGTGCACAGATGAGGCAGGAGTACTCAGGAATGCCACTGCTAATGTGTAGAGATTGGGGTAGACATATCTGTCTCCCCCAGTATTGGAGGGGGTCCTCCAGCCTTCCAATATTAGGCTCCATCATGTACCGCTGGACATATATAATTTATATTTGCAGTCAAGCTGTGCCTTCATGACTACATGACAGTGTCATCCCAGTGACGCCAGTTTTTACCTAAGAAATAAGCAGAGGTTGTTTTTTGAGTTTAGCAGTTAATATAAATGCAACTCAAACAGAATAAAAATATTACCTTGGGTATGTTGGGATTCTATTTACAAATCTGACTCCAATTCTCAATCCCACACGATCATTACATTGGTTATTACCTTGACCATCAGTATCAACAGACCTGAAAGGGGTTTCAAGAATAGCAATGAATCAATCATTTAATGAGCATTAATCAGTCTTGTACTGATCTGTGGAATCAGATTCCCTAGCCTACGGACAAAGTCTCAGGGCATAGGACTCATCTCTGACTCCCAGTCTTCAAGAGCCCAGAATTATCTTTTTCCTGCTTCTTCCTACTCTTCTCTGGGGTGTTGTCTTCCTCCTAACTTCACTTATCACCCATACTACATCTGACCACATAACCCCCCCCCATTCTTGCATCCCAGACCTCATAAACTCTTATCTTTATCCCTACTCTAACAATGAAACCTCACGCTCTTCCCTTATCCATTCTAATCCCACACTCTACCCTCCTAAAAACCAAGCTAACCCACCTGTGACACTGTATTTTTCCATTTTTACCCTTTGAAGCTTACGTCAGTATGTCACGCAACTCAGAGCAAATCAGCAAAACATAGAAATCATGGTTGTATCATGTTGCATTCTGATTTCAAAACATAGAAATCATGGTTATAACATATTGTATTCTAATTATATAATGCTTAGGTTTTTATATGTTTTATAATTCCAACAGGTAACAGCTTCAACACCTGGTGACATTGATGGTTGTGGTCCACATTACAGGAACACATTCTGCTTTTAGTCTTTTTTTCTGCCTCACATGGTCTTGTGGGGCTGAGAAACCTGATGGTTTTGAACCTTGGGTCCAACAGTGTCACAAGACACCTGATGCTCATCGTCTGGATCCTATCAAGCTTCTCTCAGGACCATCCACAGTTTCTCAGCTAAAGAAGGTTCAGTCGATGGTGGTTTGGCCATTTCATCCATAAGCAATGATCCACAATGGACAGTAAAAGTATCACCTTTAAGCCAGAAACCCTTTTTTCTTCTGAGAGCTCGACAGTGGCATTATTAAATGGTCCTAGAACCATCAGACACTCTGCAATGATGTCATAGTCCTCAGAGGTGATAGGAGAGATGTCTGTTGTCAGACTCGCCAAAGCAGCACCCACTGGCTCTCTTTGCTCGTACAGTCAGCGTATTGTATGTGCTGTTCCAGCGTGTTTCTACTTCCTGGACAAGCTTGAGTTTGGGCTTCCGCAATTATTCTTGTACCCCCGCAAGCCTCTCCTTCAAAAAAAAAAAAACTAAATAAGCATTCATTAAATTGTCAAAGCAGCAGAACCACAAACAACACTAGCATCTTTAAAGAAACTAATCAATTCATAGAACCTACCTTTGCAGTGGTCCTGCTCCTGAAACATCCAACATCCTTCTCGACTTGGCCCAGATGTCAGAGAGCACAGGGGTCGAGTTTCACAAATGGTTTATTGAAACAAACAAATGAAGAATTGATCAGACAGATACAAAACCATGTTTAAAAATCAGTAGCATGGTCAGCAAACACTACTTATTTATACTATACTATTTTTCTTACTATCTGACAATATCAACAAGTCATTTTCACCTGAACATTAATGCTGTGAAAGGATTTCCTACTCACAAAATCGGCCTCATGGGCACCTGAGGGGGGACTTATCTTGATGTGTGTGCAGTCCAATGCACCAATGACACTGGGGAAACCTGTAACAAAGCAATGAGGATCCTACAATGACTGTTAACAGTTGTCCTGTAATTTGTAGTTTCTGTTACCTGCAATCCTATAAAACTCCTCTTTGATGCTGTGGAGTCTTCTGTGGCCAGGGAAGGACAAGAAGATATCTGAGAGTGCTTTAATAGCCAGACACACACTCTATATTGTGGCCTTTTTTAGTAGTTCTGCATCCCCCACTGAGTACAGGAAGCCTCCACTTGCAAAAAAGTACAAGGCCACACAAACCATCTGTGACACTCAGCGCATGGCTCCTTGCTGTGTGGTGTTGGATCCTGGGACCCATCAGTCTGCACAGATACCTGATGAAATCTGCTGAAAACCTGTATCGTTCATATACGTGGTCATCAGGGAAGGCCAGTGGGTCCAACCGGTCCCTTAAGACCCTCTCTCGCCTGAAGGTTCTCCTGAGCAGGACCGCTTTTTCTTCCATAACATCTTGCAGGAATGGGCAAACCACTGTTAGAGCAGGATGGGGCACACCATTTTGGCCCTTTATTTAGGCTACTGGCTCACTTGACTTTATGAAGAACACCTTCGCACCCTCACACCTCACAAGCTGCAAAAGGTTATTTAGTTTTCATGATACCTTTTTTTTAAGTCATCATGATACCTACTACCTTAAAGAATAGATAATTACTTAAACTGTTCCCTCTACTCACTTTTTATTATAAGGTCTTTTGATATATCTGGGAAATTGCACTTTAGGGTACAGTAGGTGCCTTTCTTCTAGCCAGTCTTTCAACTTCCAACCAATCATAGCACTTAGGTAGGATGACAGATGGAAATTCCAGACTCTGTGCCTAGTGTCATCTCTATGGTGGCCCTAACTGTGCATATATTAAACAAACAGACACCACCTTTCATGAGGGGTGTGAATGATTGGATTCAAGTGCTTGATGCTGAAGGGAGAAAGATGGATTTATTAACACAAGAACAATAATGGTGATGACAAAACACAAAACCTGAGGAAGGAGATGACAGTCCGAGTCCGCAGCAGGATGAAGGAGTCAATGTTATGGAGAGGGTGAAAACGACAATGATCCAGCGCTGCACAGCTGTAGGACCAAGCCTTAAATAGGCTTGACTGCAATGCACCACAGGTGAGTCAGAAGGTGGAGGATGGATGGAGAGGGAGGAGCCAGCGGTCACACTGGAGCGGACTGACATCACCAAAATTACATTTGACCTTGGATTTTAATTTTTATGTCACAAAGATATCACAACGTCTTGGAGCTGGGGGAGGAAAGGAGAATAATGATTAAGGTGTTATTTGTGTTACAGTCAGCATACAGTGCATTGAAGGCATAACCAGGGCGCGATTTGTCAAAAAAAACATAGGGGGATGTTTTTACCTCCGCTAAGGAGGTTATGTTTTTGTCGGTGTTGGTTTGTTTGTCTGTCTGTTTGTGTGCAAGATAACTCAAAAAGTTATGGACGGATTTGGATGAAAATTTCAGGAAATGTTGATACTGGCACAAGGAACAAATGATTAAATTCTGGTGGTGATCGGGGGTGGGGGGTGGGAGAGTCCACGGGGGGCCCACTGATCAGCCTTGGCGGAGGTCTGCGCTCTCCGAGTGAGTCTACTTGTATTTTTTTTTGTTGGAGTGTGTGTGTGTGTGTGTGTGTGGGGGGGGGGGGCAGTCTTATACATGGGGGTGCAGCCCATAACTAACGTAACTAACGCTGGCATGAAACAAAAGTGAAACTTTCCATACTTTCAACGTCCAACTCCTGGGTTCTATTCCTCTATTACACAACAGATCTTACACAAAATTTTCACAACTTCTAACCTGTATCCACTGGACCCCCTCCACTGCTCTATGGGCCCCCCAGAAATGCTGGGCCCCATGAATTTGTCACGTTTACCCCCCCGTTATGGCGCCCCAGTGCATGAGGACGTTTGCGAATTCTGAGACTGCTGACAGTTTGGTTCAGATGAACGTCAGTGCCAGTAATGGAGGATATAGGTGGAAGAAAACTGTCACAACCTGCCTGTTTTTTCAGTTGGACACTTGTCCCCCCCCCCCCGAGGATGAAATTCCTTGAGCAGAAGTGGGGATGTAAAAACCAGTGGGGGTGTTGATCCCCCCGTCCCCCCCAACAAATCACACCCTGGGTATAACTAACCTCCCATTCAAGTTTTTTTTATTTTGAGGTCCAGTTTTCTCAGTGTTCTCCTCTTTATTTCAGACTCCAGTGTGAGGTCTTCCATCTTTTTTTTTTTTTTTTTTTAACTGTATGTCCAGATCTGACAGTTGTTTTTGCCGCCGTAGGTGATCGGCATACAGCTGTCTGATAGCTTGTGAGTTCTGTAAAACATGACAACTGGCACAGTGGGAAACTTACATAATAGGAATGTTCTTCCATTAATACTTAATATGTTGCCAGGACGGCTTTCTCCCTGGACACAATCTGGGTCCTGTTACAGAAATGGAATTCTGTAGGTAGCAGTTTATTTTTTGTTCAGAAGAGAAAAAAAAATGCCCAAACCTAAAAGTAGCTGTCATTGCCCTACCTTAACTAACTGTTGCACACAGAGGACTTCCAGCCAAGCATGAGTTTATTTAAAAGACTTTTACTGTCTTCTGTGCTGCAAAACAGATCAGAACAACATACGGGAAGAAACTGTTTTTGAACCTGGTTGTGGACAAGAATTTCACAGCTTCACTTTGAAAAAAAAAAAAAATCCCACCAAGGAATCTATTTAATGTAAAAAAAAAAATCAATAAACCTAACTTGTTTTTTGTTGGAAAATGACCTAAATCTCTGTATGATGGCTTTATTTCTTGGTTTGTAAAGCATAATGATGGCTTTGTAGATATTTCATTTGTTTTATGAGTATTTTAATGGCCATTTAAAACACACACACATGCGCACGCACACACACACACACATACACACACACACACTCACCAATTACTTAGCTGCAGGTGGTCCATTCACTGACTAACACTCATGTTAACAGTCAATCTTCATCATCCATCATTCACAAAATAACGGTTCACAACTGACATTTTAGCAGGACAACAGTGGATACAATTCTGACTATATCAGTGAATAACTGACGCAAGGTGTAGCACTGATTCACACTAAGCACAGCTCATTAATTAACTGGCAAACTCTGATATAAATCTCATATTTGCATCATAAACAGTCCATCACTCGTACACATTTATAATATTTCTGTCGCCACTTTTACACATCTTGTTGATGGACAGACTGATTATTGAAAGTGATGAAATACAGTAAAAATGTCAAATATTACTTGTTTTCTTCTAAGTAAAATGTTGATATTGGAGAATGCATGGTTATGAAGTGTAATGGCAGTGAGATTAAAAAAAAAACACGTGGTTCTAATGGAAGTCAGTGGGGCATTTTTGTCCACAAGGGTGACCGAAGGGAGTATCTGACACTACAGGAAAAATACTAATGCAATCAAATCAATTTTTTTTTTGCTAATCTTTGACATGTTCAAGGCTCTAATCACCACCAATGTTCCATCTGCCTACTATATATTATTTGAAAAATATTACATTTTTTGTCTGTGTGTTTTGTTTTTGTTTTTTTTGACAATAAATCACTCAAAATTCAAATGATTAAACTGGCATTTAAAGGGTTAAAATCCTGAAAACTAGGGATGCACCGATACCACTTTTTTCCAGACCGCGAACAAGTACGAGTACTTACATTTGAGTACTTGCTGATACCGAGTACCAATATGAGTACTTAATAATCTCATTCCAGTTCTTAGTTCCTTTTGTAAATGTGCTTTATTGTTTATTGTCCAAACCCTAACCCTAACCCTTCTACTGGCAGGATTGGAGTTTCTACCAGTAGAGACTCTGATCGGAGTTTCTACTGGTAGAGACTACGATCGGAGTCTCTACTGGTAGAATCGCCGATCCTACCAGATCGCAGTCTCTACCCTTACATATATATGTTCTCTGTATAGTGTGTGTGTTCTCCCCCCAGTCCTGTAGGGGTGCTGTGCCCTTTCTGTGTCTGTCTTGTTTCATGTAGGTGAAGCTGCGGATTGGTGGAGCGTGATTGCCCGGCCCCTTTAAAAATGGCCCTGGATCCAACTGCTCTCTCTCTGTCTGCTGCCAGCTCCCAACTGTGTTCCTGTGTGTGGTCGTCAGTCTTCGTGCCTTCGTGTGAGAATTCGTATTTGTAGATAGTTGTAAATAGAGTTTTTGTAATTCGATCCTCTGTCTGGTAGGGGAGGACGGCTCTTTTATTTTCACGTTTTCTCCTATTTTTTATAGGGAGTTTAGGTTAGTTTGCTGTATTTTATTTCTTGCATTTATTTTGGATTAGGAAATTTAGTTTTGAACTTTGAAGAAGACTTTTGTTTGTTGTTTTAGCCGCACCCACCCCTAACCCTTCATTAGTTAAAAATAAATACTGTGAACTTTAGTTTTGACTGATTTGTGTGTTTGGGAGCTGGGAGGGGACAACGTATTATGTACGTCCTGGTAAACCCCTAGGCCGGGGCATAACAACATATTTGCCATGAACGTAACTTGAGGGTAGTAAATTTAAGGAGGGCATAAGAGTTAAAAAAAAGAAAAATAGCTGAAATACACACATGGGTCATTACAATACGTGGTGTAAAAATGAACAAGATATGGCCTCAGATCAGGAAGCAGACGTGACAGCTTCAACCCAAATACAGAGGTGATTACTGTTCAGCTGTAAAACTGTCACAACCAAACTATCTGACATATTTTGGAGTCAAGCTGATGGACTCTGCTACTTTGGTTTATTCTTCATTAGGCTTGATGTCAAACCTATTAGTGAATTTTACCATTATTGTGCAAATACACAATAACTCATAATCCTGACATGCTGGAGACAATATCTATCTATGTATCTATCTATCTATCTATCTATCTATCTATCTATCTATCTATCTATCTATCTATCTATCTATCTATCTATCTATCTATCTATCTATCTATCTATCTATCTATCTATCTATCTATCTATCTTCATAATACAAAAAAGATAATTATTTCTTGATTATGTTATCTTATAAACTTCTTATTAATGTGTTATTTTCTATTTATATATGAGAAATAGTATTAAAAAAAAAAAAAGCTACACAGGACAAGTTTATGAAAGTGAACTCTTTGCTTTGGTTCCAACAGTGGTCACATTAGTGTGGTTAAATTGTATTCATTTTATTAGTGTATGATAATAAAAAAAAAAATACAGTTGTATGTGATTTAAAGCATTTATAATGTAATCTATGTATGTATGTGTGTATGTATGTATGTCTGAGTATTTTTTGTAGTTCTTATTCTTTTTACCACTAGAGTGTTGATTAATTAAAGGTAATCATTCAAGAACGTGCATTGTTTTGAGTGTGACTGAAAATTCCAATTCGATTCAGCCATGATTGATTTGGGGAAAAACACACAATTCCAATAATCCCACTTTCATTTCCATTGGATGCATGATTATTTGATTCTTCTTCCTTTCTGCCACATTGTGATGAGTGTCTGTTGTGTGTGATGAACACTCAGTGTGTTCAGCTGGTCTTCTATATATATGAATGTATATTTATGTACTTTATGTGTTGTAGACTTTAACATAATTTACCCCTCCTGCCTTTAAATGTATTGAACGCCCTCCTATGATTACTTTACATTGCAAGTGCCAGCTATTTATACTGCACTTAGAAAATTACGCTTTATTCTTTGTGCAGCTGCAACCTGGAATAACACCCTTCATTCTTATCTCTGGGGCAATTTAATATTCATTTTAATGATTCATTTGCTTTACATTTTAATTGCTTCAATTATTCCGCAAGGTTTTTATTGTTTTAATGAATTGCCTTTTTACTGGGTTTTTTTTTATTGTCACCATTGTTTAACTGAGTCATGTCACTGTACTTTAAGACACAATAAGGGCTGGATGAATTAATGAATGTATGTACAGAATGGATAGAAACTATAAAATACATCATTTTATAGATGCAGATATGAACTGAAGAGTGCTGTTCTTAAAAATGTGGTCGACTACAAGAAAACATGTAATTTATACAAAATCTGTCCGGCAAACTATATAGTTTTACCTTTTTATCATTTCTACTTTACTACTTTAAGTTCTTGAACATAATTTTGTCTTTATTAAGTTTCCATAGCTGCTTAAAACCAGTTAAGTTATTTTTTTAATCCAAATTATTTCTGCTCGTCAATATAGGTAAATAGCCACATTTTATCATTAGCAGGGGTGTCAAACATATGGCTCATGGGCCAAAACTGGCCCGACAACAGGTCCAATCTGGTCCGCAGGATGAAGCTGTGAAATATAAAACTTACACTGATAATATTAGGAGTCGAGGGTGTCAAAATCATTTTTGTTCAGGGGCCACATTCAGCCCAATATAATCTCAAGTAGGTTGGACGAGTAAAATATTATCACAGTTATGTAGAGATAATGACAACTGGGTGCTTCTATGAAACTGGTCCCTAAAAATACGACATGGGGGCTAAAAATTCAAACCAGATGTAGACTAATGTTATGAAGCAAGTTTGGAAGCACTTTGGTCTATTTTAAAAATAAGCACTTAGTGAGATAAAACAAACTATTTTTTCAGATAAAACACATTTTTATATATATTTTTTTACATTATATTTAATACAAAAATCCACATGTAACAATAAAAAGGACACGAAAATCACACGCTATTATTTTTTTGAATATCTATTTATTCTCTCACAAGTACATTTTGGGAATTGAACTAATTATGTAAGGCAGGGTGTTTCACAAAAATGACCGCTGTTGCAAAATCATTCGTGATTTATATGCATTTAACTGGGCAGGTTCTGCATGTAACACAAGTGGACACGATGGGTTACATGCAAAACCTGGAATGAGACTGAGATTCATGAAAAACTTGCATGTCTGGATTAGAAAAACCACTGGGATTGTCAAATTTAAGTGTCTTTATTTATAGCGATATATAAGACCATGTCCAGCCATGTGGTCCAGATCAAATGCACAGACACCAAGGTAGTTTTTCATGTCCCAATTTTGGTCCTATTGTTGGCCCCAATATTTTATTAAAAATACAGTAATTTTGGGATGGCTCAGAGCAAGAGTATTTATTTATTTATTGCATTTATTTGAGGTCATCATTAGGTACATCCTGGGGGAAAATATGTCTACATTTCTCTTTTATTATTGGTTCTAAAAAGCTGGTAAAGTGCCAAGTACCAAAATGTAGCCAGTTTCATAGAAGCACCCAACTCCAAATTTTTATCTTTTGTCTGATTTAGTGTAAAAGAGTAAAATTACATGAAAATATTTACATTTACAAACTATCCATTCACAAAATCATGAATAACATGATCAACCTGAAATTTATCAAGAGAAGTGCAATTCTAACAATATTCTGCCTTTTCTCTCTCTCTCTCTCTCTCTCTCTAGGATGAATGTTGCTTTAAGATTCATTATTGTGATGGAGTATACAGGGTGTCCCATAAGTCTCCATACATAGGAAAAATAAACGTTTCTTGACATAAACCACTTTTATTTATATAATATGCTCTATATGACTGCCATTTTGTCGGGAACACATTTCAATGCGTGTCCTCCACTGCTGAGGAACTATAAAGAAGAAATATAAAGAAATACATGTTAGAACCATATATGTATGGAATGTATTATGTCTCCTATGTATGGAGACTTATGGGACACCCTGTACATTGTTGTAGTGTTAATAAATGACACTTGGAACTATTGGATGTGTTCACTCTCACTGATTCCCATTAACTCATTACATGTCTTAAGGTACGTGGTTTTAAAGAGTTGCACAGTTGGTGTACACATTCAAGAGACCAAAAAGACTGAAAAGGTGTGTATTATCGAATGTGGTGGGCTGGTCTGGTCCAAAATGCTAGGATTGATTGTTTTGTTTTGTTTTTTGTCCCAGTCCACCCCTGTGTGTGTTTGTAGATCCACTGTGATCTGTAAATGCACAGCGTAAATAAATGATAAACAGGCATAATATTTTACAAATGTTCATTTTTCATGAGAAATTTCAGTTTGTTCATGATTTTTCACATTTTTTGAGGAATAAACTTTTTCAGTCTAAAATATTATTATTATTTATATCTTATTATGTTCTTATTTCACTGCTCTGGCCCATACAGATCTTATTGGGCTGTATGTGGTCCCTAAACCAAAAAAAGGTTTCACACTAATCAAAAGTGTCTAAGGTTGAAACTGCCTATTTTGACAGAACAGAACAGAAAAGAACAGAATAGAAAGTAATTTCCTCAGTTTTCTCCTATTTCCACCCATGACAGGCTGAAAATGAGCTGAAAATATATACAAGTACAAAAGGCAAAAGCTAATTCAGGACATGATTACATTTTCAATACCCTCCTGTTTCTTTGGAGTCCAATTTGAGCTGAAGTCATTTGTATGTCTGTGGGAAATAACTGTTATTTGAGGCACTTCTGTTACAATCTTGTTAAATATAGTAATCAGTGGTCATCAGTCTGAACAACAGGCCTGTAATGAAGAGTTTAGATTTTGATTCCCCCCGCACAGCAAACCCTAATAACAGTTAATGTGTCACATTGTCAACTGGCCCCACTGGACCTCCCCCATATAGTACCAGCGCAGGTTTTATCAGAGGTCACAAGTGTTTTATTCAAGTACAAGTACAGACATGAATGTAAAACATACTTAGGGAAAAGTAAAAGTACTGATTTTATTCTTTTCATTTTCATTTAGGGACTTCTCAGGTCCATTTTGTACATTTTTGTCATTTTCTTTTGATTTTCTGACTGTTAAAGCTTTTTTTTTTAACCCATAAAGACCCAGTGCTACTTTTGTTGCAGTTCCTAAATGAATTTTTCTCTCTAGTTAACCTTTCAACCTTTCTTAATTTATTTCCATTTATTATAAAATTTCCCTCTGTATTTTGCATATTTACAGTGAAAATCATGTATTTTCCTACATTTGATTTACTGATCATGTAAAGGGTTAAGCAAACACAGTATGGAAAGGTGATTGTTTACACCACAGGTGTCAAACATGCGGCCCGGGGGCCAAATCCGGCCCGCCAAGGGGTCTAATCCGGCCCTTGGGATAAATCTGTGAAATGCAAAAATTACACTGAAGATATTAACAATCGAGGATGTTAGAATCATTTTAGGTCAATTCAATCTCAAGTGGGTCAGACCAGTACAATACTATCATAATAACCTATAAATAATGACAACTACAAATTTTTCTCTTTGTTGTAGTGTTAAAAAAAAAGTAAAATTACACAAATATATTTACATTTACAGGCTAGCCTTTTACAAAAAATGTGAACAACGTGAAATTTCTTAGGAGAAGTATGTGGAATTCTACCAATATTCTGCCTGTTACTAAATGTTTTGTGTATTTGTAGATCCACTGTGATCTCTAAGTTGTGATGCACATGTATAAATGATAAACTAAGGTGTAATATTGTTAAAATTGCACTTATTTTTCTTAAGAATTTTCAGGTTCATATTTGTTCATGTTATGTTCAAGTACGTTCATAGATGTAAACATTTTCAATATGGAATTTTACTTTTTTCACTCAAAAACATAGAAAAAAACTTTGGAGTTACATCATTTATCAGTTCTTATCCTATTATTTATAGTATTTTACTGGTCCGGCCCACTTTACTTCATATTAGTCTGTATGTGGAACTGAACTAAAATGAGTTTGACACCCCTGAGTTAGATTAAAACAAAGTATAATTTTGCAAAATATCTGAATAACCTGAACAAATATGAACAACCTGAAATATCTTAAGAGAAGTGCAATTTTAATAATATTCCACCTGTTACTTAATATTATGTGTATTTGTAGATCCACTGTGATCTGTAAGTTATAGTGTACATGTGGAAATGATTAACCAAAGCATAATAGTGTTAAAATTAAAAAAAAAAAAAAAAATCAGATTGTTCATGTTATTCACATTGTCTGAAAGGATAGTCTGTAGATGTAAACATTTTCATAATGTAATTTTACTTTTTTCACTGTAAAATATAGAGAAAGTTTGGAGTTGACATTATTTCTATATTATATTATTATTTTTCTGGTTCAGCTCACTTCAGATCAGATTTAGCCGAATGTGGCCCCTGAATTAAAATGAGTTTGACACCCCTGGTTTACACCATGCCTGAACTACCTATTACCCGTTTATGGCTTGACATTAGTTTTTATTCTATTCTGATCTGCAAATAGTAAAAGGCAGAGCAAAAACAAGACTGAATTGAATCGAATGTAATTTAATCCAAATTTACAATATTGACTGACTTGAGAATTACTGTTGACTATAGTAAACTACCTTTACACTAATTTGTGATGCCTCCTTCACTGCACATTTAAACTTTTCTCCTTAATTAGCTTAATGAACATGTTTATGACTGAGGAGAACATTTGGCTTTCATATATTAACTTTATTCTTCAAAAACAAGTCAAGCATGTAGAGATGTACACATTCAACACGGCACAGAAAACAGTCAATACTAATTACTTTACTAATTAAATTGATTCTAATTACACTGTGAAATAAAATGAACTGACTCATTTTGATAGATTTTCGTTGGAAAGATGGAGAAAATGTTGAGACATAAAATAGTTTATTAACCACACGGATTGTGGTATATTTAGGTGATAATAACATTTTCCTCTGTATTTTGCGTATTTACAGTGAAAATCATGCATTTCCCTACATTTAATTTACTGATCATGTAGACCAGGGATGTCCAGTCCTGGTTCTCGAGAGCTACTATCCTGCACGTTTTAGATGTATCCCTCTTCCAACACACCTGATTCAAATGATAATCCTATCATCAGGCTCTGCAGAAGCCTGATAACGACTGTCATGTGTGTTGGAAGAGGGAAACTTCTAAAACCGGGATATTCAAATCCAGTCCTCGAGGGCCGGTATCCTGCATGTTGTAGATATTTCCCTCTTCCAGCACACCTGGTTCAATTAATGATCAGCTCATCATCATGCTCGATCTGCAGAAGCCTGAAAATGATGTAATGGCCTCCAGGTGTGCTGGAAGAGGGAAATATCTACAACATGCAGGATACTGGCCCTCAAGGACCAGATCTGAATACCCCTGATCTACATTATGCAGGATACCAGCCCTCAAGGACTAGGGTTGGACACCCTTGAGGTAGACATTCATAAATCCTCAGATTAAAGTTGACATTAATTACATCAGAAACAGAGAAAACTGAAGAAAAAGTTAGTTTTTCAGCAAAGATATCTCTAACTGAATGTAGAAACTAGTCTCCATCCACTGTCCTTTTTCAAACTCCATGGGTTTGTTGCAGTGTTGTAGAAGATGATGGTGTTTCCACATTCACTATGGAGCCTCTGAACTTCTGATCTGATGACCATGAAAAGATGACAAACTGCATTTTACACCAGTTATTTATATGTATTGATAGGATTAGTGGTTGAGAAATTATTACTGTTTTGGTGACTGTTTATGTGGGTCTTTATGGGTTAGTCTCATGTGACTTTTTGCACCCTCTGGAAAGTCTTAACCTGTTTAACCCTGACCATATTTTCAGGGGAAAAACACCAAAAAAGACATACCCAAAGTAAATGAAGAATTACTTATAATACTTATAATAATAAGGTTCATATGGATGTTCTTGGTGTCTATGGACATTTAGAGACCTCACAGAATCTATTCCCATTGTCTGAAATATTGTATCTATTACTATGCCTGAGTAAACTGTAACAAACTAAAAGAGAAAATAGAATTTTTTATCCTCGCCTGTTTTTTTTCGGCTGGATTGACGATGATATGCATAAATTAATTGTTCGTGTTGGAGATTTTTAATAGCGTATATTTCACCCCACAAAGATTAAAAACCATGCTTGAACATTAAAGTTTGCACTAAAATACACTTTTGATGTACTTTTATTAACATTAGGGTCTAAACTTTGAGCAAAAGTTGAAAAAAACATCCATTGTCTTGATTTATTATATTTTTATAGTAGATGAATATTAATATAATATTTTAGCCCTATTGGTCCGCCCGCGGGCTGATAGGGCTAAAGGGGTTTTAAGGCAGAAATCTCCAGAAAAAAAACTTGTAAAAATCATCATAAATCAGTATTTTAACCTCCACCAAGGAGGTTATGTTTTTGCCGGCATTGGTGTGTCTGTTCGTCTGTCTGTTTGTGTGCAAGATAACTCAAAAAGTTATGGACGGATTTGGATGAAAATTTCAGGACATGTTGATACTGGCACAAGGAACAAATGACTAAATTTTGGTGGTGATCGGGGGTGCAATGATCTGCCTTGGCAGAGGTCTGTGCTCTACGAGTGCTTTTCCACAAAAGACAGCGCAGACCTCCGCCAAGGCAGATCAGTGCCCCCACCCCCCCCACCCCCGATCACCACCAAAATTGAATCATTTGTTCTTTGGGCCAGTATCAACATTTCCTCAAATTTTCATCCAAATCCGGGGCACTGATCTGCCTTGGCGGAGGTCTGTGCTGTCCGAGTGCTTCTAGTTTTTTTGTTTTTGGTTGTTTGGAGTAGAGATGAAGTGGTTTTGGAGATTTATGGAGAAACAAGAAAAGCACTCGGAGAGCGCAGACCTCTGCCAAGGCAGATCAGTGGGCCCCTGTGCCCCCCACCCCCACCCCGATCACCACCAAAATTTAATCATTTCTTCCTTGTGCCAGTATCAACATTTCCTGAAAATTTCATGAGAATCCATCCATAACTTTTCAGTTATCTTGCTAACAAACAAACAAACAAACACGCACGCAAACACACAAAGCAAAGCGATCACAATACCTCCTGGTGGAGGTAAAAAAGCAGAAACATCTTGATGATTTTGTAGCAGTTGTTTACATGCACAATTTTGGTCCGAGGGCCCCCAGAGGGAAGTAAAGGAATCCGCAAGGGTTTAATGTCAGCAGAAGTGAAGTTAGACTGATGACAAAATATATTTTCTGTGTTTTTGGGTTCCAGTTACCGCTGACATCTGTGACTGTGTGTGTCGATCGAAGCTGCCCTGACGGCTGGACTGTGTCATATTCTCAAAGACAGGAGAAATGACACCTCAGGGTCCTAGACAGGGTGATGCTGACACCATGAAGGCCTTGGAATAAACTGTGAAAAAGATCCAATAGATGATCAAGGCCAGCAAAAACATAACCCTCTACCTGTTTGTAAAGGTGTAATTTATCTGTTTATTTGTCTCCAGAGGTGACTTTTACAGGAGGATATAGACAGTTTTGGGAGTAACGCTGCTGCTGAAACGCTGCTGCAAAATGGATCTTCTATTCTTGATATGTACGGCAATTTTGTGTTTTGTGCAGGAATTTAGGGTCGGTTTAAGGAAGGGGTAAGGGGGCGAGAGGATGGGGTAAGGGGGCAGGAGATTATAAATTAAATCAGAGTTGCTTAAAGCCCTGTTTGCACTGGACTACTGTGGTTTCCAGGTCATTTGTAATAATTGCATGGGTTGTCTGTTACCTTAAACTCATTCAACTGAACCATGTTTGTAATTTGTAAACTAAAATTCCACCTATTTCAGAAAATGCAGAGGTCTTTTGATTAACATTAGTCCTGAACTAATTAACATCTCTGTGAATTTGTTGGATTTTTTGTTTCCCAAAAGTATTTATTCAACCACAAACTATAGAGGTTACATTGGTGATGATAAATGAGTTTTAAAACTGTGTTCTGGATGGTAATTCAGGATGTTCATGTCATGAAATAGTATGGATATTCCCTAAAAGGTCTGCATTATTTGCCTCCTTGTGTGTCTTTGTGTCTCATCTGTCGTCTTTTCTATCCTCCTAAACACACCTCCTCCTTGCACTTTCACTCCTTTGGCCTGTTTCCACTTGTACTCACCTGTTCTCCATTCACACATTTCCCAGTCTCTTCATGCCCGTCAGCAATATAACACTGTGCAGGCATGAATTCATATTTTGATGAAAATAGATTTTGTGCAAGATTAATGAGTAAGGTGCAAGCCATCGTTTACATTTTAATAATATTTTTAATGATAAAAATATTACATTTTTTACATGGTTAATACATACAAATATAAATAAAATATAGTTTTACTTTTTCGATGGAAGTATATTTCACTTTCTTTACCTTTCTTTCTTCCCTCATATGCTTCCTCCTCATCATCTGTATTGCTTTTAGTGGCACAGTCCACCAATTCTGCCTCCACAAAATTAGCATATTATGTTTACAACAATTACATAAGAAATAAAAATCTTTCCTTGTATACAGTAAAATATAACACTGGTAGACCAGTAAAATGCTTCCAGAGTAGAAGTACTGAAACTTTACCAAGTTAGAGTCACAAATAAAGAAAAATAGGTAAAAAATGATGGTTGGCTGTAGCATCCAAGATACAGTCTGGGGTTAAAATGCAAAATTGTGTGAATTAATGCGAGAAGGGGTTTCAAAACACTGTCAGCACATTACAATGCATTCACTTTTCAGGTTCTTTATACAGGAAGATTTATAAATGTATTGTATAAATTGACATAAATCAATATATATGTGGAAAAACGCTTTATCACATAGATTAGATGAGATGAGACTTTATTGATCTGACAACAGGGAAATTCACTGGTCAAGGCAGCAACAGAATACAGTGCAAGACAAATGTGCATGCATAAACGTAGTGCAAAGGACAATAAAAAGCAAGTGGTGCCAGGCACAACAAACCCCACCCCTTGCACATTATTTTTCCCATTATGAGTAAATGGGGAAGATTTTTTTTAAAAAATCATAAAAAATTTGAACTCTGACCTACTTTTCCCAAAATGTAATGACATCTATTCTGGGTCACTGGCAATCTATAAACCCGATTTGGTATGAATTCAATCAATAGTTTTGCTGCTAAAGTGTTAACAAACAAACAAAGAAACAAACTAGAAAAGCACTCGTAGAGCGCAGACCTCCGCCAAGGCAGATCAGTGCCCCCCCGACCCCCACCCGATCATCACCAAAATTTAATCATTTGTTCCCTGACCAGTATCAACATTTCCTGAAATTTTCATCCCAATCCGTCCATAACTTTTCGAGTTATCTTGCGCACGGACAGACAGACAGACAGACAGACAGACAAACCAATGCCAGCAAAAACATAACCTCCTTGGTGGAGGTAACAAACCAAATCAAAAACAATACCCCTTGTATCCCCTTCGGGGGGCGAGGTAATAATAATAATGGTAGTTTACATTGAAAGCATCGACCAACTAGTACTTTTGTCATTTGTTTTCCAATTCATCTTAATAAACTATGTGAGGTTTAGCACATTTAATCTCTGAGGCAGATAATTTAAGAAAATAAATAAACAAATAAATTGTAAACCAGTATTATCTTAGGAATCTTCTGTTTCTTAAAATTTTTTTAACACAGTTCCTATGGCATCAAAATTATATTACTTGTGTAACTGTCAAAACCAGATCACTTTCGCAATTCATATCTGACATTTGTTTAATTTTAACTCTAATTCTAATCTTCTGTAATTCCTATCTAACTAGGCAAGTTTATATCACTATATAACTTATGTACTTCTTACCTCACTTTAAACTGCTTGTTTTAATGTGGTCACACAGACACAACACACAGAACATCCTTCACTATCTAGATCTAGTGTCACAGTCCACCCTTTGGCTATCGAACCACATGCATCCGAGAAGTGTTTTGTCTCACACTGGTGCACATGACCAGAACACCCCCCCACCCCCCACCTTACATGTTGTGATTTTTTTCCCCCTTTTGATAGAAAGGGACTCTAGACATCTCCTTCCTTATCTCAGAATGTTTTGACCACTTGTCAGCTGATTTTAACCCTTTACAGGCCACTCATTGAAATACTCTGAAATTCAAAATTTCAACCTTAGTGTGTTATTGGACATCGTCATCTACCTCCTCATTGGTTGCTGTGGCAACAGTCCCCCTCCTCTTGCCATAAAACAACTGAGCAGCACTTGCTAAAAAGTAAACACATGCAATAAAACAACTGTTATTAGGTCATAAACTGACAAAAATCACCCATATTCACTATTTAACGCTTCAAAATGTCTATAAAATCTCTTTAAATCACTGTATAGTGTTATAACAACCAACATGCTTCTGGACCTCAGTGAGGTATGGAATTGGCCCCATATTTAACCCATAAAGAGCCAAACATCCAAATCAAATCAAATCAAATTTTATTACCTCCGCCAAGGAGGTTATGTTTTTGCCAGGGTTTGTTTGTTTGTCTGTTTGTCTGTCCGTTAGTGTGCAACATAACTCAAAAAGTTATGGACAGATTTTGATGAAATTTTCAGGGTTTGTTGGAAATGGGATAAGGAAGAAATGATTAAATTTTGGTGGTGATCGGGGGTGGGGGAGCCCACAGGGGGGGCGCAGACCAGAAAATTTCATCAAAATCTGTCCATAACTTTTTGAGTTATGTTGCACACTAACGGACAGACAAACAGACAGACAGACAAACAAACCCTGGCAAAAACATAACCTCCTTGGCGTGGGGGGGCCCACGGGGGGGGGGGGGGGCACTGATCAGCCTTGGCGGAGGTCTGCGCTCTCCGAGTGCTTCTAGTTTATATAGCTCCAAATCATAACAAAAGTTATCTCATGACACTTTACATATAGAGCCAGGTGGAACCAGACTCTGAAGCCAATTTACAGAAACCCAACAGAATCCTCCAGAAGCAAACACTTGTGAGTGGTGACAGTGGAAGGAAAAGCTTTCTTTTAACAGGCAGAAACCTGGAGCAGACCCTGACTCCTGGAGGATGGACGTCAGACAGGACCAGTTGGGGTTAGAGATAGAGGGTAAAGGAGGAGGGAGAGAGAGAGAGAGAGAGTGTTGGATGCAGTAGATGCAAAGATAACTGACCCAGAACTATCAAAAAGTAGATCAGCTGGTGTAACCAGTGGTGTCGGACTCTGTGTTGTGTTCTGTTTTTTTAATGACGAGACCCACACGTATAACTTTGGAGGCAGTCTCCGTTTATTGTTTTTCCTGACAAAAGCGACAAAACACAAAAACCTCCAGTCAGTGACCCCCGTAAAACATACTCCTGCACAAACCAAATGATAAAGAAATGTGTTTAAGTACATTATAAGCACCTCATACAGCCTGAACTGGCCAGTTCATTTAAAAAAAAAAAAAAATTAACAGAGGCTAAACCAAAAAAACTTCTCAGACTGTACGGCTGCTTACCTCTCCCATGGAAATCCAGAACAAAAGGGAAGAGGCAAAGGCGCGAAAACTCTGGTTATAGCGTGCAGTGTCACACTGTAAATTGCTCACTGGGGAACAGACGCAAACCAAAAGTTCCACACACTGACCTGGAGGCCCACAATGTCAGGTACCAACCAAAAGAAATGAAAATAAAATGAACAGATTTTGTGTAATTATAATAATACACAATATCATATACATACCCAAATTGCTGCGAAATAATTGACTGTTACACTGGTGCTGACACAACCACCAACAACCAGAACAAATGTCCATGACAGTTAATACTACTACAACAAATACATGTATTAACAGTGGACATACTATCACTACATGACGTACTATCACTACAAATATAAGCACCAACAGTGGATGTACCACTAACGAATCATGAAACACGAGACATGACGTTGGGAGCTGTATCTTAGACACGGGAAGGATGTACATTTTGGGACACATCATCAGTAGTGTTGCTAATATGGATGTTGAAATCAGAAGGTGTAAAATTCAATTTGTCATCTTTTCATGGTCATCAGATATAACCCATTTGGACATTCAGAGGTTCCATAGTTACCACGGAAACACCGTCATCTTCTACAAGACTGATTCACCAGAAAAACCCATGGAGTTGGATCAGTGGCAGTGGATGGAGACACTTGTTTTATACTCAGTTAATGTTATATTTGCTGAAAAAGTCACTTTTTCTTCCGTTTTCTCAGTTTGGATATAACAACCTTTGAATTTACTGTGAGTTTTCATGAACATCTAAATTAAATATAGTAAATTAAATAAGGAAAATACATGATTTACAGAGAAAAATGCAAAATACAGAGGATGATATTATTATAAATGATGATAAATCACACAAAAATAATTAATTTTTGAAGTGACAGAAAAGTAGCACTGGTTCTTTATGGGTTAATGTTTGCGGAAATGACCAAAAATAGTCACTTGCTGGATAAAGGGTTAACCTTGTTCTCATTTCTGTAGAATCATGTCATTGTCCGTCATGTCATTATTTTATGTAACACTCACTGTCTTTTATTCCTACACTTTAGCCTTGTGCTTTTCGTACATGAGGGGTCCTCCTTGTGAATAAGGGGTGAATAAACTCATACGTACATTCCACCACAATATAGGATGAACTAAATGGTAAAGTTTAGTCTCCTAGATTCAGACATTTACAGCTGAAAAAATTCCTCCTATTGCAGCTGCTATATATTAATTTCACTCTCTCCACTCAACTCTCCTCTCTACTACTCTTGTGATAAGCCCCATTCAGACTCAGAAAGAGATCCAATTCTATTTTATAATCATGTAGGCGCCCTCCACCTGCACCTCTGCTTCCTGTTGCGACTCAATCATGCACAAAACCAGCAGGAAAAAGAAGTCATCTCGTCGTAGAACAAGGTGAGGGTGAAGCTTCATCACTATGTTTGACACATGAAATCATAACTCTCATTGCTGTTTAATTATATTTCTGAAACAGGTGATTTGTCAGCGAGGCTTCAGCAACAAACAGACATTATACCACTAATCCCTCTGTAATAAACATTTTCATATCGGCTTTTGAGCAAGTACTTGATTCCACTGCTGAGATGCACTACTGCGAACAAGGTTTTTGTGCATGTTTGCCACTTGATATGTGAGACTTTTCACCTGTATTAAAGAGAACCACCGGAGCCAAACACTTATCCTTCAATAAAGTATCATCAGTTTGAGTTTAACCCATAAAGACCCAGTGTTACTTTTGTGGCAGTTCCAACATATTTTTTTTCCTCTATATTTAACATTTCTGAAGTGATTTATCACAATTTATTATGACATAATCCTCTGTATTTTTTTTTTTTTTTTTTTAAATGAAGATTAGGTAAATTCCCATATTTAATTTACTGATCATGTAGATGTTCATAAAAGTTCAGATTAAAGTTGAGGGGTATCATATCAGAAACAAAGAAAACTGAAGAAAAAGTGACTTTTTCAGCAAAATCTATCATTAACCGAGCATAAACCAAGTGTTTCAATCAACTGTCATTGATCCAACTCCATGGGTTTTACTGTTGAATCAATGTTGTTGAAGATGACGGTGTTTCCATGGTAACTACGGAGCCTCTGAATGTCCAAATGGGTCATATCTGATGACCATGAAAAGATGACAAACTGTATTTTACACCTATTATTTGTATGTACTGATAGGATTAGTGGATCATGAGTTATTAAACATTTTAGATCAGTAGATGCTTAAGGTCATTGTGGCTGTTAGGGTCTTTATGGGTTAAGAGACGAAAAAAAAAAAAGCATTTCTCATACAGTGTGTACTGATGACTGCATCTTAACTCCTCCATCCTCTCAAAGTTCTTTCCAATAACAGAATATACAGCAAATGTGTAGAACTCATTTTCCTTCAGGGGCCACATACAGCCCAATATGACCTCAAATAGGCCAGAGCAGTAAAATAATAGAAAAATAGCCTAGAAATATTGACAATTTCAATTTGTTTCCCTTGTTTTAGTGCAAAAAAAATCAAATTAAATTATAAAAATGTTAAAGTGTTTACATTTACAAACACTTTTTTCGCAAAAAGTAATGCATAATTTCAACAATCTGACACTTCTCAAGAAAATACATGCAATTTTAATAATATTATGTATCAACTTCTCATTTGTATATGTGCATCACAGATGACAGTGGATCTACAAATACATAAGATATTTAGTAACAGGCATAATATTTTTAAAATATTGCAGTATGGAATTTGGAGTCGTCATTATTTACAGGTTATCCTTTTATTATTTTACTGGTCTGACCCACTTGTGATCAAATGGAGCAAAAATGAGTTTGACAGCATTGACTGTTGACATTGTTTTCAATAAAAAATGTGCATTTTGAAAATTACTCCCACAGGCTGGATTGGAACGTTTGGTGGGCCAGTTTTGACCCACAGGCCATATGTTTTACACCCGTGATTTACAGTATTTTTGCAGAGAGATTGTTTAAAGCTTTATCAGGCAAGTGACTATTTTTGGTCATTTCTGCATACATCACAAGACAGTGACAGCAACAGTCCTAAAATATATGTTCCTTTCACCATGTGTTTTTCTTGTATTTTTACCCCACCCCCAAAGGAGAGGCAAGAGGTACTGGTTTTGGTTCTGTTTATTTGTTTGTTTGTTTGTTAATCAAAGTTCAAATTTTTTATGAATTTTCAAACCCCCCCCCCATTTACGTATAATGGGTGAAATTTTAAAGTGTCTGTAGCAGCAAAACTATTGGTTGAATTCATACCATATTGGGTTTATACAGGGGTTGGACAAAATAATGGAAACACCTTCACCTCAAGATGATAATGCCCCAATCCATACAGCTAGAATTGTTAAAGAATGGCATGAGGAACATTCTAATGAAGTTGAGCATCTCGTATGGCCGGCACAGTCCCCAGACCTCAACATTATTGAGCATTTATGGTCAGTTTTAGAGATTCAAGTAAGACGTCGATTTCCACCGCCATCGTCTCTAAAAGAGTTGGAGGGTATTCTAACTGAAGAATGGCTTAAAATTCCTTTAGAAACAATTCACAAGTTGTATGAATCAATACCTCGGAGAATTGAGGCTGTAATTGCCGCAAAAGGCGGACCTACACCATATTAAATTATATTTTGTTGATTTTTTAAGGTGTTTCCATTATTTTGTCCAACCCCTGTAGATTGCTAGTGACCCAGAATAGATGTCATTACATTTTGGAAAAAGTGGGTCAAATTAAAAATTTTGTAAAAAATTTTAAAAAAAAATTTCTCTCATTTTCTCCCATTTACTTATAATGGGCAAAATTTGAAATGTCTATAAAAACATCAATTTTGTTTCAATTTACTTCAAACTTTGCACATATATAGAGGCCATTGATATGCTGACATCAGCACATGCATAGACATGATGACATCAGCTGGATCGATGCCAAAATAAGCTACAATACATGTGAGGGGTGGGGTTTGTTGTGCCTGGAACCACTTGTTTATATTTACTTCTGGGATTTATTTATTTATTTGCCACTTAAGGAACCAGATATGGTAACTTCAGTGACCTTGATTTTCTACCTAACAATACTTTCTTTTTTTTTTTTCTTTTTTTTTTTAATTTTCAGAAAACCACTAAAGTCTTGTTAGGTCCTCCAATAACACAGTGAATTTCAGAGTATTTCTATGAGTGCCTTATAAAGAGTTAACAAGAGGAAAGCCTTGATTTTCTGCATTCACAGAGGTGTAATAGTGCAGGCAGTGGTCATGGGCACCAGGCCAAACACCAAACTTTAAAACAACCAAGACAAGAACCACATGGCTGCTGACTAATACCCATCATACATTGTGCTGTCATCTTTGTTTTCCTCTTTAGACATCGGTAAAACATCCTCCTCCGTCCTGATTTGACAGATGTGATGGTTTCTTCACTGTCTTTTCCTTTTTCCTTCTTTGCTCAATGTCTCTTGCCTTTTGTGCTCCTTTTTCAGATATTTCCACCATTTCAGATTTCAAAGAGTAAGTTTTGAAAAACCCAATGGTCTGGGCTGCTGCAGTGTAAGTCAAAGCCGTCCTGGAAATGCTGTCAAAACATCAGCTTTTCATTGTCTCTGTGTTTCTTTTGTCTCTTTGTTGCTGATTTTTGTCGCAGCCGATGAGCGTCCGCCTTTAAACTGTATGTCAAGGTTATTTATTATATTACACACTAGGCCATATGGCACAGTAACATGCATTATACATTAAAATAAAAAGAAGCCACTAGAAAAAAGTTGGAAATAGTTATTCAGTTTACAGATAATAATCATCTAACTCACACACATACATGTTTATGTGACATACTAACACATAATTGGCTCAAGTCATTACTGCAGATTAATGTTTATTATTCACATATCATGCACACTACATTTATTATTCATGTAGGCTTTACACATGGGAGCAGGCATCAGCATTGATCACTGGTGGCTGTGCTTTTTTTGTAACAAGTTTTAGATTCAGTGGTGTCTACAAAGCTGCACTGTTGTTTACATCCTTTTTGCAGATTGGCAGCAAATACCTCTGTAAGTCATTCAGAATACACAATCATTCTATCACACACACACACACACACACACACACACATACACAAAGATATTGGAAGGAGATCACATCTGCTTACAAATGCATGCTGACGTCTGGCTCCTTCCAGCCCAACCTTTCATAACAAAGAAATACTTAGTGATGTTAAAATGTTACGCGAGAGCAAATGTAATATATTTTATCTCTAAATCACATAGTTTTGAATAAAAGAAGCCTTGCCTTGGCAGAAGCACTGCTCTGTAGGTCATTATTTTGACAGTGGAATCAATTGATGCTTTATTAAGCTCCCATGGGGTAAACTGTGGAAATACAGTAGATGATATGAAGTTAGAGGAGTTCTATTCTAATCAGGAAAAGCTAAACATGACTGGTGAAAACTGCAGGAGATAGATGACCTGACAACGTTCTATGCTGTTGGTGAGAAGGGATGACATGTTTCTACAGTTCCACGTAAAACCATAGAGAACAGGAGTTACACCAGACTGAATAGATCACCCATTTGTAGTTACAGCTGTCAGTCACAATGTCAGAGATTCAGGGTTCAAAGATTCTTTATTGTCAGTTCACTAAATGTACATTACATACAGAGAATTAAGACACTGTTTCTCTCTCACCTTGTTGAAAGCCATGTGTTTTAAAACAGAAAAAACAAAAAAAGGAATAAATAAGTGGCCCCCTCACATATTTTGCCCATTGTAAGTAAATGGGAATTTTTTTTTTTTAAATCATACAGAATTTGAACTGTGACCTACTGTTCCTGAAATGTAATGACATATGTCACTGGCAATCTATAATCCCAATTTGGTATAAATTCAACTAATAGTTTTGCTGCAACAGACATTTGAAACTTTGCCAATTATAAGTAAATAGGGGAAAAAAAAAAAAGATTTTCAGAATTCATGAAAAATTTGAACTTTGACTTATTTTTCCCAAAATGTAATGACATCTATTCTGGATCACTGGCAATCTATAAACACTAGCACCACTGCTACAATCTGGCATATTTACAGCTGCAATTGTTGTAGATGTTCATTAATATGCACTGTCCCTAATAAATAAATAAATAAATAAATAAACCCAATTTGGTATGAATTCAACCAATAGTTTTGCTGCTAGAGAATTAACAATCAAACAAACTGAACCAAAAACAACATCCCTTGCCTCTCAATCATGTCACGGATTTGAAAAAGTCACATGGTAGTCTTTCAAATGCCCAAACACATCGGCAGAAGTTTATAGAATTCTTATTTCCTTTCAGGCCACTTGAATAACAAGAATAACACCAAAAAAACAAAAAAAACTATTATGGACTTTATTGCTTTGAATGCCAGGTTCTGACGACACAACACTTTTGTCTGTTGCAGTGGGCATTGGGTTACATGAGGCGATTGCAAAACTTTTCCCACTTCCATATTTTGATACCTCGATGCTTGATTGTGACCCAGAAATCAGGCTCAGCTCACAACACCTCGAAGGGTGTCTCAGTTCCCTGAAGTCTACATCAGGAACTGAGGCTGGACGGATGATGCACACACATAACCTCAATCAGAGCTTTGTGGAAGTCTATGGCAATCAGACCATGAAGTGTAAAAGAGAGGACAAACATCTGGATGATACAGATAATACAGAAGGGCTTTTTTTAAATGGTAAAATACATGATCAAATTTATGTATAGTGGAGGCCAAAATTATTATAACACTTGGCGTATTTAAGAGGTCTCATATGTGTGTGTGTGTGTGTGTGTGTTTTAATTGGCCATTAAAATACTCATAAAACAAATGAAATATCTACAAAGTCATCATTATGCTTTATAAATTATAAAATAAAGCCATCATACAGAGATTTAGGTCATTTTCCAACAAAGAACAAGTTAGGTTTATAGATTTTTTTTTTTACATTAAATAGATTCCTTGGTGGGATATTTTTTTTTTTTTTTTTTTACCAAAGTGAAGCTGTGAAATTCTTGTCCACAACCAGGTTCAAAAACAGTTTCTTCCCGTATGCCATAAGACTGCTCAACTCATCATAACCTTTCCATTTCCTCACCACATGCCCCTACACAGGACTGCTACACCATGACCTCTGTGCCTTACTGCCATGAGACACTGTCTCACGGTTTTTGGACTGTGCAATATTTTAGAATATATTTAGATATTTATTCTTATTTATCCTTTATTCAAAAGTTTTTCTGTTTTCATTTTTCATATGTATTTTTATCCCTCTATATAAAGACATTGTTGTCATTGTTCCTGTTGTGCACTGAGCTGTTGCATCGTAATTTCATTTTGATGCAAATCTTAATGACAAAGTATGTCTATCAGTGGCGGCTGCTCGTCCTTCAGAGAGGGGAAGCTCATTGTCGGCTTACATCAAAAAAATTGTCAAGTTATTTAAACATAAATTCGGCCCTCTGTTCCTTTGTAAGAAAATGGTCAGTGACCTTATCGTACCAAGTAGGCATCTTTTCCAGGGATTTGACCAGTGTCCTCTCAATGGCCAGCAGAGCTGGGCTGCTTAGACGGCCTTGGCCCACTGTGCTGTGGGTGTAAGATTTCAGCCTTTTTAAACATGAGAAGCTCCTTTCTACACCTGCTGATGTAGCTCCAATTGTTCCCACTAGTGACAACAGTTAACAATATTAAACTCGAACAAGAAATGATTGAATTATATAACTGAAACAAGAAAATGTTGAAATTATGTTAAATTGAAACAAGGAAGTACAATGACTGTTTTATTTACAATGCAAGAAATGAACAAGTAATGTCATAGTGGTTTCTCTCTCAATTTCAAAGCAGAATGTGCGACGGTATTAAACTGAACTCTGTCAAGTGAAGGAGTAGATCTCAAAATAGCTGTCAATCAAACGGGATTCAGTCTTTTGACTGATCCTCCAATCAGCACGTGGAAGCCCGGTGTCCAGCCCAGCTGAGGTCCACCCACAGCTCCATTCACCCCCAGAGACGCCAAGCGTCCGGGGGCGGGACAACATCATGGCATTTATCCAATTACCGTCCAGTTTTGAGGCAATGAAAAAAACTGTTCCACTCAGTCCCATTGAAGTGCATGGACACTGAGCATCTACGGGCAAATGCACTGAGCAGAGATCGAATGAGAAAACAGCGCAACAGGAATATATGAGAAGTTAACAACATCGAGTCGAACGAACTCATCTGTGAGATGAACATGTTCTAACACATTTGTAGTCAATGAAATGTCAACACAACTGTACATATTTGACCATTTAATTTTTGTAATTTTAGGGGAAGCCGAGCTTCGCTTGCAGTCTATGAGAAATCACCTCTGATGACTATCTATGTCTATTAATCATAGTCTATGTTCAGAATGCTCACCACAGACTCGTCAGGGGTTAAAGGGTTTACTCGCTCCTTGGGGACGAATAGTTTTGTTTTTTTTTAATTGAATGAAGTGAATTGAAATAAGACCAGTCTCTTTCCATCAAAGTGGTCTGAAGTAAAAGTGAACTGTCTCGCCACTAATACAACGATCATGATTCCTCGATGCTTTAGAAATAAAGATGTTAGTGTCGGACTTAAAGTGGAATTAAAACTGACTGACCTTTTTCCATCAGAGAACAGGTTGACTGTTATAGAAGCAGAGCAAACACACATGTAATATTCAGTGTTATGATTTGTGTTAATTTATGGATCTAAGCAGGCCTCCCTCCACCTCAGCCTGCCTTCTTTATGTGTCAGAAAAGAGAACGAGTACTCTTTAACCTGCCAAATCAAATAAGAATTAATGATTCCACAGACACTGAAATACCTTTTGTCTATGTGGCTGTTATTTCCATTTTATCAGCCACACATCAGGTGTTATTGCGCTTCAGCACACACTTATCGTATGATCAGAAAATGAGTTGGGGATTTTGTGCCTTGCATAAACAGCCAAATTCTGACAATCGAACTTGTGAAACAGGAGATGAATTAAATCAATAGACTCAGATTAATAGGACTGATTTGACGTCATTGGAAATTGTAAGTACTTTTAGATTTAGAGTCGTTGAAAGTTGAAGTGATTAACCAAACCTTCACTTAACACAATCTTTGAGGTTAATAAACTATGTCATGTCTCAACACTTTCTCCATCTTTTCAACAAAAATCTATCAAAATGAGTCAGTTCATCTTATTTCACAGTGTAATTAGAATCAGTTTAATTAGACAACAAAATTAGTATTGACTATTTCCTGTGCCGTGTTGAATGTGTACATCTCTACATGCTTGACTTGTTTTTGAAGAATTAAGTTAATTTATGAAAGCCAAATGTTCTCCTCAGCCATAAACATGTTCATTAAGCTAATTAAGGAGAAAAGTTTAAATGTGCAACAAAAGAGGCATCACAACTTAGTATAAATGTAGTTTACTATAGTCAGCAGTAATTCTCAAATCAGTCAATATTGTAAATTTGGATTTAATTACATTCGATTCAATTCAACCTTATTGTTTTTGCTCTGCCTTTTACTATTTGCAGATCAGAATAGAAGAACTAGTGCAAAGCCATAAACAGGTAATAAGTAGTTCAGCCATGATATAAACAATCACCTTTCCATACTGTGTCTGCTTAACCCTTTAACCCTTAATGTGTTTGTGGTGAGCGTTCTGAATGTAGGATTTACTTTAAATATTCATCAAAATTCAACCGTTTGTTCTATAGCAAAAATGTCACAAACATTCTGATAGAATAGACCTTGTTCTTTACATAGATATCTGAGCATGCTCAGTATACCCCCCATTGCCTGAGGAATTGGGGGCAAAACAGAGCGGTGAATGAGACTGACTCTATAAAAATAGATGGTTTGGGCTTTTTCTTACAATGATTTTTTCTTTTCTTTTTTGTTTTTATGTGTGTTTGCAGTGTTATCACAATTTTCCTCTATTTTTCTTTTACCGTGTTTTTCCTGAGTTTTGACTGCGTAACTGCTTTTTAGAATTCAACCTGGTGTCAAAAAGCAACTGGGCTGATTTAGAAAAAAAGAGCCACAAAACCAAAACTACTGGGACAAAATTCAAATCCTTGTTGTTCAGTTTGTTCCAGTTCACAGTTCATGTTCAACATCCTAAATCTCTTATTGATGTACATATTGAGTGCCTTATTTAGTAAAAACCTGTCAAACTTCAATTCCTCTCTTTGTCTTTTTCTGTTATTCCACCTGTTTTGACCCTAAAACACAGTAAAACAAAACCACTGAAGAAAAGGAACACAAACACATACTTACAAATACTACTACTACTACTATTACTACTACTACTCAGATCAATTCAAATCAAATTTTATTTATATAGTCCCAAATCATAACAAAAGTTCACGACACTTTACATACAGTGGGGCAAAAAAGTATTTAGTCAGCCGCTGATTTTGCAAGTTCTCCTTCTTAGAAAGATGAGAGAGGTCTGGCTAGGCCACTCCAGGACCTTGAAATACTTTTTAACGGAGCCACTCCTTCGTTGCCCGAGCGGTGTGTTTGGGATCATTGTCATGCTGGAAGACCCAGCGATGTTCCATCTTCAATGCTCTCACTGATGGGAGGAGGTTTTGGCTTAAAATCTCACGATACATGGCCCCATTCATTCTTCCTTTAACATAGATCAGTCGTCCTGTCCCCTTTGCAGAAAAACAGCTCCAAAGCATGAGGTTTCCACCCCCATGCTTCACAGTAGGTATGGTGTTCTTGGGATGCAACTCAGCATTCTTCTTCCTCCAAACACGACGAGTTGAGTTTTTACCAAAAGTTCTATTTTGGTTTCATCTGACCACATGATATTCTCCCACTCCTCTTCTGGATCATCCATATGCTCTCTAGTAAACTTCAGACGGGCCTGGACATGTACTGGCTTAAGCAGGGGAACACGCCTGGCGCTGCAGGATTTGAGTCCCTCTGGGCGTAGTGTGTTACTGATAGCCTTTGTTACTTTGGTCCCAGCTCTCTGCAGGTCATTCATCAGGTCCCTCTGTGTAGTTCTGGGATTTTTGCTCACCGTGCCCATGATCATTTTGACCCCACGGGATGAGATCTTGTGTGGGGCCCCAGATCAAGGGAGATTATCAATGGTCTTGTATGTCTTCCATTTTCTTACAATTGCTCCCACAGTTGATTTAGGGGCCGTTTACACGGCGTAGGATTCTGTCGACTCCGGGAAGATTTCATCGTGGATTAGCCTTCTGTTAACATGGAAACGGTGCCTAGAGTGCCTGAATCCGGAAACTTTTGATACCAGGGTCCAGGGTGGAATGTTATCGATACGCTCCGCATTTCAACTACGTGTTAAAGTGAATCGGAGCATTCCGGGGTAAAATATTATATCACCGCATGCGCGCACAGCCAAGAACCACCAGTTCACCCACTCCAGGCCAGTTGGTGGCGGTAATGCACCTCCAAGCTGGTTTGCCAGCCTCTATGACACAATAAAGTTGCAGAAAAAGAAGGAACAACCACAACAACAACAGCCGGTTTCAGAACAACATACGTGCTGCTAACTGTGCTCAGTTTGCTGTCGCTTCTCCACCAAAAGTTAGACTTACTGCGTCTACACTCTTACCAGCGGAGACGCATTTCTTATATTCGCCAATGCCTGAGTCAATCCCTAACGTACCATCGAAGGAGGACAGTTAGGAGATCGCCAGCTACTGGTCTGGCATGGCCACTACAGCGTATTCAGCCGTCCTCGCGGACTCATGTTAACGCAGATCGTTATCATAGCGGCTTCGTCTTAACGCGGAATGATTTTATAACGCAAAGGAGAAATCTTTGCGGAATTAGATCCTAGTGTTGCCGTGTAAACGTACCCTTATTCACACCAACCTGCTTGCCTATTGTAGATTCACTCTTCCCAGCCTGGTGCAGGTCTACAATTTTCTTCCTGGTGTCCTTCGACAGCTTGGTCTTGGCCATGGTTGAGTTTGGAGTCTGACTGTTCGAGGCTGTGGACAGGTGTCTTTTATACAGATAACCAGTCCAAACAGATGCCATTAATACAGGTAATGAGTGGAGGACAGAAGAGCTTCTTAAAGAAGAAGTTACAGGTCTGTGAGAGCCAGAAATCTGGCTTGTTTGTGGGTGACCAAATACTTATTTTCCACCATAATTTACAAATAAATTCTTTAAAAATCCTACAATGTGATTTCCTGGATTTTTTTTCTCATTTTGTCTCTCATAGTTGAAGTGTACCTCTGATGAAAATTACAGACCTCTCATCTTTCTAAGTAGGAGAACTTGCAAAATCAGTGACTGACTAAATACTTTTTTGCCCCTCTGTATACTATTACTACTACTACTATTATTACTACAAGTCCTCCCACTGCTACTACTACAACTACTACTACAATTACTACTACTACAACTACTACCACTATTACTACTACTACCACTGCAACTACTACTACTACAACATCTACTACCACTATTACTACTATAACTATTACTACCACTATTACTCCTACTACTACTCCTACTACTCCTACTTCTACTGCTTTCAGCTGTTTCCTTTAGAGGTCACCACAGTAAATCATCTGCTCCATCTGACCCTGTCTCCTACATTTTCTACCTGCATGTCCTCCTTCACCACATCATAAATCTCCTCTTTGGTCTTCCTCTTTACCTTCTGCCTGCCAGAGAACACCTTCACTGTCCTTCTGCTAATCATATTTGTGATTTGTAAAGTTAATTTGGCTGACGTTTTACTCCATATGTTTTTCCTGATGTAACCCTCTTCATTTACCCTGGCTCAGAACTGGCATCAGAATTAGAACTGGGACTAGGCCCAAAACTGGAACCAATGGCTGGATTTGCATGCCTTCATTGGCTTCCAGTAAAATTTAGAATGCATTTTAACGTCCTGTTATTCACTTTTAAAGCACGACACAATCTCGCCCCAATCACATTTCTGACCGTCTCACATTGTATTTTACTTCTTGAAAATTCCACTTCTCAAACACAGGTCCCCTATCTATTCCCCACTCCAATCTATTTACAAAAGGTGACCGTGCTTTTGTGGTTTCTGCACCAACCCTCTGAAACTGTCCCAAACTATATCAGATGTGCCAAGAATTACACATGAAAGAACACCATCTAAAAAAAACACTCCTGAGGATAAGATGTGATTTTTCTAACAGTAAGGTTATGCATGTCCACAAACATGCACACATATTGTTAAATGTGGTGCATATACCAAAAATTTTGACGGACAAGGCTTAGATTTGAACACAGGACACATTTGCCTTGGGATCCTTTACACCACACAATCCCTTTTCAGGGTCACAATCCATAGTTGCATTAACTTTCTCGCCAAAATCCTGTATTGATGATGGGAGTCGGTCGGCTGCATCAGGTCTTCATCACAAAGATTCTCAGTGTGGTTCAGGTCTGAACTCTGTGGACGCCAATCCATGTGTGAAAATAATGTCTAATGATCCATGAACCACTCTTTCAGAGGAATCCTGATATTGTCCAGTCTTTATGCTCTCCAACAAACAGATATTTAAGAAATGAGAAAAACAACAAAAACTGTTTACAAAAACAGGTTTAGGTTTAGGTTAAGGTTTATCCAGTCATCATCCATAACACAGAAAATACAAACAATCAGTCTAATTTAAAATCAACCGACTGTGAATTATATTGAGACTGAAAAGGCTCAGGCAGAAGCTAAATGCTTATATAAGTCTGGTCTACATTTAAATCAAAATCAGCTTTAGGCACCAATCAAAACAGCAAAAATCATTCGTGCTATTTCCAAACCAATATTTTGAAACCCATTTATGAATAGCATTCTTTATATTTATGTCATTCCATAATTTAACCCCAATAACAGAAACACATCTTTTTATATATTTAATGGCTTTTAGTACAATAAACATACACACACCTCTGAAATCATACCTGCTTTCCCATATCGAAAATAACTTTTGAACAGAGTCTGGCAGTGACTTTTGTTTGGCTCGGAACATTATTTGCATAGTTTAATAATAAAACAAGTCATTGAATTTCATAACAAGGGAACTGAGAAACAATTGAGCTGTGTGTGTGTGTGTGTGTGTGTAACGATCACTTTTATGGATGATCGGCTCATTTCTGCAGTACAGCAATTGGATATTTTATTCTTTTGTCCACACAGTAAGACAGGTAAGGTTGAATAATTGAACAACAAATGGTACGGAGGGCTTTATAATGTAAAACTTCTCCAGTTTTATAAAGGATTCCTATAGATTTAGAAAGTTCACCTCTGATGTAATCAATATGTTGTCACTATGTTAGTTTATGGTCAACCACAACCAGAGGTGTCAAAAGTATTCCCATTCATTCCTCAGGTAGATGTATAGATACTAGGGTTTACAAAGACTTCTGTAGAAGTTGAAGTATCAACTCAAGCTTTTTATTCAAGTAAAAGTGTAAAAGTACTGGTTTCAAAACTACTTAAAGTATAAAAGTAAATGTAAGGGGAAAAAATGCCATTAGGACAAAAGTTTAGGTGGTGCCACAGGGGCCGATAGTGCACCCCCCCACCTCCCCAAAAAACATATTTCTGAAGGCCATAATGACTATAATGTTATATTAAAATTAGGGCTGGGCAAGTTAATGCAATATTACCGCATTAACGCATTCATTAAATAATGCCGACAATTTTTTTTTTTTTTTTTATCTCACGTTAATGCCATTTTATTCTAACTCATATTCTTCTGCCTCTGCTTGTGTGCATGTGGCGATTAGCTCGGCAGATAGACAACAGGTTTCCCAAGAAAAGCCGGACGCCAAAAATTTCTCTCCAAATCTTTTACTTGAGACTCACTGTAAAACCGCAACATACATACAAAATATGTCTCAGTTCTGTTCATTGCCTTAGTACATTTACATGGCATTATACATTTAACTGAATGGGAAAAAGACTGCTAGTTGGATGCTAACTTGAATAGGAAAATCCATAGACACACTAACGATTAGTATTTACAGATTAATTTAAGATTTACAACATCTTTTTATCCAGCAACAAAGGTTCACATCAGAGATATTTTATACTATTCATTCTGACAACAACTGAACATAAAATACTCATGGGCAAACATTTTACACCATACAAAGAGAGTGAAAGAAACATGTCTGTTAGTTCCTTCTTATGTCCGAACTGGCTACGGGAACACCGCAAGTACAAAAAATACGTTAGTGCAACTCATTCTGACCACTAGAGGGCCCCCTTTGCTTGCTTTTAACAACTGAACATCACATATTATTTTGAAAGTCCGTTGCTCTCACTCTGTGAATACACGTAGGTAAACCATGGGTCACAGGAAGAGGGGGATGTTGATCAGGGTTGGTTTGCCAATCGGCATCATCATGCGTTTCAACCAATGACAGCATTTGGGGTGGGCTCAAGACTCCTGTCAGTCACTCACAACTGGAAATAAACTGGTGGGGACATAAACATGGAGAAAAGTACCAGTCTTTTCCTTGGACATTTTCATTTTAAATGTCTTCAGATGTTTGGAAGCACTGCAATGTGGAATTATTTTTTATCACCGGAGTACTTCCAGTCTGAAATATCACTTAAAGGCAATACACGCTGTTGATGCCGGCAACCCCCCCTGCATATAACTATGTGATTAATCATGATTAATCACAGAAAGCTACGTGATTAATCGCAATTAAGAATTTCAATTGTTGCCCAGCACTAATCAAAATGTTTATGTTGAAACATTTGGGATGCACTAGTCTACCTGTTTCAGCTGCGTATACTACCCATTGAAAATTAACACATTTTAGTCCAATGCAAATGTATTAAAGAACCATATATGTGTCCTACTGAGCATTAACATGTGTTTCAAGGAGTGGAAGATATGAGGACTAGTTGAAAATAAGCATTGGAATGGTGCAAAAAGTCAAGTGTTATGGATCGCACACAAACCAATAGGGCAGGGGTGTCCAATCCTGGTCCTCGAGGGCTGGTATCCTGCATGTTTTAGATGTTTCCCTCTTCCAGCACACCTGACAGTCCTTATCAGGCTTCTGCAGAGCTTGACAATAGGCTTATCATTTGAATCAGGTGTGTTGGAAGAGGGATACATCTAAAACATGCAGGATACTGGCCCTCGAGGACCAGGATTGGTCACCCCTGCAATAGGGTGTCGGAATGGTATATGTTTATACTTCTCATCCAACCACAATCACATTCACTCTATCCGGATGATGCGATTTATCTGGATAGATTTTTTTTTATTTGAATGATGACAAGCCCAAATGAAATATGAGCAACAAGGCTATTTTTAACATGTAAGGATTAAAAAGTACAGATAATTGTATGAAAATGTAAGAAGTACAAGTAAAAAGTCAGCTGAAAAATAATTACTCCAGTAAAATATAGATTACCAAAATTTCTACTAAAGTAAGGTAGCAAAGTATTTGTACTTCATCACTTGACACCTTTGATCACAACCCTGAGGAAAACTGCTCTGAATGTAGGAGAATGAATGCAGAAATGACAGACACTGAAAACATTGTTACTTAAAGTTAAACACACCCAGTATTATGGTGGTTTGAAGGGGTGTAAACATAAGCCCAACAGATATTTGCTTTTTGTTTAGAGGTATATTTATTTTTTTACCATATAGGTTTATGCAGCTGCAGTGGACTGTTACTGTGGCACACCCACTCCTTTGTTTGCCACCATTTAGATTCAGCAGAAGCAAGCTGATAACATTTTCTCTCACCCACTTTAATGTCCCTTTATTCTCTCACAATCTGCTGCTGCTGTAGTATTTTTCAAGCCAAAGTGACCCTTGCATGTTTCACAACCTTTATTTAAAAACGGTGAAATATAAAAACACCCACAATTATATCACCGTCCTGAATCTTAATGGATCCTCTTAAATACTTCATGTAAAAGTCGACATCCAGATCAAATTAGACACTGTGTGAAAGGTCAGTGTCCATTCATTTCACTACAAATTATGCATGAGAATGTGTCAGGGACCAAGAGGGCATCTAGGACAAATAAAACCAAAATATTACTGGTGGATAATCTTTCAGAAGTAAACTCAAGGCTAATCTAAAGATAGCCACAGCCAGTTTATATTAGATCAGCACTTAACCCTTAAAGACCTAGAACTATGTTTGTTAAAAATGAAGTTCTCTTTTCATTTATTCTTTCTTTAGTGATTAATTACCATTTATTAAAATATTATTCTATGGATTCAGTATTTTTCAGTGAAATCAGGTATTTTCTTATATCATTAGCCATATTTTTGGCCAAGCTGAGATATCAAATATAGCATAAAATGAAGCACCAGTCTTAGAAAAGTTTAGTTATGTAGATGTCACATTTTGGCAAAAATATGGCTTGCTATGAGCCTAACGTTATTTCATTTACTGATCAGGCAGATGATTACATTTGCATTTGCACTGTTACATGTATGTTTACTTTGTTTACAATGTTACATTTGCACATTTTTATACTACTTTTATATTTGGGTGCTTCTATGAAACTGGTCCCTAAAAACAGGACAGAGGGGCTAAAACTTCAAACCACATGTAGACTAATGTTATGAAGTTTGGAAGAACTTTGGGTCTATTTTGAAAATAAATACTTACTGAGATAAAAGAGAAACTATTTTTCAGATAAAACCCATTTTTGTATTATTCTACATTATATTTAATACAAAAATCTTCATGTAGCATGGCCAAAAGGACACAAAAATTATGCACTACTAATTTTTCAAATGTCTTTTTACTCTCTCACAGGTACATTTTGGGAATTGAACTAATTATGCAATCGAGAGTGTTTCACAAAAATGACCGCTGTTGCAAAGTCATTCGCGATTTATGTGTTTAACTGGGCAGGTTCTGCATGTAACACAAGTGGACGCGATGGGTTACGTACGAAACCTGGAATGAGACTGAGATTCATGAAAAACCTGCATGTCTGAATTAGAAAAACTCCTAGGATCGACAAATTTAACACAATATCTTTATTTATAGTGGCATATAAGAACATTTACAGCCATGTTTTCCGGATCGAATGCACTGACACCTAGGTCGCTTTTCATGTCCCAATTTTGGTCCTAGTTTTGGCCCCAATATTTTATTAAAATTCATTAATTTTGGGATGGCTCAGAGCAAGAGTATAGTTTTTTGTTTTTTTGTTTTTTTTGCATTTATCTGAGGTCATCATTAGGTCCATCCTGGGGGAAAATACGTCTTAATTTCTCTCTTATTATTGAGTCTAAAAAGCTGGTAAAGTGCCAGGTACCAAAATGTATGTACCCAGTTTCACAGAAGCACCCATTTTTAAATTCTACCCTTTCATACAGCACATATCTAAATTGTACATAATTTGATTGCACACTACTTAATGTTTTTTTTGTTTTGTTTTCTAATATATGTCTGTATCTTATTGTGTTGTTATTTAGATGTAAGTGCACTGTCACTGGCAGAGAACACCAGTAATTTGTAGCACAACTAGTGTATTGACAATAAAGCCTATTCTATTCTATTCTATTCTATTCTATTCTATTCTATTCTATTCTATTCTATTCTATTCTATTCTATTCTATTCTATATTCAAAAAAGCTCAGAGTGAATTCAAGTTATTAAATAAATAAAGAGAAAACTGAAGAAGTGACTTTTTCAGCAAAATATATCATTAACTGATCATAAAAACATGTATCTATACACGGTCATTTGCCAAGCTACATGGGTTTCATTGGTCAATCAGTGTTGCGGAAAACGACGTTGCATTGAAGAGCCTCTGAATGTCCAAATGGGTTATATGTGATATTACTGAAAGGCAGAGAAACTGCATTTTTACTTGAATTATTTCACTGTATTAATTGGATTAGAGGTTCAAAAGCCATGAGATATTTGTATGGTCTTTGAAGGTTAACTCATGTGTCAGTATTGAGGTTTTCTGATTATTAACAAAGCTGAGAGAGGTTTTTCATAAGCAAATGCATATACTCCTGGTCCATTTATGTTTTGTCCTCCATCTTCCCTGACTTTTCTTCCTCTTTTCTACACCTCTATTCACCTGTACTTTCCTTCGGTTCAGACAGTCTCAACCCATACTATTGAGCTTCCTTTCCGCTCACCGCTTCGTTTCCTGCCAGGCCATCATCGCGTTAACCTTTTCTCTGTTGATGAACTCTGTTTTGATTGGGACTATTCATGATGAGGACAGCTTTTGTCCCTGTAAGATTTTTCTTTTGTGAATAAATTAATTTTAAACCTGGCTGCCTGCCCAAGTCTGCATTTGGGTCCTGTCCAAGAGGCGTCCAGACAATTATGGAAACAAACTAAGAGTAAGAAATGACAGCTCATTAATGCTGTTTCGATCTAATGATATTATGCAAATAAGAAGCTGTCACTGAAATAGAAAAACAGATGACATTCAAAAATGAGCACAAGGCAAAGTTAGGCTTTATCAGGATAGTGCTCGGAGAAGTAACAGTCAGTCAAAAGCTGGAGTTGTATTCACACCACTTGTGTTAATTAATTAATGTTATTTAACCCATAAAAACCCAAACAGCTACTGGCAACCAAAAGCATCTGTTTAATCAAATGCTTAATAACTTGTGATCCACTAATCCTATCAATAAATTGAAATAATACAGGTAAAATGAAAAGAGTCAGATTATGCAAAAGATTGTTAATAATCTGTAAATTAACACATTTCAAAAATAACACTCATATTTTACTCCCCTCAGCCATATCAATTATCCAGTTCTGTTACATTTTTAACTTCATTTTAACTTAACCCATAAAGAACCAAAACAGCCACCGATGACCAAAACCATCCACTGATCTAAAATGTTTAATAACGTCTGAACCACTAAACCTACTAATACATGTAAATAATTGGTGTAAATTACAGTTTGTCATCTTTTCATGGTCATCAGATATGACCCCTTTGCACGTTCAGAGGCTCTGTAGTTACCATGGAAACACTGTCATCTTCTACAACATTGATTCACCAGTAAAACCCATGGAGTTGGATCAAGGTTATTATAGTTAACGAAAACTAACGAAATGACGAAAACTAGAATTGAAAAAACATTTTCCACATTTTCTATAATTAAAAGAAAAGATGATAACTAACTGAAACAGTATTGTGTGCTTACAAAACTAACTAAAACGTATAAAAATTATGGATAAAATTCCTTTCGTTTTCATCTGTCAGTGTCCTGTCTGGGATTTATTTGAATACAATAGCGAGGAAGATAAAAGACACGACAAAACTAAAACTGATACTGAAACTAAATTAAAACTAAGCATTTAGAAAAAAATGAAAACTAATAAAAACTACCAAACCTGCTTTAAAAACGAATTAAAAGTAACTGAATTAGAGAAAAAACAAGTCAAAACAAAATAAAACTAAACTATAATGAAAAATCCAAAACTATTATAACCTTGACTTGGATCAGTGAAAGTGGATGGACACACTGGGTTTACGTTCAATTAATGATATGGCGGTGGTGATGCTATGGTTGCATATACTGAGAGTATATTTCCAATCTGTCTGTCAACATATCCAGGTTTTGCTCTCCTTTCTTCCAATGTGACACTGCTCCAGAGTGAAGTAACTGAAAAGAAACAAATAGAAGAAATTACCAATTAGTTGTTTTCTGACCAAACAGTCCTGTGGATGTTGTGGGGGAAAATCTCACAGGGGACAGGTCCAGAGTACAACAGACTGTCATCTTTTGTCTGGTTACATTCTCACTGCCTGTTGGGAGTATGAAGCGATGTAACGTCGTAAAACAGCTGTCGTAAAAACATCTGATACATGGCATTCTACTCATGCAATGTATCACCCGTTGATGTAGTTGACATTAGCTCAGTGTTAATCCATAAAGACCCACTGCTACTTTTGTGGCAGTTCCCAAATTAACTTTGCTCTCTATTTAACATTTCTGAAGTTATTTATCACCAGTTATTTTATTATCATCTCTATTTTGCATTTTTTTTCTATGAAAATCATGTATTTTCCTATATTTAATTCACTGATCATGAAGCTCAGGGGTGTCGAACTCATTTTGGTTTGGGGGGCCACATTCAGCCCAATATGATCTCAAATGGGCTGAACCAGTAAAATAATAACATAACAGTCTATAACTAAAATATTAATAAAAATATTTACATTTACAAACTATCCAAACAAAAAAAGATGTGAATAACCAGGGGTAAAAAAAGACATTTCTGAAGAAAAATAAGTGCAATTTTAACAATATTATGCCCCAACTTATCATTTATACATGTGTATGACACCCAACATTTAGTAACAAGAAAAATATTGTTAAAATTGTACTTATTTTTTTTGTTCTTTAGACATTTTAGGTTGTTCAGGTTGATGACATTTTATTGTTAAAGGATAGTTTGTCAATGTAAATGTTTTCATATTTTAATGTTATATTTTTGCACTAAAACAAAGAGAAAAAAAAAGGTATAATGTAATTTTTTTTTTTTTTCACATTAAACCTGGAAGAAAATTTGGAGTTATTATCTAAAGGTTATTATGCTATTATTTTACTTTAGATCACATTGGTCTGTATGTAGTTCCTAAACTAAAACCAGTTTGACACCACTGACTGTTAATATCTTTAGTGTAAGTTTTACACTTTGCAAATTCATATTGTGGGCTGGATAGGACCCTTTGGCGGGCCGGTTTTGGCCCATGGGCCGTATGTTTGACACCTGTGATGTAGATGTTCATGAAAGATCAGATTAAAGTTGAGGGTTATTACATCAGAAACAGAGAAAACTGAAGAAAAAGTGAGTTTTTCAGCAAAGATATAAATAACTGAATGTAACAGCGAAGATACACCAACCTGATTTTCAGCGGTCGAACGTCGTCGGGCAGTCTGGCGAGGTCGGTGACATAAATCTGGCTGGTGTGTTCTGAGTGATTGGCCATCGATAATGCTGTCGCCAGTCTTTTCAGCCGATTCAACATGTGTAATCGGCCACTACCAGTCGTTCAGTCGGACCAATCTGATTGGTGGAGGGATAGCCCTTGACTAGTGAATCAGTGAACGATAAGTTTCCATGTGAGTACAGCTGTGTCACGGTACTTCACACTATTATTGTCTTCTATAATAGACCATTCACTGCTCATATCATATCTGAATGAGTGACAGTCAGTAGTCGCTTTTCCATTGGACATCTGCGCCAAACTTTACCGATATTTACTAAATATCGAAAAAACTGAAGTGTGTAATGTTGATTTTTCCATTAAATCACAAATGCAATGATTTGTTTAATTAGTATCGTGAGATGACAGTTTGGGATAAATAAAGTACATCTATCTATCTATCTATCTATCTATCTATCTCTCTCTCTCTCTCTCTCTCTCTCTCTCTCTCTCTCTCTCTCTCTCTCTCTCTCTATCTATCTATCTATCTATCTATCAGCTGAACAAAAACAAAACTGAGGTAATTGTCTTTGGAGCCAAAGAGAAACGACTGCAGGTCACCGCAGAGCTTCAGTCTATAGACCTAAAAACCACCAACCACGACAGAAATCTGGGTGTAGTGATGGACTCAGACCTAAATTTTGAAAAACATATCAAGGCAGTCACAAAATCAGCCTACAATCACCTTAAGAACATGTCAAGGATAAAAGATCAGGGGCCTCATGTATAAAGCGTGTGTACGCACAAAAACCTGGCGTACGCCCTTTTCCACGCTCACGTTCAGATGTATAAAGAGTCAAATGACCGTGGAAAAGCACGGTCCTCCACGCCAAGTCCATAGCTGGCATACACACGTTTCTAGTGCTTTGGAACCTTTGGTGACACTTAGAGGTGATACTGGGAAATTGTTAATAATGTGAAAAAGGTCATTCCTCTGATTGATGTGCACACTGGGGATGCACAAATGAACAAGAAAAGCACTTGGAGAGCGCAGACCTCCGCCAAGACAGATCTGCCCCCCGCCCCCTCCCTGATCACCACCAAAATTTAATCATTTCTTCCTTGTGCCAGTATCAACATTTCCTGAAAATTTCCTGAAAATCCGTCCATAACTTTTTGAGTTATCTTGCTAACAAACAAACAAACATGCAAACAAACAAACACACAAACACACAAAGCAAAGCGATCACAATACCTCCTGGCGGAGGTAACAATGAACTCACTGGCACGTCATCCTACTGCCAGAGCAGCACATCCACCCACCAGAACCAGAACTAGACCAACCCTGGACCCATCAATGCCAATCCTGCCTCTGTGTGCATGCATGTGTGTGTGTGTGTGTGTGTTTCGGGAATCACACAACATCCGTACAGAGATAACTACTGCAGTTTGGCGTATTTATGTATTTTTGGTCAAAGAACAGACCAGTGAAAACAGCAAGTTGATAGGATCAATATTTTGGGAGATATTAGTCATTTTGGAATACAATAGCCTCACAATTATGTTGCTACGGCCCGAGCGCTTTGGCGGTGACTGCTGGACAAATGTGGTACAGCATGCATGAATACACAACAGCATATAAACTACCACATCTAGAACCCGTGGATCCCCATGGGTCAGTATGCTAGTTGAATATTATTTTTCCAGGCTTATTGTGTTATATTCTCTCTGTAATTTTTCTCTGACTAAAACAAACCTTATCATTGGTGTTCTTGCTATGAATACTTCTAACTTTTGCAGAAAAACCAATTAATATTACATTTATACATGGAAAAACTCACCTGAAGGGGACTATCTGCTCTGTTGTGTTAACCTCTAAACCCCCTTTCAAATGAATGATCACACCTTTATTTAGAAACTTCCAATCATTTTATGTTATTTATTCATTTTTTCAGATTTCAGTTAGTCATACTTCTCTAAATTCATAACTAGTTTTATTTTGAGGACTGATTAGTTTAGTTTGAACTTTATTTGAGTTTTACTATGATAGAAAGGTATCACGATTAGTGGTATTTTTTCATTTCAGGGTCTCACTTTGTGCAAAATCATTTCAATCTTGTACACCTTCCTGATTGTTCCTGCAATCCTGCTACATTTTCAAGTTTTCAGAATAGATTTCTTTGTCATTTCAGTTTAGTTGAAGAAATTTTCCACCTGTTTTTGGTCTTACCAACAATAACTCTTGTGTCCTTGACGTACTGTGAGTTTTCTTCCCCTTTTCCCTTTTTCCTTTATGACGCTGCTCGATATGAACTAAGAGTAATTATGATGCCTCACAGCAGTGTTTATTGTGTAGATCCAGATATAGGACATTGAACCACATGCACCTGCAAACTGATTCAAAGCAGCTGATTTTGCAGTCAGTAGCCTGTAATCACTTATAATCACTATAGTTGTATGCACTTGTCTGTTGGTTATTTCTGCTGACAGACACTGCTTCTAAACAGACTCCTTAATTATCCACCTTCACACCAAATACATCACTGTCTTGGTCATCATCCAGGACATGTAATCTTTTCTGTAACACTGTTGGGTTTTTTTTTCACTTTTTAAGATGAAAAGTAGCTGCCGGTTCTAGCCCAGTAGTCCATTCTGTGTTTCCCAGAATGTCCTGTGTTCAGTAAAATATATATACATAATTTTCTGTTTTTCATGGGTGATATTCTGTATCTAACCAGGAAATTGTGTTTTTCTTTGTGGATATTTTCAGTCATTGTAATTCCTTCTGAAAACAGTCTGATTCAGTCAGCAGTTTATGAAAAATCCTGAAGTATAAATTTGTAAAGAACTTTTAAGCCTTTATTGGACAAGTGACTATTTTTGGTAATTTTTGCATACATTACAAGACAGTGACAGCAACAGTTATAGTGAGTCAACAAACTCAGGTCCAGTGTGGTCTACAGGGTCTGTAAGGTCCACCTTACATTGTCATTTTGTACTGTAATGTAAGGTATTGTACTGTATTGTCTTTTAAGTAGTAATGTTTATTTTAGTTCTTGACATGTACTATATTGTAGTGTATTGAACGGTACTGTTTTGCAATGTATTGCACTGTCATGCTCTGAACTGCACTTATTACACTATGTTGTTTCATTTTTGTTTTGTATTGCACAGATCTCTGTTATTTATTAAGTGGGGACTGCCAATGAAAATTAGCATTGGTGCTATATCCGGTATATTTACATGTTTATACTGAAATGGAATGTATAAATGTGTTCATTAATGTGCACTGTCCCACCTAAATAAAAATACACACATACCTCTGCATGAACAGTGAGCGTACCTGCTTTGTTAGGGACCATGAAGTAATGGTACTAATGTAAGGAAAGGGATAATGTGGATGTGGACAGGTGTCTGGATCAGGACTTATGTTGGCCTAATGTTCTACAATACATGTTCACCTTTCACCTTACATGTGTTTTTTTTTGTATATTTTAATATTTACTTCTTGGAATTTTTTTTTTTTTCTTTTTTGCCACTTATGGGTAAGGAACTACATATAGTAACTTGACCCTGATTTTCTGCATGAAAATTAAAAAAAAATAATAATTTTCACAAAAGTAATAAATTCTTATGTCCTCCAATAACACACTAAGTTTGATATTTTGAATTTCAGAGTATTTCTATGAGTGAACTATAAAGGGTTAATTACCTTATTAGTAATAACATCAATAAAAAACTATCTTTATTCAAGAGAATTACTAAATCACCAATCAATTACATGCATATATAATAGATCAAAACATCTAAATTTTATGCATGATGCTAATAATATTCTAACAAAAAATAGAAATGTGATGTAAAAATTGTATATTGTTGATATTATAAGACCACCCCAAAATCTTACATATCATTAGCCTTATAGCATAATTGCCTAGGTCATACACTATATGTACAAAAGTGTTGGGAGACATTTAATTCGGGTGTTTCTTTTCTAACAGGGATCTGGGATAGAAAACAATAATGACAAGTGTCATAATATAGTTTTATATTGTGATCAGTATCATATTGATTATTTATATTGATGTTTATATATCAAATCATCATGAACAGGACATCTTACAGCTGTAGACATGTTGTGTCCCAATATTTTTGTCCATATAGTTTATAAACAGTATTTCTTTGAAGTTAAATGGGAGATTTTTCTTCCAAAATGAGATATGAAAAAGTAGATGGATAGTTGTGGTAGAAAATTATTATTTATAGTCAGAACATGAACATTTTTTTTTGTAATTTGACGGTAGATCATTTAAAATCATAGTCATGGAAAAAAAAAAAAAAAAAAAAAAAAACTTCAGAAAAATGAGATAAACACCATCTGAGGCACTTTGGAAGCAAAGATGACAATATAAACCAAACTAACCAATGCAATATAATGATATTTATCCCAATATAAAACTATATTATGACATTTGTCATTGTTTTGTATCCCAGACCCCTGTTAGAAAAGAAAAACCTGAATTCAACGTGTCCCAGTACTTTTGTCCATATAATGTGTGACTTAGGCAATTATGCTGTGACTCTAACGATATGTAGAATTTTGGGGTGGTCTTATAATATCAACAATGTACAATTTTACATCACATTTGTATTTATCTGTTACAATATTATTTTGCATCATGCATGACATTAAGATGGGATTAAGAGGATCCACATTCCCCTTGCATTTCCCTGTAGTGGCACCCTAGTTTTTGTGTTTGTCGTACATGAAGTGCTCTCAGGCTGTGCACTGCAGCTGCCCCCCCGCCCCCAACCCTCTGAAGAACTCTTCAGTGATAAATTATAGAGTCTGTGGGGGGATGCATCTCTCAAAGGGTGCAGCTATTGTCAGATTGGGTGGTTTGACGGCTATGACAGTGTTTGAGTGTTCGAGCCCTGTGTCTTATCTGTGACGTTTATCACAGCACACACCACAACAACAATACTCGTTAACCTGACAAGTCACACAAGTCGTATCGTCATTCAAGTGATTCAACACGTGAGGCCTTTTCACTCCATTCTCAAAAGCATCTTCCTTTTACCTGGACCTGTTGCATCTCTGTGCACTTGACTGAAGCTCCTGACAACTAAAGGAGCTGTTTGACACCACAGAAAATTATACATTTTACAGTCCTTTTGCTTGTCATAGTTGTGTTTTGTTGTTCAATATTCAAGCTTTCTCCAGAGTCCTCGATATATTTCAGAGTAGCCAAGAAATATACACCTTCTTCCGGGTCATGGAGGGGCCAGTAGTTCCAAACATTGAGTGTAACGCCGTCAGAACACATTCATTTCTATTGTAGCTGATCTAGCAACTCCAGCGGTAAGTTAATAAGATAACGTCATCTTTCAAATTATTGAGTGTATTTCCTGTATTAGCGAATATTCACGTTGTAAAAGCAGTTGTCTTTGCTTAGGGTTAGGGTTTGTACAAAGTTATATCTTAAACAACTGTTATGTTCCATTTTCAGCTGTAGCCCTATAGTTTGCTAGATGACTTGTCTAGCTGTGGAGATTTAACCACTATAACCACAAATTATGGAGTTTTTAACAATAAGGCAATGTTAGTACAAATGTTCTTATCGTTGGGTTTTATTTTAGTTGTTTTGCTGAACCTGGTGGTGTTTGGTTCAGTTTGTCAGCTGAGGTAATGTGCTAATTAGGAGGAGAATTGCTGTAGAGCTGAGCTCTGCCAATAAAAGTTCATTAAAGTTATTATTCATGAGTTAAAGGAAGCAAAACTTCTGTAACTTGGCATTTGTAAGATCTGACTCATCCTACAAGGATTCTGTTGAGTTTGAGTTTACTAATGTTGAGTTTTTAACCCTTTCATGCATACAGGTCACTAGAGTGGACAGCTATTCTACAGCTGTTCCCTTGTACAGGGTGGGGAAGCAAAATGTACAATATTTTGAGGCAGGGATTGAAAGACAGTGTATGACCAATTAATTTATTGAAAGTCATGAGAATTTATTTGCCACAAGAAAATTGACATAATAGAAAATGTTTTTATTCTATGTGTCCTCCTTCTTTCTCAATAACTGCCTTCACACGCTTCCTGAAACTTGCACAAATGTTCCTCAAATATTCAGGTGACAACTTCTCCCATTCTTCTTTAATAGTATCTTCCAGACTTTCTCGTAATAGTTTTGCTCATAGTCATTCTCTTCTTTCCATTATAAACAGTCTTTATGGACACTCCAACTATTTTTGAAATCTCCTTTGGTGTGACGAGTGCATTCAGCAAATCACACACTCTTTGACGTTTGCTTTCCTGATTACTCATATGGGCAAAAGTTTCTGAAAAGGTAAGGATAATAGTGTTAGGTATGATTATGACATCAATATATGTTTGGTTTCAAAACAATTGACGTAGTGCCTGCTGAGAAAAAACAACTAAATGTTCATTGTAAATTTTGCTTCCCCGTCCTGTATATTCACGGATTTTGTTGTTCTTTTCATTTTTTGTTTTTTTTTTTTTGTTTACACATTAAAGTTTTAAGACACTACATATCTTTTCTGACATGAACTGGTAACATTATGTAAATCTCCCCTGAGCATAAACCCCCAGAATCACAAGCCCTCCCCATCGTTTTCACACAATTTATTTGTAAATACATGTTTCTGTGCATCAAAAATTAAACATGTGGTTTTCAGCTAAGTGGACATTTTTGCAACTTCATGAAAAATAGGTTCATAACACTTTTTTTATTTTCATTATTATTTTTTTAAATGTATTTTTAAATTTTTTTTAATCATTATAATATTTTTTATTTATTTATTTATTTATTTTTCAGAAGAAAACTTTCAATTGCATTTTTTTCATGCCTAAAGAGGAATAAAAACACTCAGGAAAAATTTTTGATTAAGGTTCTCTAAATTCGTGCATGAAAGGGTTAATGAGTTTAGCGTCCAAGCTAATGCTAACATGCTAAGTTAGCCGCTATGCTCTCCACTGGTTAATGTCTTATTGTATGTGTTATTAGAGCAGAGCTTGGCAGACACACAGTGTTCACAGCTAACCACTGTTTTCTGCTTGTACCAAAGTTCTATAATAGCAAAACTTAAACAAAATAAACTGTCATATCTGCTTACGAGTACAGTACAACTGCAGAATGAATGAACTTGTAAAGTTAGCACCTCTCACGTAAGTACCCTATCCAAGCTAACACCGACCTTTCCCCCCAAAATTTAGGTTTCAAAGTATTAAATGCAGTCCTTTCAGTGGTCAACCCCACCAGTCAGAATTATAACACATGCAGCAGTACATACAGTAGTGACACGATGGTTGTGTGTGGTTTATTTTGAGATTTACCATGCTCACTGCTGTTTCTCTCATTGAATAACATGGGAGCGCTTAGTTTGTTTGGACCTATTCAGGCTAACATGAACCACATGATCACCGCAGCAGTGACATCAAAGCGTGTCGTAACTCTCTTTATAGGGCTCTGGCTCTCTCCAGCCACTGATTGGCTACAGGCGGCTGTGGGTCAGGAACTAGAGTGGGTCGTCGAATCCCACTCTGTCCTAGTCATGTGCTGTTGTACGGTGTATGAATGCATGTGAATGTTTGGTGGTGGTCGAAGGGGCGTTTGGTGTGAATAGGCAGCCACGCTTCTGTCAGTCTGTCCCAGGGCGTAGATGGAGCTGCCTACCAGAATGTGAATGTGAGAGCGAATGAATAATGGAAAGCGCTTTGGGTGCCTTGGAAAGCACTAAAGAAATCAAATCCATTATTATTACAGGTTGATGACTTTTATCCCAGCCTGTTCTGTTCCAGAGTCTAAAATGATTCTTTTGAAGAGTCTGGTGTAATGATTTCATGTGACCAAAGCTCTGTAGTTACACACGCAATTAAAAAAAAAAAACACTCAACACTCAGTTTTTTCCAATAGTTTCATAGATTCCCATGTTATGTGATGATCCAAAATTGGAATATTTCTAATAATAATAAAACACAGTAAAAAAAAAAATTCTATGGTTTGTTACTTTGATAACCTTCAGTATTATCTGAAGTGAGTTCCTTTCCTGACCTTCATAACTGTTCACACTGTTTTGAGCAGAGCCCAATTTTGATGTTACAATATCAGTCACTTTATATTGTGTCTCTTTTTTAACCCTTTATAGGTCACTCAAAGAGATACTCTGAAATTCAGAATTTCAACCTTAGTGTGTTATTGGAGGGTATAAGACTTCATTAGTTTTGTGAAATATTTTGAAATGTTGTATCGTTATGTAGAAAATTAAGGTTAATGGAGTTATCATATTTGTTTCCTTACCCATTAGTGACCTATAAACAAAAACAAAACAAGACAAGAAGTATAAATAAAAACTACACGAAAAAAACTTGTAAGGTGAAAGGAACATGTATTTTAGAACATTAGAACATCACTTTTAGAACATTGGACCAACATAAGTGCTGATCAAGACCCCTCTCCACATCCACATTATCCTTTGAACATCATTCCTTACATTAGTACCATAACTTCATGGTACCTAACAAAGCAGGTACACTCACTGTTCATGCAGAGGTGGACCTTACAGACCCTGGTAGACCACATTGGACCTGAGATTGTTGACTCACTGTCCTCACTGTAACTGTTGCTGTCACTGTCTTGTAATGTATGCGGAAATTACCAAAAACAGTCACTTGCCTGATAAAGGGTTAATGTGTGACTAAATACCGCCAGATGTTGTTGTTTTCTGAGTGAAAAATGAAATTAATATCTGTGATGCTTGAATTATGTATATTTTCTGCAGCTGTTAAAATGTCTATTTCTAAAGGTCACTTAACCCAGGCAAAATGACCAAATCACACAATGAAAAAAAAAGTATATATTGTGCATGCACTTGAAAACTCTTGGCCAAACTTATCAGATTCACTGCTGCCACCCAGTGTCTTGACTTATCAGTGCATTGCCAAAGTTTTTGGACAGACAGGCGGACAACCAACTGATGACGATACCCTGCAGCCATTGTGGCTGAGGGTAAAAAGCAATTCCAACTTGTCTATGAAAGGGAGTGTCCTCCACAAGACCTGGTCACCAGAAGTTTAATTTGTTCGGTGCTCTGAGGCCAGGAACAACACATATTTAGACAAAATTTAAGTAAACACATTTAATATAACTTAAATAGCATTTGTCCACAATGTCACGACTACTGCAGCCAGAGAGAGATCGGGCCATTGGCATGTTTCAAGCTGGACGGAGCAGATGGGCCATAGCCAGGGTGTTTGGAGTCCACCACTCTACCGTTAGACGCCTTGCTGAGCGTTACCACACCACCGGCTCCTCCAACGACCGTCCCAGATCTGGTTGACTGCGTGTTACAACCGCTGCACAGGACCGTACCAATCGGCTGTCACATCTCCGTGACAGGTTTCGGCTCGATCTCTCTCCGGTTGCAGTAGTCGTGGCATTGTGGACAAATGTGTTTTTGCTCCATTTTGGTGTCTTTTTATAGGGAATGGTTGTGCACAATTGAGGAGAGGTCCAATTCATCTTTGAGTTTCACTCATGAGCAGACATGGGTGAGGAATACAAAAATGCAGTTCTTATTGCTAATCAAAATCAATCAACCGGAACTAGGAAAACAATCATTTCATTTTGACTCAGAATAGTACTGAACTCACTGTAGTTTGCAATTTTGCAATAACTGTCATGTTTCTGAAAAAATCGAGAAAATGAAAATGGTGCGTTTCTTTTTTCCTTGATCAAATCAGGACAGGCATGAGGACAGTGACTGTGTGTCACAGTGTGTCCTGCTGTGGTCTCACCTTACCTCACCTCATCAACTACATCTGTTTCACCTGGTGCACTCAGCTGTCCCCAATCAGCTGGTCAGAATATAAGCAGGGCAGAGTCATCCACCCATTGCCAGATTGTCTTTGGCAGAGTTCTCAATATATCAGAGTAGTGACACTTCCACAGACTCCTGTTGTCAAAGAAATATGCACCTTCTTCCGTGTCATGGAGGGGCCAGTAGTTCCAAACATTGAGTGTAACGCTGTCAGAACACATTCATTTCTATTGCAGCTGATCTAGCAACTCCAGCGGTAAGTTAATAAGATATCTTCATCTTTGAAGTTATCAAGTGTATTTTCTGTACAGGGTGGGGAAGCAAAACTTACAATGAACATTTAGTTGTTTTTTCTCAGCAGGCACTACGTCAATTGTTTTGAAACCAAACATATATTGATGTCATAATCATACCTAACACTATTATCCATACCTTTTCAGAAACTTTTGCCCATATGAGTAATCAGGAAAGCAAACGTCAAAGAGTGTGTGATTTGCTGAATGCACTCGTCACACCAAAGGAGATTTCAAAAATAGTTGGAGTGTCCATAAAGACTGTTTATAATGGAAAGAAGAGAATGACTATGAGCAAAACTATTACGAGAAAGTCTGGAAGATACTATTAAAGAAGAATGGGAGAAGTTGTCACCCGAATATTTGAGGAACACTTGCGCAAGTTTCAGGAAGCGTGTGAAGGCAGTTATTGAGAAAGAAGGAGGACACATAGAATAAAAACATTTTCTATTATGTCAATTTTCTTGTGGCAAATAAATTCTCATGACTTTCAATAAACTAATTGGTCATACACTGTCTTTCAATCCCTGCCTCAAAACATTGTAAATTTTGCTTCCCCACCCTGTATTAGCAGACATTCATGTTGTAAATTCAGTTGTCTTTGGTTAGGGTTACAGCTTGTACAAATTTATATCTTAAACAACTGTTTGGGTGTTGGATTTTCAGCTGTAGCCCTATTGTTTGCTGGCGTGACTTGTCCAGCTGTTGAAATTTAACCACTATAACCACAAATTATGGAGTTTTTACGATAAGGTAATGTTAGTACAAATGTTGTTATCGGTGGGTTTTATTTGAGTTGTTTTGCTGAACCTGGTGGTGTTTGGTTCAGTTTGTCAGCTGAGGTCATGTGCTAATTAGGAGGAGAGTTGGTGTAGAGCTGAGCTCTGCTAATAAAAGTTCCTTAAAGTTATTATTCATGAGTTAAAGAAAGCAAAACTTCTGTCACATGGCGTTTGTAAGATCCAACTCATCCTATAAGGATTCTGTTGAGTTTGCTAATGTTGAGTTTTTAATGAGTTTAGCATTTGTGCTAATGCTAACATGCTAAGTTAGCCGCTATGCTCTCCACTGGTTAATGCCTTAATGTATGTGTTATCAGAGCAGAGCTTGGCAGACACACAGTGTTCACAGCTAACCACTGTTTTCTGCTTGTACCACAGTCCTATAATGGCAAAACTTAAACATGATAATTTGTCTATCTCTTTACGAGTACAGTACAACTGCAGAATGAATGAACTTGTAAAATTAGCACCACTCGTGTACGTAGCCTATCCAAGCTAACACCAACCTTTCCCCCCAAAATTTAAGTTTTCAAAGTAATAAATGCACTCCTTTCAGTGGTCAACCCCACCACTCAGAAGTATAACACACACAATACATACGATAGTGACACAACGGTTGTGTGTGGTTTATTTTCACATTTATCATGCTCACTGCTGTTTGTCCCATTAAATAACATGGGATTGCTTAGTTTGTTTGGACCTATTCAGGCTTATGTGAACCACATGATCACTGGAGTGACAAAGTCAAAGCGTGTCATAACTCTCTTCATAGGGCTCTGGTCTTTGGATCCTACCAGACTTTCCAGTGTTTTTCTCATGCCTGTGTTCCTGTTTCTGACCGTGTCTGTTTTGACCCCCTCTCCTCACCTCAGCCCTGGTAACCCCACCTGCTTTATCTCTGTGATCACAACATCAGCTTTCTGGATAGTCTGCTTTTTGCCTGCCTGTGACGTTTGCCAACCCAGTGTCATCGTTCACCAGCTTTGTCCTGGTTGGGGAGAGATCCACCCACCCTCCTTGTGGTTCAGACTCCCCAAACCTCCGCTGTTCCTGAACACTTGTTCTGCCAGGAGTCATCATCCTAGACCCACGTCAGTCATCGTCAAGAGTGAGCCAAAGACTCTGCATTCCAGTCTGGCCAAGTGGCAGCATTTGTGTCTCCCACATTACAACCCCAGGTTTGAGTCCATGCTTTACACTCAATCTTAGATATTCTCTGCACCTAGTGAGTTATCAAACACTTTGATTATTATCCATGCTGTTGCCTGCCTATTTGTAACTGAACTATTTTGCAAATAATGTTTGCTAATCTCCACACCCGAAGAAGTGTGTAGCATTTGGGTCCTCCATTCTCCACCACCCATCCCACTTTTAGCAAAAATATAATTAACTAAATACTGAATCAAAAGTCTCCATCCACTGTCATTGATCCAACTCCAAGGGTTTTATTGGTGACTCAATGTTGTAGAAGATGACTGTTTCCACATTCACTATGGAGCCTCTGAATGTCCAAATGGGTCATATCTGATGACTATTAAAAGATGGCAAACTGTATTTTACACCAATTATTTACATGGATTGATAAGGTTAGTGGATTAAAAGGTATTAAACATTTTAAATTGGTCTTGGTTGATGGTGAACGTTTGAGTCTGTTATGGTTAATACTTGCCAAACTGCATTTACACACTGCATTTATATAGATTTTCTGCCGCAAATTAACCATATGTTAAAAAAAAGAAATATTTTAAAGTGCAAAATTAAAGTTGACAATATTTTCTCTTGACCTCTTTGGCAGAAAAATGTAAGATGGTGACCCTGGATAGGAGTGAAAGCAGCAGAAGCTAGAATGAGGAGGGAAAGCCCGTTCCATCTGCAGCTCTGTCAACTCTGTCTAAATACAAATACAGATGAACATGTTTGACACTGTTATAGAAAAGTGAAACCACTTTACCAAACATCTGTGAGTCAAGGAGGGGCGAATAATCTCATCCAGGTTGTATCTGATCAGTAATTATAGCTGTCAATTCCATTTTTATCTCCCATACTCCTGTGATGAGCTGAAATGTAATTATCACAGCTGATTTCTACAGCCTGAAAACACAAGCAAGGAATAGACTCAGGTGTTTTTTGTGTCATCTTGAATTACAATAAACTGAAAGGTAATTATGAAAGTCAAACATACTGACACTGAAAAACTGTCAAGCACTGAAGCTTTAGATTAAAAACCACCCAAAAAATAAATGGATTCCAAACACTGAAATATGTAGCACTAATAGATGAGTTTCAATGTTTGCGAACAACAGTGACGTCATTAAGATGCGCACGAAACTTGGAGGCAAAAAGTACTTACCAGATATAAAGTGTGCACTGCACAGATGAGCATTCTTAATTTCCTCCTCAGACCAGTTCTCGCGTCATAATGCTTGCAACTGTAGCGGCTGTACATATATGTTGTGAAAGACTTTCCACACAATCTTTTTTTTTTTTTCCTTCCTTTTCCGTTTAATCTGGCACACACAAAAATGATATGTCATGAAAATTATGCAGTCCATCTTATGAGGCTAAAAATAATAATAATAAAAAAAAAAATCACAGTTAGCTAACTCCACAATCATACCACGAACATACATAAAGAACATTGCAATTTTAAAAAATCATACTCAACCCACAGAAAGCCAATCATGACACTAACACAACAGTACATAACACTCATTCAAATATGACATAAAGAAAATTTAAAAAAAAAAAAGTAAAATAAAGATAGGACCAACATGTGTTTACTCAACAGGAGAAAAGGACAGCAAAACTGCTGCTATGTCCCGGGGTGCACAACCCCAGTTTGCAGGGGTGTGGCGTTCATGTCCCCAAAATAAAATTGTAATTAACACAACAAAAGTCTGCAATGGCAAGTGGAATCCTACACCACATACCTTAACTCCGTTACACAACCATAACTTTCACCGATTTTTTTTTTTTTTTTTTTTTCGTGGAAGGGATGTTTACCAGCAGGAATTCTATAGAAGATTCAATCTTTCTGTGTGCTCTTTCTATTCTGACAACCCATGGCACAGCAAGACGACGGCATTATTCACACTGGCAATCACTGCTTTGTTCAGTCAGCGAAAGGAATATGGAGGCAGCCACACTATGAACTCGGCGTGGCTTCTGCCTCCAAGATGTGCGCACAGCAAGACTTACTGTGTGCATACGTCACATGAAACTTCTCTATAATAAAACACAATAAAATATGTTTCATTGAGCTTTCTGTTCCCTTTCCCACCCACATAACTAGTGCATCAGTCACCTGTGCTGTAGGTTTTATACTCAGACTACAGTGTGTACTCCAATTTTTCTTGCATTGTTAGTTGATGTTATTGCCAGTGAGCCAGAAGAACATGAGCAGAGGACTGGTTGCCAACTGTATTTCCAGTCAATAGCTGTTCACCTCTATACTATGAAAATAAGTTCTGCAAATAAATAACCGATCAGTACAAGAATAAAAAACAGCTGAACTCAGATCTATTGCTGCCCCCTAACCTTTGTATTCTCAAACTGTACCTGTAAAACAAACCACGATGTCCACATAAAAAAAACAGACTCCAAGTGATTTAAAAAGTGTTTCATTTATATCATTATTGAAACATTTCACTGAGCAAAACTTTTATCCATAGAGGAAACACTTCGATTTGGTCTAAACTCTGGTCTGGTTCCTTGGATAGTATGTTGATACAGAGCCCGATAATACAATTAATAGTTTTAAAGTATTTTTGTGCATCTCTTGTTGTATTTATTTATGTACTGTATAAATGGGGTGTCTGTGTAGGTTCTCATTTGCCCATGTCATAGTTCTTCTAGGTTCAGCTGGACAGGTTTAGTTCTTTTGAAAGCGTTTCACTATCCAAGAGACTTCTTCAGTTCTATAACTAATATACAGGGTTATTCCAAAAGACTGAACTGATTTCATGACGCATTGCTTCAGCTCTCAAGCATCGTCATGGAATGAGTCAGTGACCATTTGAAAGAGGAGTTTTCTAAGTTTTGAATGGCCGCCACAGGGGCGATGGACTGGTTGGAAGGGGGCCCAAGAGCTTGCTCTTTGTGCTTGGCCTGTGAGATCCCCAAACCTCACCGTGTGATTTTTTTTTTTGTTTGTTTGTTGTTTTTTCTTGCAAGAATATGTAAAAGATCGCATTTATGTTCCACCGTTACCCACTAATCTCGATGACTTTAAACATCGAATAACAAAAACGATCAACTCAGTGGATCGTGTTATGCTGATACGTGTCTAGGAGGAATTCTCTTATCGCATTCATGACCATGCTGCAGGTGGTGGTCACACTGAGCTGTTGTAAGACAGGAAATAAAAGCTGATTGAGTAGAATACTTGTGACTTGGCTGGAGTTTTCTATTACTTTTCCTTATTAAAATATTGTGAAATGAAATCGGTTCATTCTTTTTGAATAACCCGGTATACATGCTGTAATTATCCAAATTACGTCCAAAAAATAACGAAGCGAGACTCTCGGTTTAAAAATACGCATTCATTTTTACTGCGTGCGGCAACTTGAAACACATACAACTTTTCACAACTCGTGGCATGCATACATCTCCTTCCATGAAAATTCCCCATGCTTTCTGGGTAATGCTAAGCATCATGGGAAATGTAGTTATCTTAATGCAAATAACCTTAGCATTCACTATTGCTTATTTTAACACAACCTTTAACATAAATCACAAATGAAATATATTGTATCTTTTAAATCAGAAATAAATTAAATACAATTGCATATGCATTATGAAATTATAATAAATCCAAACACAAATTACTTGTACTTTATCTTTCCCAAATAAAATCACAACAATACATAATGTACATATGGGGGTTCCCAAGTATCATCTTACTCCACCCTGGTAAGATGTCTTACCTCTCCTTTGTCAGCCCTGGGTGAACTACAAAACAAAACAATGAGAAAATTCAGATTAAAACTATATTTATTACACACATTATTCACATATTGTATTTATACACACTCATTCTATAGTTTTTAATTATTCCCATCTCGATCCACATAGACGATGACCTGTTCCCCGGAGTTCAGACTGAATCAGTATGTGTCCACTTTGTAATTATTTCCCAAAATCAGACCTGTTCCCTGTGAGCATGCCAGGTCCCTGGAGGACAGGTCACATCCTCTTAAACTCAGTGTGAACCAGGCCTGGAGGGCAACGCTGTCACTTTCCGCTTCATTTCTCATCAGCGCTGAATGGAAAACACCATGCTGTGACACAACACATAACTATCACCTTCAGTGATATTATCATGGTGGGGTTTTCTCTCCGTGGCACTGACTACACTAGTGATTATCACAACCAGGGACTGTGGGTTTGTGTACTGCAGTGAACAACCTCCACACACAAGCGTACTCGCCACCCCCGATTTGAGATGTCACCAAAGCACTACCAGTCATTATCAGTCAGCATGCTCAAGTTAATTGCCACAGCTCTGCAGGATCCTGTCTAATGAGAGGAGGCTCTATGGGTCCACATGGAGCACCAGGTCAGCTGACCAGGTGGAGGTAATGCTTATTAAACACGGATGGAGGCAGCAGGGTGTCCGCTCATACATCTTTTATAGACGCACTGTGAATGTGTCAGAGCGAGGTTGTGATGTGTGAGGGGAGATATGGTGTGCATTAAGGGCAGACAGTATGTGCTCAAATGTCCAGATTTAAAGGAATATTCAATGTAAATTAATTTAATAGTGTGAGTCAGCGGGGACTTAATCAGAGGCAGAGTATAACGGATGCTCTTCAGAGGCATCAGCTTGTACAGTGCACTAAAAAGCAAATAAAGTTGCTAGCTAATAAATTGTTTCTTTGCTGGATATTTCTCTGTTGTTTGGGTTTGCACATCATTTTCATGCATCAAAAACTTGGCTCTGTCTTACCAAGGCAAAACATTCTGCAAATTACAGCAAACAGGCTCCTGAATGCGATGCCAGCTCATAATAAGCTTTCACAAAATAGAGAGAAATGGAAACAGCGACTAACTGTTTATAGATCGACAAAAAAATTATCTCCCAAAACAGTCTGTTGGAGCACAGAAGTTCACTCTCAAACCTTTATAAACATCAATAAATAATATCTTAAAGAATTATCAGGCTGCAAGCAGTGCCGCTATCTCACATCCTACTCTCAGCCTGCAGGCTACAGTTTACAGTAATAATAGTCTAAGGAGTACTGAACCACCAGGGAATCAAACTGAAAACTCATGTTGCTGTTGTTGACAGATAATACAGATATGTTTGTTTGCTGTTGGTGAGGGGACGTACCAGGGGATTCAGATCAGGGCTTTGAAAAGAAACCAATTTATATATGGTTGTTTACTTTTCACCTCTGTGTGTATAGGGTACATTCAGTGGCTCTGAATCGCACAGACCTGATGGTAATCTGAGCCAGCGGTCGACTAGCTCTGCCGTGATAAGAAGCTGAACTGCACAATTTATCATGAATGAAATACTTTTTTTTTTCTGAACTTAAACTACAGTTTGGGACATGTTTGTGGAGGTTATTTTCAGAAGTTAGAGTTAACAGTTAAAAACAGCTTATGTCATATTATGTCCTAGCCACACTAATGCATTTTGCTAAATGGTAATTTTTCTAAGTAACTGATGGAATTCTTCATCCCCCACTGCTCTCTTTACTATTATTTCTATCTCTGGCTGTTAATACACTGGAAAAAATCCAAATCTTACCAAGTGTATTTTTCTCATTTCTACTCAAAATATCTCATGCTTAAAATAAGACATAATCACCTAAAGAGTAACTTTCCAGTGAGATATAAGAACTTATTTTTAGACGACAGATCTTGAAAATCTTACCCAGATAATTTTAACTTGTTCCAATGGCAGATTTTTTTTTTTTTTTTTTGCTTAATTCAAGATTATTTTGCTTTATTCAAGCTAAAAAATCTGCCAATGGAACAAGTGAAAATTATCTTGGTAAGATTTCTTGAAATAAGATTTTCAAGATCTATTGTCTAAAAATAAGTTGTTATATCTCACTGAAAAGTTACTCTTTAGGTGATTATGTCTTATTTTAAGTGTGATATTTTGACTAGAAATGAGAAAAATACACTCAGTAAGATTCAGATTTTTTTTCTAATGAACTGTTTACCTCACAATTTTGCACATTAACGTCTCTCCTATCTCAGGCAGTTTTGCACATGCTGTATGCCATTTACCTCTGACAGTTTGTGCAATTGCCAGTGTTGCACATTTATGTAAATGTATTTTTTTCTCTCTAATAGTAGTTTATATTTTTATGCTCTTTTTCTCTTGCATGCCATTTTTTAAATGACACTTTGTTTTGATTGGGTAATTTCCTAGTTAAATTATTTATTTTCTTACACTCGTCTTAAATTCTCGTGGCATTCAGTGTGGAAGGCATTGTACAAAGAAACCTGTTTCTTTACTGTACACATGGCAATAAACACTTTGAATCTTGAATCTATTACATCAAACCATGAAAATATCTTCCAATTTCTCCAGTGATTTAGTGTGACCATACACGAGCATCTATTTACATTTCTGAGCAGGTCGACAAGGATGTCGAGTCCTTCATCATTGTGAGTCAAGTAAGTCTCAAATCCTATAAAATGAATTCTATGTAGTACTGATATTCCAAAGTCTCAACAGCAGCTGTAAGTCGCATACCAGAGCACACTTTGGACCACAACTACCACTGAATCAACACTATGTATCCACAGACTGTATCACGCACTGAATAAAGTATAAAGCTCATTCTTTACACACATCTGTGTTATAGTATCATCAAGTTTTCTTCTTCAAACAAAAACTCAGAGGTGGTAAATTTTATTGTAGGTCAAAATAACAGTCTTCTAATCTTCATGTCCTGCATCTGCTGATAGTTTACATCACAGGTGTCAAACATGCGACCCGGGGGCCAAAACCGGCCCACCAAAGGTTCCAATGCGGCCTGCAGGATGAATTTGTGAAGTGCAAGTTAGGGCATCAAACTCAAAAATAATATCATAAAACCTATAAATAATGACAACACCAATTTTTTTCTCTGATATAGTGCAAAAAACATCAAATTATGAAAATGTTTACATTAACAAACATCCTTTAACAATAAAATGTGAATAACGTGAACAAATACGAACGACCTGAGACGTCTAAAGAAAATTAAGTGCATTTTTAACAATATTCTGCCTGTTACTAAATGTTTTGTCCCTTTGTAGATCTGATCTGTAATGCATATGTATAAATAAGTCAAGGCATAATATTGATAAAATTGTCCTTATATTTCTTTACAAATGTCATTTTTTTCAGGTTATTCACATCCTTTTTGTTTGGGTAGTTTGTAAATGTAAATATTGGCATAATTTAATGTCATTTTTTGCACTAAAACCATTTGGAGTTGTCATTATTTATTTGCTATCATGCTATTATTTTACTGGTCTGGCCCACTTCAGGTTAAATTGGGCTGAGTGTGGCCCCCAGAAGAAAATGAGTTTGACACCCTTGGTTTACATTATAGCTCTGTTTTTAGACAGAAAACGGCCACAGTAAAACCACAAATCACCTCTGTTTTCTGTATGGTTTGTGTTGTCAGTAGCTGAACTAAAGATCTGTTTGGAATCAAACAAACAAGGTCAGAACTGTCACAGTTTAGTCTGAACCATCGACTGACAAACGGCAACTTAACAAAGATGATAACATCCCATAATAACTTTACCTTCATAAGTCTCATAATCAAACTCATCTGCTGCCAACTAACTTGTCTTTCTTACCACTTCAGCCACTAATACAGCTCATGGCAGGAGAGGATTTTTTTGTCTTTGATGGGTGATTATAACAAAACATTTCTTTTTTGGGGGGTAGATCCAAAGAAGATTTATGCACCCAATGTGTGATTTGAACCCACAACCCTGACATTAAGAGTCTCATGCTCTACCGACTCAGCTAACCAGGCTGTGATTACACAGTTTAACTTGAAATTTCCATCATGAAAAACACTTTAATTTTTTTACCGCCACAAACATCCACCATGCTTCAGTTTTATAATCAAACTCACCCATGTAGAAGAAACGCTGCTATTTCATCATCAAACTCCATTCTTTTCATTTACAGCTGTGTCCAGTGGAGAAAACAACAACAGTGCTAATAGTTTTCATCACGTTGTCACTTTCTTTGACTCTAACAGGTGTCTCTTAGCGGTTCTCATCCCATCTGGTCACTTTCTGATGCTTTAATTCACAGGTGTCAAACATGTGGCCCGGGGGCCAAATCCGGCCCGCCAAAGGGTCCAGTCTGGCCCTTGGGATGAATTTGTGAAATGCAAAAATTACACTAAGATATTAAGAATCATTTTAGTTCAGGTTCCACATTCAGACCAATTCAATCTCAGGTTGGTCATAATAAAGTATAAATACTCACAACTCCAAATTTTTCTCTTTGGAAATGTAAATGTTTTCATGTATTTACACTAAAACCAAGTATAGTATTGCAAAAATATCTGAATATCCTGGACAAATATGAACAACCTGAAATGTCTTAAGAGAAGTGCAATTTTAATAATATTCTACCTGTTACAAAATGTTTTATGTATTTGTAGATCCACTGTGATCTGTCAGTAATAATGTACATGTGTAAATGATAAACTGAAGCATAACATTATTAAAATTACACATTTTTTTTCAGTTTGTTCATATTATTCATATTGTTTGAAAGGATAGTTTGTAGATGCAAACATCTTCATACTGTAATTTTACTTTTTTCCCTCTAAAACAGAGAAAAGTTTGGAGTTGACATTATTTATATATTAATATAATTTTACTGATTTGGCCCATTACAGATCAAATTTAGCTGAATGTGACCCCTGAACTAAAATGAGTTTGACACCCCTGCTTTAATTGGTCAAAGAAACCTTGGTGTTAGTTTTTCTCATCATTTTTAGACCAGAAAAGAGAATGAATCCACCGGCCAATCAGCGTACATAAATAAGTTCATATCTGTATTATCAATACATTTGTGTCTTTAGCAGAGCATAAGAAAACTTTATTCTAAAACACTCAAATGATAATTTTAGGTCATATTTTAACCCTTTCATGCATGAATTATGATATCCTTACGCAATATATTTTTCCTGAGTGTTTTTATTCCTTTTTAGGCATGAAAAAAAAACAATGCAATCAAGTTTTGTGTTTTTTTTTAAGAAGTTAGAAAAATGGCCACTCCATGTATTTAATTTTTGAAGCAAAGAAACATGTATTTGAAACCTAATATCAGAAAGTGATATGGAAAACTATACAATAATAACATTCTTAATGCTGCTAATCAGATGTTTTCTTGCAATTTAACACACTCTAATACTAGTTATTATTCATTTCATGGAGATAATATGTTAAAAAAAAAAAAAAAAAAAAAAAAACTGTTACAATCTAATAACAATTAGCAATTGATTTGCAGTAAAAAAAAAAAAAAAAAAAAAACATGTCACTGCAGATCAGGTTTATCAAGAACAGCAAAGTTACAGTAATGGTATGAATGTCAGTGTATGGGATGATGCATAAGCATCCACTGTGTTGGCTGAAATGCAAATAAACCAACAAAACTCATGAATATACAAGAGAATAGCTGAATAATAATTGTCCACTGTAGTGACCACTGTGCATGAAAGGGTTAAACTAAAAATATTGAACATAGCCTCTTTAAGTGTGACTTAGGTTGTGAGATAATAAATAATTTCAATGTAATACAAGAAAGGATCAGACATAATAGAAATGACATAGTTATCACATCGTTCAGTGACGGGGTATTGCCTTCATTAAAGACAGTGCTCCCATTTGGTTTTTCTTTCATTTTCTTTTATTTGTAGATTTTGCCTTCAAGTCAAGGACAAGTTTTGGGTTGAACTTTTCCTTTCAGTGTCCTCCTGAGAATGAAAGTTTTGATGAGACATTTTTCAAAGTACAAAACCATGTGAAGGTTACATAGTCCATGAGTTGAGGACCCTTAATTATATCTGCACTCGGCCTGGGCTTCACTGAAGGCACACTGTGCTCAGGAAATATCGATTCATTTGACTTGGGGTCTGTAATGCCAACATGAACTGAATGATAGTGAGTCATCCAGGGATTATCCAAATCGACACTCAGGAGAAATGAAGGCACCTAAATAAATCAGTTCTATGTGACTGGAAATGGAGTTGGTAGTTAAGTCTGTGGACTGAGACGTTGCAAGTCATTTAGTGCAGTTCAAAAGTAAATGGGAAATTTGCACTGAGAAATGGAGGGTTTTCTGTGTGTGTGTGTGTGTGTGTGTGTGTGTGTGTGTGTGTGTGTGTGTGTGTGTGTGTGTTTGTGTAGGTGTGTGTTTGTGTAGACTGCAGTGTCCTGAAGTGTGGGGTCGTTGTCCGATTATTAGTTTATTATGTAAGAACAAGTGAGAGGTTTAATTGAGTGAAAATCGCTGTTACTCGTTGATACATTTTAGACCCAAAATTAGAGGGGAAATAATCAGCATAATGCTTTGTTTACTCTGACTCTTAGTTTGCAGGTTAATTATTTTTCATTCACTTGGCTCTATACTCAGAAATGATTCTGCTCAAAACTGAACTGGTTATTATGCGTTTTACTGTTTTCCTGAGTAAATTTGGTGATATTTAGTTAGACATACTGTAATTCTCTCCAATATGAGTACTTTATATACAGCTTTCCAGTATTTTCAGGATGGATGGTACTGTTTGCTGTGTAGACGTATTCCAGTTTTTGCCCTCCAGCTTTGAGCACCATCAGTATAATGGTACCACCCGCCAAAAAGAACAACCTGAAAATATCCTTCATCTCTGTAGCCACTAATGGGCTGCATACATCAGTCTATACCCATACAAATGAACAGTTATGAATCTATCTTTTAACATGTTACATCAGTATTTATGTCTGGGTGTTTCTATGAAACTGGTCCCAAAAACAGGACATGGCGGATAAAACTTCAAACCAGATGTAGAATAATGTTATGAAGCAAGTTTGGAAGTACTTTGGGTCTATTTCAAAAATACTTACTGAGATAAAAGAGAAACAACTTTTCAAAAACACATTTTTCTATTATTTTACATTATATTTAATGCACAAATCTACATGTAACACGGTCAAAAGGACAGGAAAATTACATGCTATTATTTTTGTTGAATATCTTTTTATTCTCTCACAGGTACATTTTGGGAATTGAACTAATTATGTAAGGCAGAGTGTTTCACAAAAACCGCTGACCACTGTTGCAAAATCATTAGCGATTTATTCATTCATTCATTTTCTGAACCCGCTTTATCCTCACTAGGGTCACGGGGGTCGCTTGGAGCCTATCCCAGCTACATAGGGGCGAAGGCGGGGTACACCCTGGACAAGTCGCCAGTTCATCGCAGGGCTAACATATAGAGACAAACAATCACTCTCACATTCACACCTATGGGCAATTTAGATTAACCAGTTAACCTATTAGTGCATGTTTTTGGATTGTGGGAGGAAGCCGGAGTACCCGGAGAGAACCCACGCAGACACGGGGAGAACATGCAAACTCCACACAGAAAGGTCCCACCCCCCATCAACTGATGTTGGAATCAAACCCAGGACCTTCTTGCTGTGAGGCACGAGTGCTAACCACTGCACCACCGTGTCGCCCCATTAGCGATTTATATGTGTTTAAATGGGCAGGTTCTGCGTGTAACTCAAGTGGACACGATGGGTTACGCACGAAACCTGGAATGAGACTGAGATTCATGAAAATCCTGCATGTCTGGATTAGAAAAAACACTAGGATCATCAAGTTTAACACAATATCTTTATTTATAGCGCTATATAAGAGCATTTTAAGATATGTGGTCCAGATAAAACGTACTGACACCTAGGTAGTTTTTCATGTCCCAATTTTGGCCCCAATATTTTATAAAAAATTCATTATGGGGTGGCCATGGCTCAGGTGGTAGAGTGGGTCATCCAATAACCGAAGGGTTGGCGGTTCGAATCCTGCAATGGCCTAGTCAGTCCGTTGTATCCTTGGGCAAGACACTTCACCCTCCTTGCCTCCAGTGCCACTCACACTGGTGTATGAATGTTTGGTGGTGGTCGGAGGTAGGTGCAAATTGGCAGCCACGCTTCTGTCAGTCTGCCCCAGGGCAGTTGTGGCTACAGATGTAGTTTACCACCACCAGAGGGAGAATGTGAGAGCGAATGAATAATGGGTCAATAATGTACAGCGCTTTGGGTGTCTAGAAAAGCGCTATATAAATCCAATCCATTATTATTATTAATTTTGGGATGGCTCAGAGAAAGAGTATGATTTTTTTTTTTAATTTTTTTTTTTTTTTTTATCTGAGGTCATCATTAGGTACATCCTGGGTGAAAATATGTCTAAATTTACCTTTTATTATTGGGTCTTAAAAGCTAGCAAAGTTCCAGGTACCAAAATGTACCCAGTTTCACAGAAGCACCCATCTTGTTTTGCTTTACATTGTAGTACACTAGACATCCTTCAGATTATTGATTCTTTCGTCTCTTGTCAAAGTGATTTTCTGAGTTCTGACACATGATGTCCATAATCATGGGTACTTATTCCAATTTTAATGAAAACCACAACAACTGCAAGAGTATCTTTCAGTTAACAAGGTTACCTCGCTAAGATCTATTACTCTGAAGTATTGATTCATAAATCCATATGGTGCATGGTGATGGAAAAAGGTCTGCAGTAATCTGTTAAAATCATAGACTGTTTATAAAAACTGGATTTGCAGTGCTGTAACATCACCCACTGGTTTCTTAGCTGTTGTTTGAAAGCCAGGAGTTTGGGTTTTGGGTATTGTGTTGCTAGCTTTTCAGATCCAGAAGTGAACATATTTGGACAGAACCAAAACATCAATAAGTTGGAAGTGAAACTACACAATAACGATCCAAAAATCAGCCAACTGGAAACAGATACCACAGAAAAAGTATTAACAGCCATCAATGGTGAGAGACAAATCCATTTTTTCACTGTGGAGTCCCCCAGGGATCTATCTTAGGACCCATTCCTTTTGCCTTGCACCTCCTCCCACTTGGCTTGGTTAGCCCAGAATATTTAAAAACTACATGGGGGAAAGACAGAAATTATAATGTTTGGAACTGCCCACATTGACTTGGGACCCCTTAAAGATTATGGGCGTCCCAAAGTCACCAGCCTTGGCATCACCATAGACTGCGATTTTAAACTTGACAAACAGACCAATAGCATTTTAAAATTGTGTTGTTATCATCTTCGTCTGGGTTTCTCTGGGTTTCTCGGTGGCCAGCCCTAGACTCTGGAACGCCCTGCCCCCCCACGTCCAAACAGCTCCCACAGTGGAGTGTTTTGGGTCTCATCTTAAGACCCACTTTTATTCTCTGGCTTTTAACTCCATGTGAATTGTGTGGTCCGCTGTGTCTTTTTATTTATTTTATTACTTTTAACCATTTGATTTTATTGTTTTATTTATAGCATTGTTTTAGTTTTATGTATGTTTTGTTTTTAGTGTATTTACTTTTATTTGTTTTGTTTTTAGAATTCTATGTGCAGCACTTTGGTAATGTTCTTGTTTAAATATTGTATATAATCAAGTGGACTGGATTGGATTTTTGATCCATTTACATATATGATGTTTGGCAATATAAAAGCAAATTTTACAAGTTAAGAAAGTCATGGTTTGTGACTAAGATTCTAACAAAACATTTAGTTTAGTGTTAAACATCTTAATGGACTTCATCTCTTGTCATACAGTATACACATCACTTATACCAGAACAGCCATTAGCTCAACTTCAAAGGTGAAAAAGAGGTGAAAATCACTATAAGGCTGGCCGTGTTTTAGTGGCAGAGGCATTCTCAGCAAATATAAACACATACACATCACCTCTGCAAATTTCAGCTGTGTAGTTTTTCTGTTTATACATTTTTACAATCTGATACTTCAACAGTTTTACCACAAACTGTGGTTTGTGTTTCTTGACATCATATGTGTAAATGATGCTTAATTCAATTAGGATTTTTTTTTTTTTTTTTTAGAAAGTCAGTAGTCTCCTATCATTGACTGTAATATAGTTGTGTGGTTTTCTTCCAGAATGAAGTTCCATAGATCATAACCAGAAGCCGTGAGAGTTCAGCTCGCTATTGTTTTTGTGTAATGCAACACTACTTTCACCCACAACATATTCTGAGGAAGTGGTTTAGAACCACAAACACTGAAAAGAACCACAGACAGATATTAAAAAAGACCTTTGCAAGAGTTGGCGAACAGTTAAGTGATAATGAAGGATAAAAGTGAAGTTGATGGATAATGATTGGGCATAGAGAATGGCTCCTTAAATGTCAGAAGGGACGGGTTTAATATTCACTAATTAATAGCTGGAAAGCAGTGTGTTTCTGCATTAGACAGTGACAAATGGAGGTTACAGGCAGGAAGATACAGATGAATACAACTAGGATCAAAGGTAATGCAGAAGTTAAGTGATAAACATCAATGGATGAAAAAATTACTGTTTCACGGTTGAAAGGGTCGACTAATGTGACTGTTTATTTATGGATAGAATTATAATGAAGTGCAGTAGCAGAGAAAGAGAAAGGATTATAAACACATATTTCACACCTGGGAGTTTCTTCAGAGCAGCTCCAGTGGAGCAACACAGGGGTCAGCGCTCCTGATGCAATTTTTAGAAGTAGTTAATAGAAAAGACGAGAGCTTGCCGAGTTTACTTTTGGGCATCTGAGCATTGCTGTTTAGTTTTTCCTTCTGTTCCATTTTGATTGATGTGGAGACTATACAGAGAATATATGGTATTTAAGGACCAACCCTTATACTTAACAGCAAGGGACCAAAAAACACCTCTGTTATGATACAAGCATGCACAGCTATAAATGTCAAGAATGGAATTATGTTTTTGTTATCTGGCTCAGCTAAAGTGACCTTCAAACAAAAGGCCAGGGCTGACATTTTATATCATTTTAACCCACTAATCAGCACCTCAGTGGTGATGATATATTCAAAGAAGTGCCTGCCTTTAGTAAAAAAAAATAAAAAAAATAAAAAGAAATAAAATAAAAAGTCTCTAATCTCACTCATACAGATTTACTTTGTATTCCTTACATCCTAGCAGGTAGCACACTTCCCTCTCTTTGGGCTGTGGGTGAAAAATGAGCTAAAGTTTCTCCTTTAATAATAATCTGTCATTAACAACCACAAAGCAGGACAATATACATCAGCTTCATACTCCATTCTATGCATATGTGAGGCTGTTGCACACACAAAAGGATTGTTAATGAGTTTCTTAAAGGTGCAATATGTGAAATTAAGGTGTATCTGTGTGTTGTATAGGGTGACTGTAGTGCCACATTATGTAATAACGGTTCAATGTGTAATAATGTAATAATTTTTTACCTCATTATTTAATAACACTACATTTTGTAATAACATGCCGCATTTTGTAATGAAATTCTTGAACGAAATTTGTAATCAACTTTGCTGCATTTTGTAATAGCTTATTACATATTGCAACAGTTATTACAAAATGCGGGTGTAGCACTCAAGTAATACCAGCAGAGTCCAGCCCATAGTCCAAAGCATGGTGACAATTTGGCCAATGGGAAAATATAGTTGAATATTCCTGTTCTACATGATCAGTTTCATCAGATTTCTGATTACAGAAGTAGAGAATCTCAGCTCCATAAAGTAGAAGTCCTGCCATGTATTGGTTCTATCTGTTCACTGAACACAGGTGATTCCACTTATTATCCCATCCACCTGGATGAGGAGTTGTGCTCATCAAATAGATGAGTTTCATGTGACGTATGCATACATTAAGTCTTGGAGGCAGAAGTCACGCCGAGTTCGTAGTGTGTTAAACGATGGACCTGCTAAACTCCTGTGTGCCATTCACCAAGTATAAGTTAGGCAGAAAGACCGCTCGGTTCTATTGGTGGCAGCAGTGGTTCTGTTCTGCCAACCACTGTTTATAGTTATTATCGCAGTTAGTGTAGCTTCTCAGTATAGTTAGCCTGTGTGCCTGTTGCACTTAGCGACGTGGAAAAAAAGAATTGTCATCATGTGGTACGGTGATGCAGACCCCTTTAAACCTACCAGGAGGGCTTCCCCTGACCTATCACCCTATAGAGACAGAGGGACTGTGGATCTACCTGCTCCCTTTGAGTTTCCTCAGCTGGGTGAAGCAGCTGGAAGTGGCGGTCGGAGCTACGGCAGGTGACACCGGTGAGTTCAGCGGGGAGCTGGTGACAATACTCTCCACCCGTCTGTGCAAGTCTGCTTTTCTTCTATGGGACAGCCTTCCCCATGCGGTCAAGTCAAATTATGCGGCCGTGAAAGAGAAGATGGGATCAGCTTTTGGACACAGACAGTTAACGGACCGTTTTAGAGCTAACATATCGGCTCGTTCACGAGTTCCGGGGGAGAGCCTGGAAGTGTACGTGGCTGATGTGAGCCGGCTGGTAGCTGGTACTCCTGTTTTTGCCTCAGAGTTGCACGTGCATCACTGTTGTTAGTAAACATTGAAACTCATCTATTGGGTTGGGTCAGTGTACGGGTGGAACAAATTGTTATGTTCTGGTGCATCTCTTTTCCCCTTTGTCTTTTGTGGGGTTTTTTATGATTCTTAATTTATTGTGGTAAGTAATCATTGCTCCCTCCTTATTGATATTTTTGCCTTTATAACATTTTTTGTATTATATTCTGTATTTAGTGTGTTTCTTGGTAAACAGCCAACACCAACGCCAGGGTCCAGAACGCACACACCAGGAAGCGTGCACCAGCAGTTTGCACTGCTGTTCTGAAGTGGCACGTTGGCTGCACTTTAGCTTTTTGTTAGCCTTTGCTTTTGTTTGACCAGGTAAATTTGGACGTCCTGTTTTTGGCTCTTCTTTTGACAGGATTTAGTTGCAGGGCTGTGTTTGATAGGGTAGGGGTAGCGGTATGTGGTGAGCTCCAGTGGTCTTGTTCAGGGTTGGTCTGACCCACATACCGTCCTTTTGTTACGTTGGCTGGCTCACCTTGGTCCTTGTTTTTCTTTTGAAACTTTGGCTCTTTTTTTTTGTTTAGGGCACGGGAAGGATTAAATCAGGGGAAAAAAAACACCTTGATTAAAAATGAACTTTGCAGTTTGAACCCTTTTGTCTCCTGTGTCCTCTGTAAAATACGTTAGTACCTTCAGGCCATGACACAAATACATGGCTGGACTTTTGCTTTACGGAGCTGGGATTCTCCACCACTGTCTGATTATTATTGAAAAAAGCAAAATACAGACGCTCATTTTATAATAAATTGTGATAAATCACTTGGACCAGTGGCGATTTCTCATAGACTGCAAGGGAAGCCCGGCTTCCCCTAAAATTATGAAAATTAAATGGTTAAATATGTACGGTTGTGTTGACATTTCATTTACTACAAATGTGTTAGAACATGTTCATCTCAAAGACGAGTTCGTTTAGAATCAGCTTTATCACAAACCAACAGACTCGATGTTGTTCACTTCTCATCCATTCCCATTGCACTGTTTTCTCATACGATCTCTGCTCAGTGCATTTGTCCGTAGACGCTGGGTGTCTCTGGGCTTCAATGGGACTGAGTGGAACAGTTTTTTTCATTGCCTCAAAACTGGACGGTAATTGGATAAATGCCACGATGTTGTCCCGCCCCCGGATGCCGGGCATCTCTGGGGGTGAATGGAGCTGTGGGCGGAGCTCGGCCAGGCTGGACACCAGAATCCCACGTGCTGATTGGAGGATCAGTCGAAAGGCTGAATCCCGTTTGATTGACAGCTATTTTGAGATTGACTCCTTCACTTGACAGGGTTCAGTTTAATACCGTCGTGCATTCTACTGTGAAATCGAGAGAGAAACCACTACGAAATTACTTGTTCATTTCTTGCACTGTAAATAAAACACACTCATTGTACTTCCTTGTTTCAATTTAACATAATTTCAGCGTTTTCTTGTTTCAGTTACATAATTTAATCATTTCTTGTTCAAGTTTAATATCGTTTTGTAGACAGTTAAATCAATCAAACTGTTGGCTAGGTCGGAGTGAAAGGAGCATCATCTCTTGTTTAAAAAGGCTGAAGTCTTACACCCACAACACAATGAGCCAAGGCAATCTAAGCAGCCTAGCTCTGCTGGCCATTTAGAGGACACTGGTCCAGTCCCTGGAAAAGATGCCTACTTGGTACAATAAGGTCACTGACCCTTTTCTTAAAAAGCAACGGAGGGCTGAATGTATGTTTAAATAACTTGACAATGTTTTTTTGATGTAAGCCGACAATGAGCTTCCCCTCTCTGAAGGACAAGCAGCCACCACTGACTTGGACATGGTTCAATGTAGACAAAACTTCATTTGTCGCCACAAAAATAGCTCTTGATCTTAATAATGTAGCAGTGAAAAAGAACAATAATCCCAGTTGCAAATCCTCTTATTAACATTTCTACCCCTCACAGTGGTAACAATATGGCACACTTTGAAGCATTACAGTCCAAATAATACTTGTAAATTGAGAAATCAAACAAGCTGTAATATTTAATTAAAATAACCCCAAAACATAATGCATATAATACCTAATCTTACACATATGTATTCATTGTATAAGACCTGACTCAGCTGATATTAAATCAGCAGCTTTATTTAGAAGCTTTTTAGCATCGGTTTCCATCAGTCAAATATCGACCATACAGAATGTCAAGCATGTTACATATTCATCCATCCCAGCCTTTAATCATTCAACACATTGTTGCCCCAGTTGATTTTTCATGTCTCTCCTGCTGCTGTAGGAGAACAGCTGATTAGCCTGGTAGTGAGAAGGCCGGTTTGACAGGCACTGGGTTACTCTCTCATGATTAAGACATAACATCCAGAAATACTAGAAAATAACCATATGCATGCTGTAAGTCTGGTTTAATATATACATTTGGGAAAAGGCAGGTCATGTACACACTCCATGGAATTGGTGATACCAGCTGGGTAGAGATAGTGTGTATCATCCTCTAACTGTCATCATCACCCACTGAGCCGCTGCAATCAATAGGGAAAATGTGATTGACAAATTACACCATGATTCAATCAAAAAGAATAAAACAGGAACTGCATAATTTTTTTTTCCCCATTCCCTGACATGCAACCCCCAAATGCATCAATTAATCCAGCATGTACCGTAGTGTAATTATCAACATTATACTAATTTAAAAACAGGGCACATTCAAAGTCTGACACATGGTCTGTGATTTTTAAGAAGGGAGATAAAGGAGCCATTCATCACACCAGTCACATCCAAATGCATCAGACAATTAAAACAAGTGGAATAATGTATCGCAATTACAGACAAATCTCTGACCCCTGACTTGTAGTTAAAGTGTGAAACAGATGGCCAATGATAACACACTTTTCAAATCATGTTTAAAAGTCAGCATCAGGGTTTTAGATAATTTGAAATATGCATAAGACAAATCCCTTTGAGCTATCATATGGTACTTTTTGGTAGTAAATTGAAAAGGCTATTTCATGTCTGGTGGCAAAAACTCATGAACACACTGAGCTCAAAGGATTCACATCAATGAAGCAAGAAGACAGAGGATATGTCGGGGCACTGACAGGGAAACACAAACAAGACATCACAGCTCAATTCTAAGCTCAGATCCTTTCATTTTTGGTGCCAAATTTTAGAAGCTCCTATAAAACCTCTTCACAAGTGTCTACTTCAAAAACAACACTGAATGAAATGGATTGGATTAAAAAGCTTTAAAATAAATCCTTAAAGCTTAAAGAAGTTTGAAGTGGTCCAGTCTGTTTAGTGTTTGGAAGTGATTAACTCCATTTTGACTGTATACTGTCTTCTGTGTAGAGGTTTCACATCAAACTTCAATGAAAATCCCACTTTCTTTTCAGTTCTTAGATGCCCCCCCTCTGCTCTGCTCTTCTACAACAGTGACATCTAACATCAACAGAAATTAGCACTCAGTCACACAGGTTACAACACAAACTTCCAAAAAAGACACAAGTATAGTATGATACAAACTGAACTTCTGAAACAAACCTCTGTATTTCAGAATACAGACTAAAGTCAAGGGAAATGTTTCAAGTGCCCTTCACTAATGTAATTAAATAGATTTTAAAGGGGCTAAATGTCGTATTTCTACTCTATTTTTTTAACCCATAAAAACCCAGTGCTACATTTGTGATAGTTCCCAAATGAATATTTCTGTCTATTGAACCTTTCTTAAGTGATTAATATTATACACTCACAGTCAATGAAAACTTTGAGACTGTATTTTTCAGCATAATTTTTATTTTGAATTTTGGAATTTTTTCATATGAATCATTTGTTTATGATATTGGCGTAGAGAAAAAAATCTAAAGTTTCAAGAATAATTTCAAAACAAAAAACTAAACAAAAGAAAATGGCACCTGCCAAACACAAAGTCACAACAGTAGCGGTCCTGGTCGGGAGTTGTCACTCTCTCTCTCTCCCTGGACGCGGTCTATCATCAACAGAGCCTGTGGTGTTGTGGCGTTCAACCAGGTTTCTGACTGTGGGTTGGGAACAGCCCATACACCTGGCTACATCATTGTAGCTCAAACTGGCCTCCACCATACCCAGTGCCCGGAGACGTTGTTCATGTGATAGACATGGCATGATGCCGTTCACTGGACTAACAATGGTGGCCTTTTTTGGGCCTTTATATAGGCCTTCAAAACCAATCCTCAAATTGTGCAGATACCCACTGAGTATTGCTCAATGTGTATTTGGTCCACTTTTGCAAAGAGACCAACCCATGTGCAATGAACCGTGACAACATGACAACTCATCATTATCTCAACTACCCGCACACTAAGTCATCAATAAATCCACAATGAATAATTACAACCCCCCATCAAGTAGAAATATGCAGACATTTCTACCTCAAAGTTTCTATTGACTGTCAGTATAGTATTATTGTTAAAGCCGGGGGGCTGTTCTGCCTCATCTCCTTCGTTTTGTTTGTCTTAACACATGTTTGTATTGTGAAAGGCTTTAGTCTGGGTCTTCAACTTTTTTTTTTTTTTTTTTTTGTAACTTTATTTAAATATCAATATACAAACTTTGTCAAACATTTAGTATATAAAACAATACATACAAGAGAATATATATATATATAAAAAAGCAAAAAAACAATCATAAAATCAATATATGCATGGAATACATTTTCAAGAATTCATATACAAAAAATAAATAATAAATAAATACATACATACATACATACATACATACATAAATAATTTCTCACCTAAAATTTTCATCAACTGTCAGAGGAAATATTAAATAACTTATCATAACTATCAAGGAATGTCTTATTTTTTTTATTATTAACAAGGGTTGGGTCTTCAACTTCTTTCCTCCCTCCTCTATTCCTCTGATGTGGAGCAAGCTCATTGGAAGATGCCAGCCCCCACCTGGGCCCCGCCTACCAGCTGATTAGATTTAACTGCCTCCAGCTGACTGCTTGGGGTGACTGTAGTGTGTGCCTGGCTCAGTTCGCCTCAGAAGCTTTCGTGTGTGTTCTGCTTGCGTCTCAGTGGGTACGGTTACATGATGTTTTTTTAAATCTGATTTATTTTTCCAGAAGAAATTAATCAGAAACTAAAGTACTTTCTCTTCTGTTTACATGGAAATGTTAAATCCGAATAAAGGTTTATATGAGAAATGTTTATTCGGTTCTCGCAGCCCTTCTGTTAGCTTAGCTTAGCATAGTCACTGCATTTCCATGGTCACACTCAGCCAGTTTTTTAAAGGTGACTCGTAGTCTTTTGTAAGTGATTTTCTGAAATCCAATTCTCCCTAATTATTTCTTTAGATCCACGACTTACTGCACTCATACAATCTTGGGACTTTCGTGTTGACGGAAAATCTTTTTGTTGGAAGGGATGCATGCGCTAAATTAGCTTTGCTTTACCGTTTTAGCTTTGCATTAGTTTTTATTTCCCAAGATTTTCTTACTGCAGTAAGTCACATGGCCATGATTTGAGCCTCAATTTGTGATCATATTGACCCCACTGGACTAAAGTAATGATTAGGGAGAATTGAATTTCACAAAATCACTCATAAAATACTACAAATCACCTATAAAAGCCTGGCTACGTCTGACCATAGGAATGAAGCGATTATGCTAAGCTAGGCTAAGCTAAGCTAACGGAAGGGCTGTGAGAACAAGGCAATCGGTGCAGTGCAGTGCAAACTGATTTGCCCACTTATCGAACTCATTAGTGCATGACAAATGAATTAATAAAAAACAAGTGGTGAACTCTTCCTTCAGGGTTTTCCAGGCTGGTAGATCCCATCAGAACAGCCCACTGGAACGGTTTGGGTTGACTAGACTGCATTGCATATTCTTCCGCCAGTGCAGAATGTGTGCATCATCGCAACAGGACAAGACAACGAGCATGTGCAGAATGGAAGGAATAAAGTCCAAACGGAATAAAGGGTTTACATGTCCCAGGAATAATTTAGCCCAGATTCAAAAGTGGATTAAACCACTGACTTTAATCGGGTTTAAATTTAATCCCAACTATTCTTTTTCTACTGGAATAAGGTGTTTACATGGGCATCTGAAATAGGATCAAACCTATAATCAGTTTAAACCAGGAATAAAAGTTGTCATGTAAACGCACGGATTGTGACTGCCGACTGCTCGAGTTTAAGACTAGTTCTTTCGTTTGTCTATCGTAGGTAATTTGTTTTGTTCCAGCTCCTGTGTGTTTCACCAGCTGCTGTGAGTTTTTGTTAATTAGTTCTTTGTTTGAAGATTCTGCCCACTGGTATCCAGTGTGAGCATAGAGTTTTGTTTTGCCCTTTTGGCTTTAGGTTAGGTTATTAATAAATATTTGTAAATTTTGTAATGTTAAAAGAGGCCTTCTAGTGAAGACATAGCTGTTTTATTTTGAGCTAGGTTTTCCTTCTGTCTAGAGTAGACTAGTTTAGCCACCAGATACTGCCCCCTCTTTGTTGTTTTTTGTTTGCTTAGGTAGAAGTGGTTCTCTTTTTGTTGTTGAATATTTCTTTTGGGTTCACCACTAATCCCTCTTAGGATAGCTGTGTTTTGGTTTAATTTTGCAGTATCTGTTTGACCATCTTTGTGTTCAGTGTTTAACTTTTGCTTATTCAACTGAGTGCTACAAAATGAAAGAATTGCACTTAATCTAAAAAACTTCCAGTTTTATTTGTTCCTTCCTTTACTTGCTCTAACCCCTCGTGGAGCTGGGTTGTAACAATTATCCTTTTTTTTTTTTTTTTTTTTTTTTTTTTTTTTACATTTTTCATTGAAAGTCAGGTATTTTCCCATGTTTAATTTTCTGATCATGTAGATATTCATAAAAGCTCAGATTAAAGTTGATCGCAGAAAAAATGACTTTTTCTGTAAAAATTATCATTAACTGAACATAAATCCAGTGTGTCCATTTACTGTCATTGATCCAACTCCATGGGTTTTGCTGGTGAATTGATGCTGTAGAAGATGATGGCGTTTCCACATTCACTATGAAGCCTTTGAATGTCCAAATGTGTCATATCTGACCATGAAAAGATAAACTGCATTGTGTACCAATTATTTGCATGTATTGATAGAATTAGTCGATCAACATTGCATTATCTGAAGAATGCATTGAGATATCAGCATCAAATTTATACTGTGGGTGCATTTTGGCACGGAGCAGAAGCCTGCTGAAAATATGACCTTGACCTATTTTTTCAAGGTCAAATTGCCTTGTGCAGTTATAATATCAGAGTACTTTCAAATATAAATATGTATGTAATAAGTTTTACACGAAGACAATCTAATCTAAATTATAGGGCAGTAACTTTCAACAGAATCTTACACTATATTTGGCTGAGGGGGATTAAAAGTGCATAGCATTTTATGTTTCTCACCATGGGAGATGGGCAGAGTGACTCACTACTCCCTCTAGTGGTCACATAAATCCTCCAGCCCCTCACTGTAAATAAATTACATTCATATCTGTACAATTCAGTACATTTTTGTCTTCGGCAGAACAGAGCTCTTTATACTAGACACGGTTTTGATCATTTTAGGTAATTTTTTTTTTAATATTTCAAAGTAGAAATACTATACCAATACCAACTATACTATAAGAATAAGATGAGAAGTTTGCAGTAAATGCAGTGAATTGCAGTAAATAAGTAAGAATATAAAAATGCATACAACACTGTGTAGAGTAGCACTGAATAGAAACAGAAATAAGAAACAACTGCAGAAAAATATGTAAAAGAGTAAAGAGCATTATTATTATTTTACAGTAGACTGTCAGGTTCACTCTCCACCAACTGAGGCTTGTTGTGTGATGCTACAGACAATGAGCCTAAAGATAGAGGTAAATCTAATAACGAATGGCTTCAAAGAACAAAAATTTACCTCTTGCCGAATGGTCAGAGCCCAGACTATAACCCAATAGAGACACCATGGAATGAGCTCAGAGCCATTTACAGCAAACACCATAAATATATGACTGAGATGGAACAATTCTGTGAAGAATGGTCAAATATTCGCCTCAATTGTTGTGCAGGCCTCCTCTGATCTGCAGATAAAGAGGAAAAGACAATTTTTCTGAGGTTATTACTGCCAAAGGAGGTTCGATCAGTTATTAAAACCAAGACATTTCTTACTTAAATCTGATTTAACTTTTTTTTATTGCCATTTTATTCTATCTTATTTATGCATTTTCTTCTTTCTATATTCTTTCTTTCACAATTCTTAGGATAAAAATTGTTTGGCTTTGTTATTGTATTTGTATTCTTCACTTATAAAGAGCTGTAAATAAATAAATAAAAAAAGTCTCACTTATTTTTTTCAGTTTAATGGATAAAGACGATCCCAATTATTTGTTGCTATTGATATATTTGCATTGTATTTGATATACTGGTGCCTAAGATCAGATATACTTTGAATTTTCTCTGTATTTGTCAAAGTACTGTGTTGTTAAAATTTTATTTGTGTTTTTTTTTTTCTGGTTGAAAACATATAAAAGCAATGTCTACTGTCTGATTGATTAGCATTGATGAGAGTGAAAAAAACAGAGTGTGGAAGATTTTGAACACACTATATCAAACTCTGTGGCTTGCCTTTGTGCACTGGAATAATCTTAAAACAGAGGCTGATTAAGGCAAACTAATTAACATTTATAGCTTAGTTGTTGACCTTTTCGAACCCTTATAATAATCCTTTAGTTAACAGCCTAAAGTCTGCTGTAATAGTTGTTCAGTTATTCCCAAACGTTCTAAAAGCACAAGGGCTGGAGCTTAAAAAGATTGTCTTGCATAAGACTACATGTAAGACAAACATTAATTTGATGAAATATATGACTGTAATTATAGTCTGATCCACTCAAGCCTTAACCCATAAAGACCCAAACATCCACCACAGACCACTGTTGATTCACTAATCCTATCAGTGCATGTAAATAATTGGTGTAAAATGCAATTTTTCACTTTTTCATGGTCATCAGATATGACCCATTTGGACGTTCAGAGGCTCTGTAGTGAACATGGAAACACCGTCATCTTCTACAACATTGATTTACAAGTAAAACCCATGGAGTTGGATCAATGACAGTGGATGGACACACTTGGTTTATGTTCAGTTAATGAGAGATTTTTACTGATAAAGTCACTTTTTCTTCAGTTTTCTCTGTTTTTGATAAAATAACCCTCAACTTTAAGGAACATCTAGATGATCAGTAAATGGTTGGCGTTTATATAGCGCTTTTCCACACGTTTATGGTCCCCAAAGTGCTTTACAAAGCCTCACATTCACCCATTCACACACACTCAAACACCAGTAGGCAGCTGCCACCATGCAAGGCGCTGCCAGGCACTACTGGGAGCAATTTATGGTTCAGTGTCTTGCCCAAGGACACTTTGACATGTGGACAGTTGGAGGCAGGATTTGAACCTTCAGTCATTGGACGACCCGCTCTACCAACTGAGCCACAGCCTATTTAGATATAATCTAAATATCTAATCAAATCAATTTTTTGATTAGATTATATGACTGAAATAAAAAGCAAAACACTGAGGATAATATTGTAATAAATGGTGATAAATCACTTAAGAAAGGTTAGATATAGAGAAACTTTCACTTCCACACCCCCACAAATAAAGGCCTCGCAAAACTGGAATGCAACAAACATGAGGAACTCATCAAAAGCAAGGCAAAGGAACAAAACTCAACATCACCACCAATTTCCCAGAGAGAGAACTGAATGAAGAAAAATCCTATGTATCCCATCCTGAAAGAACAGACTGAAAAACAAATGAACATACACTAATTAGCCTTATCATTAAGGCCGCTGACAGGCACAGTGGTATTAATGTTAATTATCTCATTACATGACACCCACTGACACTGAAGAGAACAACACTTTCAAGAACAACCGGATCTCAACCAACCCAGCATCTATGAGAGCAGAACATGATCACCGCCTGTCTAATATTGTATAGGTTCCACTTTTTTCCACAAAAACAGCTCTGACCCAAGGCCTGGACTCCACCAGACCTCTGAAGGTCTGCTGAGGTATCTGGACCAAGACGTTAGCAGCAGATCCCTGAAGCCCTGGAAGTAGTAAAATGGGAGGGATTGGACTTCCAGCGAATGAGTACAACCCAGTCTGTTCTCCAGATAATCAAATGTCTTGCGAAACTGATGTCCTTTAGTCCATGGTTGGTTGGTACAAACCACTGTAGACCAGGAACATCCAACAAGTTCCTGTAGTTGTGGAGATGCTCTGACCTAGTCTTCATCGTTACAATATAATAATAATAATAATAATAATAATAATAATAATAATAATGGATTAGGTTCATATAGCGCTTTTCTATGAATGCACACTCAAAGCGTACAGTGGATCCATTATTCATTCACTCTCACATTCACACTCTGGTGGTGGTAAACTACATTTGTAGCCACAGCTGCCCTGGGGCAGACTGACAGAGGTGTGGCTGCCAATCTGTGCCTGTGGCCTCTGACCACCACCCAACATTCATATGCATTCATACTCCAGTGTGAGTAACAGCACTGGAGGCAAGGAGGGTGAAGTATCTTGCCCAATATGGACCTGGTCCATGTTAAAGTTCCTTACGTTGCTCATTTTGCTGCTTCAAACATATCAGCTTCAAGGACTAAATGTTCACTTGCTGCCTAGTATATTCAACCCAATGAAAGGAACCATTGTAATAAAATAATCAATATTATACCACTTCTCCTATCAGTTGTCAGAATGTTATGACAGATCGCTGTATATGATGACTCTATGGCTGTTGTTAGGACTCCATGCAGTGTAACAGACTCATAACCGACGGCCTTCTCTCACTCTACTGAGCACATGGCAACCATTCTTATTCATAAAAGACTACATGTTACTCATTATGACTCAATACTGGGCTGCCAAGGGAAGATATGCTATAAATTCTGTGTCATTAGTCAAAAACAGTTTACATTTGCGAATATATATATATATATATATATATATATATATATATATATATATATATACACAGGGTGGGGAAGCAAAATTTACAATGAACATTTACACCTTGGGCTCCTACCCCGACTACGGCCCCAGCTGAGCCTGTGGCTGGCGTATCCATGCATAGCTCATTCAGTTTCCTCCAACACCCCCACTCTTCCAGAACAGCCTCAGTTCAGACCTATATGACTAATGTTACATTTCCTAGTGGTTTATGTGAGTGACAAAAACAGTTTGCAGGTGAACTTTCCATCCTAATATAACTAATATAACCAGGCTCTGGCTACACTTCCTGTACAAGCATTCCAGCCTCTGGGAACGCGAAGAGGGGTATGCGCAGAGGGGGGAAGGGGGGAGGGGTGAATGGCAGTTGAGTTTGATAGACATATCACCGTTCAGTCACTTCGAGTGGGTGCTCAAAATGATTGGATGGTGTTTTTTCAGTCCTGTCTGTTCCACAGGTGACTGATTTTTTTTAATTTTTATGTTAGAGCATTTAATTAATTAGTTGTAATTGGGGTGTGAAGGGGATTTTAAGGAGTATAATAAAAAATGCTCCAGAAAAACATCTCAGACTCCATCTTTAACTATCCAATGGAAGGCTCTTACCTATTTGTTTAGTTAAATCCAGGTGGTGACTTCATTGAGCCATCTGTGTACTGTGTACAGGGTGGGGAAGCAAAATTTACAATGAACATTTAGCTGTTTTTTCTCAGCAGGCACTACGTCAGTTGTTTTGAAACCAAACATATATTGATGTCATAATCATACCTAACACTATTATCCATACCTTTTCAGAAACTTTTGCCCATATGAGTAATCAGGAAAGCAAACGTCAAAGAGTGTGTGATTTGCTGAATGCACTCGTCACACCAAAGGAGATTTCAAAAATAGTTGGAGTGTCCATAAAGACTGTTTATAATGGAAAGAAGAGAATGACTATGAGCAAAACTATTACGAGAAAGTCTGGAAGATAATATTAAAGAAGAATGGGAGAAGTTGCCACCCGAATATTTGAGGAACACTTGCGCAAGTTTCAGGAAGCGTGTGAAGGCATTTATTGAGAAAGAAGGAGGACACATAGAATAAAAACATTTTCTATTATGTCAATTTTCTTGTGGCAAATAAATTCTCATGACTTTCAATAAACTAATTGGTCATACACTGTCTTTCAATTCCTGCCTCAAAATATTGTAAATTTTGCTTCCCCACCCTGTATGTATATATATATATATATATATATATATATATATATAATTGTGTGTGTATGTATATATATATATGTATATATATATATATATATATATATATATATATATATATATGTGTGTGTGTGTGTGTGTGTATACATACATACATATATATATATATATATATATATATATATATATATATATATATATATATATATACATACATATATATATGGTTGCCAACAATAACACAACCCTTCATTTTATCACATGTTTTTGTTATGGGTTGTTCTTCTCACATCTGTCTATTTTTGCTGCCAGTCAAATGGTGCCAGATTCATCCCTTTAATGTGAATGTGCTAATTACTAAAGGCAAAAACCCTGCGTTGAAAGAGGGCTAAACATGTCAGTGAAACCATTTAGTGTGATTGTAATTATTAGTCTTTGCTTTGATAACTGTGATGAAAAAATAAACAAAAAGGCCTGAGTGTAAAGTCACAAATGCTCCACCTCTTTCCCAAGATAGTCACAAAAAACAGAATAATGTCTCTGTCTAAAAGACTTATTACTATTATTATCAAAGTTTTCTGAGAGTACAGTCAAGACAAACAAACACAGCATGTGGAAATGCAAATAACTGCAGATCCAGAAGAAGACAAATAGTAGTTAAGGAAAATAAATGAACATATAAGTGTGTGTGTGTGTGTGTGTGTGTGTGTTTATAAAAAAAAAAAAAAAAAAGGTAAATGGAGTTGTGGGTGGATTAAAAGTGTAAAAGTTGACCTAGCTTTGAAGAACTCCATGACAGAGCCCATTTGTAATCAATTTTTTCCACAAAAATGGTCTATTTTCCAACCTAACAACAAATGTAACATCCTTGAGGTACTGAGAAATAGATGGAGCTTTAGCAGACTTCTAAGGAGTAAGATACAATGCCTTGCCAGAAGCAAAGTACAAGTCAGTATTTTCATTGTGAAAAGTTAAACTGAAAGAGATCAACTAAGAGTCCACACACATATTAGGCTTTATGGAGCTGTGTAGTAGAAAGATGTTCTCCAGAGTCACCTAAAGTATACTCCAAAATGTATTCTATGTCTACTTGAAATTGTATGAATGCAGAGCAGTAACCATTAGACACAGCTTCTATCTGCCATTCCCTCCCTCACACACTCTAATTATTCATTGGACCACATTTATATTTGATTACAATACACATTTGTCATGGCTTTGTTCTGAGAAGCTTCAGCAATTTTTCAAGATCTTGTATTGATAATGGAGAATCAGGCCATTGTGTAAAGTCTTATATATATGTGAAAATGATGTCTCATGCTCTCTGAACCACTCTTTCAGAATTTGAGCCTGAAGAATCCTGGTATTGTCATCATGGAATAGGTCAATGTCATCAGCAAAGATAGAATCTGATATCCAGACCTGGTCATTCACTATATTCGTGTTTAGTTGATTTCATTTTAAGGACACATAATGTTGCTGAAACTGAGCAACTGAATCAACCCCAGATCGTAACACTGCCCCCACGGGATTTTATTTGTAGGCACAAGGCATAATGGGCAATTACTTCTACTAATCACCTCTTTTCTCACCCTGATGAACGATCACTCTGGAACAGGGTCAATCTGGACTCATTAGACCACATGACTTTTTTTTCTATTGAAACACAGTCCAGTCTGTATGGTCTCTTGAAAACTGCTTGAGTTTTTTTTAACCTCCCAGCTAAGTGACCTCAAGGTTACACTGCTGTTTGGTCTCTCTTCCTGGATTTCTCTTTGAATTGTGCATCTGAGAATTTTCTTACTTTTAATTTTAACCCTGTAAAGCCTGAACCATTAAATCATTGACAGAAAATCCCAGTTTTTTGAAACTGGAGCCTTTATTGGTCCTTATGAACAACCCAATTTTTTATTTTTTTTTTTCAAATATCAGTTTCCATGTATGAGTTTCAATTTTATATCGTATTTGATTCATCGGGTCTCAATGCTCAAATATTATTATTTTTGAACAAACAAAAACATAATAAAACACAAACATGTCTAACAAATTGGTAATTCCTTTTCAAAACTGGCAAAGTTCTTCCTTCTTCCTCATTAATTTAATCTTGTAGTGTCACTGGAAAGGCCTGTGGTGAATGAATTCCTCCCCCCTAGTGGATTATCCGTGTATTGCATGGATCTAATTGTATACATTTGGTTTTTCAAGAAAAAATATCACACTGATCATGTCGAGGGCTTCAAAACTCATGTATCAAATATGATACATGCAGCGTTATAGGGTTAAACATAGCTGTACATTCTAACATTGATTTTTTTACAATTTGATTTTGCAAATGTTCAAGTGATTTTCTGTTCAAGTGTAACTGTCTATTACCTCACCCCCCCCGAAGGAGAGGCAAGGGGTATTGTTTTTGGTTCGGTTTGTTTCTTTGTGTCTTTCTTTGTTAACACTTTAGCAGCAAAACTACTGGTTGAATTCATATCAAACTGGGTTTATAGATTGCCAGTGACCCAAAATAGACTCTAATAACATTTTGGGAAAAGTAGGTCAAAGTTAAAAATTTTTATGATTTTTTTTTTTAATTTCCCATTTACTTATAAAATTTCACAAGTCTGTAAAACATCAATTTTGTTTCAGTTTACTTCAAACTTGGCACATATATAGAGTCAGTTGATATGCTGACATCAACACATTAGCTGGATCGATGCCAAAATAAGCTACAATACGTGTGGGGGCGGGGTTTGTTGTACCTGGCACCATTTGTTGTTTTCTTTGTTTGATGCAGGCCAATATTTGACCCTTCTGAAACTTTTTCATAACCATGTAATATGTCATCTGACATGGGTTTTTAACCCTTGATGACCTAAACCAGAGGTTCTCAAATCCGGTCCTCGAGGATCCCTGTCCTGCATGTTTTAGATATTTCCCTCTTCCATCACACCTGGAAGGCATTACATCGTTATCAGGCTTCTGCAGATCTTGATGATGAGCTGATCATTAATTGAACCAGGTGTGCTGGGAGAGGGAAATATCTAAAACATGCAGGATACCTACCCTCGAGGACCGGATTTGAGAACAACTGACCTAACAGCCACCATCGACCATCTGACTCTTCTAAAATGTGTGAGCATTGGAATAACTGAAATGCAGTTTCTCAGCTTTTGTCTGACATCAGATATGATCCATTTGGATGTCCAGAGGCGCTACAGTGAATACAGAAACACCATACTCTTCTGTAAATTTGATTCACCAGTAAAACCCATGTAGACTGGCACACGCAAGTGGTTGCAGACACTTGTTTTTATGGTTGTTCTGAAAAGTCACAGTGTTCTGTTTTCTGTGTTTTGAAATAATACTTTTTGAATTTACAACGAACTTTAATGAACATCTACGTGGGCATTTTCATTCGGTTTCTGATTGTCATTGGAAAAAGCAAAACGCAAAGGATGATGTAAAAAATAGTGATAAGTCATTTAGGGAAGGTTAAATGTCGAGCAAGATTTATTTGGGAGTCAGTGTAAAAACTAATGAGAAATGAGAAGACGCTCATTGCCACAGTTATTATCTGAAAGATATTAATCCATGTCTTAAAGTGGGGTCTGAGATCTTGGAAAAACTCAATTCAAATACTCAATTCAAAAGTCCAAACCCCTTTCTTTAGACATCCCTCTGAAGCCACGCCTCCAGAGTGGTGGCACGCGCAATGCTTGTTCCCGAGGGTTCAGGAGCGCTGTACAGCAACAGTTCACCAGCTGAGGCTCTGCTCTGCTCCGTCCCTGGCTTGGGCTCCGACGCCATCTACGGTCCGGTCCGGTCTGGCCAAACCGTCTCTGACACCAGCTGAGGCTCCGTCCCCTACACCTTGGGCTCCTACCCCGACTACGGCCCCAGCTGAGCCTGTGGCTGGCGTATCCATGCATAGCTCATTCAGTTTCCTCCAACACCCCCACTCTTCCAGAACAGCCTCAGTTCAGACCTATATGACTAATGTTACATTTCCTAGTGGTTTATGTGAGTGACAAAAACAGTTTGCAGGTGAACTTTCCATCCTAATATAACTAATATAACCAGGCTCTGGCTACACTTCCTGTACAAGCATTCCAGCCTCTGGGAACGCGAAGAGGGGTATGCGCAGAGGGGGGAAGGGGGGAGGGGTGAATGGCAGTTGAGTTTGATAGACATATCACCGTTCAATCACTTCGAGTGGGTGCTCAAAATGATTGGATGGTGTTTTTTCAGTCCTGTCTGTTCCACAGGTGACTGATTTTTTTTAATTTTTATGTTAGAGCATTTAATTAATTAGTTGTAATTGGGATGTGAAGGGGATTTTAAGGAGTATAATAAAAAATGCTCCAGAAAAACATCTCAGACTCCATCTTTAACTATCCAATGGAAGGCTCTTACCTATTTGTTTAGTTAAATCCAGGTGGTGACTTCATTGAGCCATCTGTGTACTGTGTACAGGGTGGGGAAGCAAAATTTACAATGAACATTTAGTTGTTTTTTCTCAGCAGGCACTACGTCAATTGTTTTGAAACCAAACATATATTGATGTCATAATCATACCTAACACTATTATCCATACCTTTTCAGAAACTTTTGCCCATATGAGTAATCAGGAAAGCAAACGTCAAAGAGTGTGTGATTTCCTGAATGCACTCGTCACACCAAAGGAGATTTCAAAAATAGTTGGAGTGTCCATAAAGACTGTTTATAATGTAAAGAAGAGAATGACTATGAGCAAAACTATTATGAGAAAGTCTGGAAGATACTATTAAAGAAGAATGGGAGAAGTTGTCACCCGAATATTTGAGGAACACTTGCGCAAGTTTCAGGAAGCGTGTGAAGGCAGTTATTGAGAAAGAAGGAGGACACATAGAATAAAAACATTTTCTATTATGTAAATTTTCTTGTGGAAAATAAATTCCCATGACTTTCAATAAACTAATTGGTCATACACTGTCTTTCAATCCCTGCCTCAAAATATTGTAAATTTTGCTTCCCCACCCTGTATATGTAATTTCTAGGTTTGTCAGGTTTGGCCTTTCCTGTTTCCTGTTCTGTTCGGTTTGCCTCCCTGCTGTCTTATCAGTCATAAAATGCCAAGTCAAAGAGCCAACCCGCTCCCCACAGAGGCCTGGAGATTAGCACACCACTGATGGGAAAACACATGCTGGGACACAGTCACACCTGAACAACTGAATACATGCTTGTCTTAATCAGTAGACCCAACAGGTCCGTTTTTTTGGGGGGTTTTTTTGTGATGTGCTGAGACTCAGCTCTTAATTACATGGACTACACCACAGGGTTTGCTTCATTCTTCAGGGACAAACTGCACAGCCGAAGATGAATAGCGCTGGAAACATATAAGAGGTCCTGAGTAGCCTTTGAAATGCTTCCTGTGGAGAGAGGCTGCACGGAAACCTGTTTTTTCTGCCTCCCTTTGCATCATTATTGGCTTTGTTTTCATGTTTCTCTGGAAAATTATGGATGCTCCATCTATCCCACCCGTATGGAAATGGAATGTCTTTTATTCATCTTGTTGCTTGGGAACTGAAGGTCTATGTAGGTAGGGTAATTTACTCATTTACCCTGTAAGGCATTTTTCCAAATTGTTTTTTTTCTCTTTCCAGAAAAGAGGATGAGCTTTGTTCTGAGGAGGATATCAAAGCTCTGGCATGTTTTCTAGACACATTTTTACCGGCAGAGGCCAGGATGGAGGTGTTTCCAATGTCTTCTGTCAAACATCTCTAAAGACCTAACAAATGGCATCATCAATAATTGACAGGCAGCACAGGCCCAATTTAAAGGGTTTTGCAGTTCACACAGATGTGACATTGATTGTAATGTCATGGCTGTCATAAAAATCGACAGGAGCTGAAAGTCGTAGACTCCGACTCTGCAGGAAAGTCCACATCGCTCAGGTTGAATGATATTTAAAAAAAAAAAAAAAAAAAGCTCACCTCAGTCTTGCTAATGACAAGTTTTACCTCTAAGCATTAAATCAAGAAATCAAATCAGCTCTTCGACTGCCACCACCTGCTTGACTGATATGAGCCATCAGTATTCATGGAATCACTTTGAGGTTATTCAGACATAGGTGGTGGAGCTCTGTGAGGGCCATTACGCTTGATTTATCGTTGATTTTCCCTCAGTACACAACTAAATATATGAAAGGAAATCATGAGTTTGGTTGAAGTTCTTTAATTTTTAATGGATTAATGCTTCTTTCCAAGTAAACATCACATACTAATTTGGAAATGTATTGCACATGCAGGTATTCACACACATGTCATATGTGTGTGAGAATATGTAACTATGCATGAGTGTGTGTGTGTGTGTGTGTGTGTGTGTGTGTGTGTGTGTGTGTGTGTGTGTGTGTGTGTGTGTGTGTGTGTATGAAGGTATGGAGGGAAAGAAGTGTCAAAATAATTACACGTGCATTACACCACATCATGTACACTGTAAAAAAAATCTGTAATTTAACAGAATTTTTACTGTTTATTTTACAGATTTTTCCTGTATTTTTAAGATACAGGAAAATATCAATTAAATTACAAAAATAGACTGTGATTTTACATGACAAATGTAAAATAACAGGAAAAAATTGTAACTGTGAATAACCATAAAATTTCCATTTTTTAAAAGATTTTTTTTCACAGAAAAATACAGATAAAAGACATTTGCAAATGTATCATAATTTCACAAATATGTCTTTTCTATTTATGAGATTAAACTGTTCATTTAAAATTTAATACTGTAAAAAAATAAATAAATAAATAAAACAAGATAAAATTACTGACAATTAACCATAAAAGAAGTACTTGTTCTGCAAGTTTAACAAGACTTGTTTGTTAATTGTCAAATATCTTGTGTAATTACAGGAGTTTTCACAACAAAAATGTTGAATAAGTGTGTTTTTGTGACTGTATAACATGTATAAGCACTGATAAACTGTCCAAATACACTTTTTATCAGTGGATTGTACAACTTAGTCTCACTGAAAAGTCAACCACAATACTTCACATATTCTTAAATCAGCAGTAGAATATTATAAATATAAATGGTTGGTTATCTGTATTATAACAATATTTAAAAGTAAAGGTAATATTGTGGTATGTTTGCCGAATTGCATTGTGGGTATTGGGCATGTTGTTGATTATGTGTTCTCTTTCTGTGCAGGGGTTCAAGCAGGGTTGTGGTGTTAGTGTAAATGTGGGGTGAATATGTGTATGGTAATGTTTATTGGCTGTTTTGCGTTTGTTTTTGTATTTTTGTTCAGGTGCACCATGAGTGAAAGCCATAGGCAGATCAATGCTTTTCCTGTTCATCCAGGATAGCTTAATTTAATTAAAATCAATGCTGAATACTGAACTTGTCAAGTCAAAAGCACATTTTATGCTATTAAAATTACACTGTAGCTGAGATCTAATTGCATTTATAGACTGTGTGACTTTCTGTCAAAATCGTACTTCTGTTATAAGAAGATATGCAAGAAAGCCGCACGAATGAATGTGAAAAAACCTGTAAACATAATGTTAATACTTTATATCAACTGAAATTAACAGTAAACTGTTGGAATGAAAATCCAGACTACTGGTTTATTACCAGTTAATTGACAGGTTTTGAAATATAAATCAAATGTTTATGTGTGGTATATCATTTTATTACATCACACATTAATTGATATATAAGTTTTTAACATAAAATTTTGTGATAAACACCAACTAATAACAGAACTTTTCTGCAATTTTAAGCCCTGTTATTTGTTTTATAACAATGTTCGTCCATATTTATAGGTAATTTGACTGTTTTAATACATGTAAATATTCTGGATTAAACATTAAAAAGTAAAAAAAATATGCAAAATCTCACGTAAAGTTAGGGCAAAAAACTGTATTTTAATTATGGAAAATTACCATATTTTTATGAGATGGTTATTTTCCGTTATTTAACAGTATTTTTTCAGCACCCCTGCTGCCGGAATAATCCATTTTTTTCCTTTTTTTTTTTTTTTTTTTTTTTTTTACAGTGTAATGCACATGTAATCAAATGTTGGTGTAATCAAATATCTATGAATACATGTGGCATTCTTTGGCATTTATTTATAGATTGTAAAATGTGTGCTCCCAAATGCGTGTTTTAATCACAGCAAGCCTCTATTTAACATGAATCCCAGGAAGTCCCACTTTCCTACCAGCACTTAAATGAAGCATGCAATTATAGATCTATGTCAAGCTGAGACAAAACAGCCCACAAACACACAAATTTAAGAATGTAAATGAATTCAAAGGGGGGAAACATATCTTTGGACAGCTGATTGCACAGGAAGCTTTTCCAGAGTGAAAAGAATCACATCTGTTTAGCTGAAGTTAAACATCAGTATATATTTATTCAAGTGGTTACGTGTTCATTTGTAACATTTGGATGTGTTTGGATGTTTGGTACAGGAACGAGTAATAGACATTTACAATAGGATATGATACCCTATGATATGATATGAAATGATATGATTTACTTTATTATCCACATTTGTCTGGATTCATGTGCTGCACAGTTATTTAACCCCTAAAGACCCAAATAACCACTGACGACCTAAAGCATCCACTGATCTAAAATGTTTAATGCCTGTTGATCCACTAACTTGATCACTACATCTAAATAATTATTTTAAAATGCAGTGTTTCAGCTTTTCAACAGCATCGTATGTGTCTTTTTTGGATGTTCAAAGGCTTCGTAGTCACTGTGGAAACACCATCATCTTCTATAACACAGGTGTCAAACATGCAGCCCGGGGGCCAAATCTGGCCCGCCAAAGGTTCCAATCTGACCCGTAGGATGAATTTGAAAAGTACAAAAATTCCACAGTCTTGAATTGAATTGAGCAAAAAAAAAAGCTTGAATTAAGGAAAAAATCTCAAATTTAGCAAAAAATCTTGAATTAAGCAAAAAAATCTTGAATTAACAACTTCAATTTTTTTTCTTTGTTTTAGTGCAAAAAAAAAAAACATTAAATTACGAAAATATTTACATTTACAAATTATCCTGTGACAATAAAATATGAATAACCTGAACAAATATGACCAACCTGACATATCTAAAGAAAATTAAGCATGATTTTAACAATTTTCTGCCTGTTACTAAGTGTTTTTAGTGTCTTTGTAGATCCGATCCATAATGCACATGTAGAAATGATAAGTTGAGGCAGAATATTGTTAAAATTGCACTTATTTTTCTTAAGAAATTTCAGTTTTTTCAGTGTATTCACATCTTTTTTGTTTGGATGGTTTATAAAAGTAAGTATTTTCATAATTTAATGGGGGTTTTTTGCACTAAAACAAAGAAAAAATTTTGGAGTTGTCATAAATTTATAGGTTATTATGGTATTATTTCACTGGTCCGGCCCACTGGAGATAAAATTGGGCTGAATGTGGCCCCTGAAAGGAAATGAGTTTGACACCCCTGTTCTACAACATTGATTCACCAGTAAAACCAATGGAGTTTGATAAATGACAGTGGATAGAAACACTTGGTTTATGTTCAGTTAATGATATATTTTACTGATAGTCACTTTGTCCTCAGTTTTCTGTATTTCTATTTACAATAACCCTCAACTTTAATCAGAGCTTTTATGGACATCTACATGATCAGTGAATTAATAAAAATGGGAAAATACATGATTTAGACTAAAAAAAAAAACAAAATACAGAGGACAATATTATAATAAATGGTGATAAATCACTTAAGAAAGGTTAAATCTATAGACAAATTCATTTGGAAGCAATCACAAGTAGCACTGGGTCTTTATGGGTTAAATAAAACTGTACATAAAAACATACCAGCTGTGCCATTTCACATAGATTTCACACACTCCTGTAATATAAAATAACACTGAAAATAATACATATCGATGGCCAAAACACAAAACCTCCTATCTGAAAAAAATCACTTTTTCAGGAAACAAAAAAAATGTTTAGTTTTATTATAGTATGGTCTTTGTTAAAGATATCCAAGCATATTCTACTGTTCTCAGACTCTCTTTCTATATTATGTGTTAACAATACATACTAGATATTTATGCCTCCCAAAGTGCAGTCCCTTTCATGTGGAAACTCAAAATCTAAAAATTTGCAGATAGGAGGTTTTGGTTTTGGCCATCAATATTGCACACATCTCATAATAAAATGTATCACAAAAATTGCACATACCCCATAATAAAAACACCACTAACATACAGTCTTGACCACCTCAAGCAGCACTATTTAAATATTTAATTGAAGTGGACACAAACTTATTTTGAGAAAGTTTCAGGTTGACAGACAAAAAATACAAACATGAGGTTCAAAGACTTTTCCTCTGCAGGGCAACTAATATTTTACAGATGGTCATTTGGCAATTCAAGGTATCAGCTGTTTCAGTTGAAAGGATTTTATGAGTTCAGTCACAGTGACAATCTGAGAATTCACAGCCCCCCCCCCCCCCCCACGGAAAGCCACAAGTTACCTCAGCATCATCAACAGCTGGAGCTGTAAGACCTTGAAATGGAAAATGAAAAGACAAATAGAAACTGCCACTAGCAAAATCTTCAGCTGCTCCTGCAAAAGTCACCGGATATTTTTTTTTTCTTTTTTCTTTTTTTGTTTTTTTGAGGGGTTTGTTCAGCATGAAAATTACCCAATGGGGGGTTACAGTCAGTGTTTCTCAGTAAAACGGATCATCCTTAAATATGGCATGCTCTTTATTACTTTTTCTTTATACCGTTATTATCTGTTACATCAGTAAAGCGATGCCTGTGAGGTAGTTCAGGCAGACAACTCCAGCTGCTACACACTTCACTGACTTCCTCTCTTTCTAAACACTGACACACACAGTCAATTTAATCTGGAAGAAACTTCCAGCTCTCCCTGTGACACTCCAGTACTGCTACATAACATTTCATCTGCCAGTGTTTTAAGCCTCTTCACCGACCCAGCATCCACCTGTACATCCGGTCATCACTCCCCAACAGTGTTAGGAGTAATGCATTACAAAAGTAATGTATTATAGGAGCAGATTACTTTTTGCTGTAACGCAGTAGTACAGGGGTGTCAAACTCATTTTCTTTCAGGGGCCACATTCAGCCCAATTTGATCTCCAGTGGGCTGGACCAGTCAAATAATAGCATAATAGCCTAGAAATAATGACACCTCCAAATTTTTTATATGCAAAAATAACATTAAATTATGAAAACATGTACATTTACACACTATCCAAACAAAAAAGATGTGAATAACCTGAAAAAACTGAAATTTCTGAAGAAAAAGAAGAAGAAATAGTAATAAGAAAAATTTGATCAATATTGTGCCTCAACTTATGATGTATGCATGTGCATTACAGATCAGATCTACCAAGACACAAAACAGGCAGAATAATGTTAAAATTGCGCATATTTTTCTTTAGACACTTCAGGTTGTTCATATTTGCTCAGGTTATTGACATTTTATTATTAAAGGATATCAGAATTTAATTTTTTTTGCAGTAAATCAAAGAGAAAAAATTGGTGTTGTCATTATTTATAGGCATGATGTCATATTTTTTTCACATTAAACCAAGAAGAACATTTGGAATCATTATTTCTAGGTTATTATGCTGTTATTTTTGAGTCTGACGTCATTGACTGTTAATATCTTCTGCACTTTTGCAAATTCATCCCGCGGACCAGATTGGAACCTTTGATGGGCCGGTTTTGGCCCTCGGACCGCATGTTTGACACCTGTGCAGTAGTATAAGGCATTACTAATCAATTTTCAGTAATATTTTACTTGGTATGTATTCAGTAGTGCTTGTGTTACAACACACTTTTCACCCATAATTTAATTGCTCAAATGAAAAAAAAAACACAAAAAAATGCAAGATCATGAGACCTTAAGGAATCAGAAATGGGAGTAGGAAAGTTCTATTTCCTGTTGGTGTGCAGTCAATGGGTGTAGGTGGAAGAAGCCAGTCCATTGTCCACATGGACGTATGCTCATTACTAACCCTAACCCTGCTTTACAGAAGCTAGGTAGCATTAGCATGATCCCAATGATCAACAATGACAAGGTATGCTAACGTTTCTATGACTACTTAGAAATCTTTATCAATTGCGGATTTATTTACCAACGTCCTCAGCACCATACCCCCTGTTTGAACATGTAAAATGTTGAGAAAAATGCAAGCGTTCCTGCTGGGATTTGAACATCGTAGATCGTAACATTACTTACTGAGCTATCCGTCCACATGTACTTTGGAACACAAATGTATGCATCCCAAGGCTGTCTTATCTCTTGTATTGAGGGGGGGCATGTGCCATTCATGACCAGAGTCTATATGTAACACAAAAACAATACAGGAGTCATGTAATGCATTACAGTTCTGAGACTTACATTGTAAGGTAAGGAATTACTTTTAAATAACAGTAACAAGTAATCTGTAATGAATTACAGTTTGGAAGGAACTTGCACATCACTGCTCCCCAATTCCTCAATATATGTAAAATATCTGAATGGAAGGATGATCCCCCAGCCTCACTGCCAAATAGTAAACCCCTATATTTTACAGAATAGTTCAGATCATGCCATTGGGTAATTACTGCAGTGATTAATATGTTTCACATGTAACAAGTTCTTTAACCCTTTAACTGATGTAATGAGTAACTTCTCATTTCTTAACCAACCATCACTTTGGTAGAGAGCATAAAGATTGGAAAGTGTTTCAATGGAAATAGGTATGTGAACTGAAGTGACTACCCATCATGCCTAGTACTTACAGTATAAACCTGTGGGGGCAGTGTTATGATCTGAGGTTACTTCAATTGGTCAGTGGTCAGGTGTGGGTTCAGCAGCATTATGTGTCTGAAACAATGATGGAAATAAATGGTGTGACATAAATGGTTTTTTTTTTTTTTTTTAGCCTTTATTTAACCAGAAAAAATCCCACTGAGATTAAGAACCTTTTTTTACAAGGGAGTCCTGCCCAAGATAGGGAGCGGCAAATAGAAAAACACAGTTACAAGATTACACAGTTAAAACACATATTCAACAATAAACATTTTACAACAACAATAACATTCTTTTTTTTTCCTTTTGTTTCAGCAAAAGAACAAAAAACTATAAACATAGCTCAACACAATGCAATATCATCTGACAGAACTGATCTGTTAACAGTGTAAAAAGTACGTTTGTAAAAATGACTCTGCTCTTTCTTAACTTGTAATTGTTAAAGATTAAAGGACTGTTACATTACATGTGTCTGGGGAGAGGGAAGTCTGGGCATCCCTGCTTAGACTGTTACCCCCGCGACCCGGCCCCGGATAAAGCGGAAGAAAATGGATGGATGGATACATTTCAGAGTTCTAAAATCACAGAGGTCCAAACAAAAAGGTCAAAAACAGGGTGCCTTCAATAAATTGCTTTACGCTTGGCTTTATGTAGCAGCAATTTTATCAGACAAAAGATGCAAATCTTCAAGACATTTTCAGAAGGTTATATTACATGGTTTTTCGTTGGAATAGAACCCTCTATTGTATATTTGCAGTTGGCTGGTACTATCTGAACCTCCGTGATACACCCTCTACTTGACCTTCCTCCGTCTGAATTGTGCAGGGTTTTAAAACAACCTCTTCTTTGACTCTGCTTTACTGCTTCAATTTGCCCCTGGTTTTAGAAGCTCGTCAATTCGGGCACAGTGATAGCTTGCTTTCTCATTTCATTAAAAGCATTGTGCTGATACAAGACGTTTATCTTTACTGACTTGGACCTCAGCCCATGGTCCTCTGAGCCAAGGAAACCAAAGTACTTTCTCTCCTTGCAGTGCACACTGAGCTAAAAGTTAAATGACCCAATAACCCTGAGTATATATATAGTGTATACATACATCTCGTCCTACTCATACACACAGTAACAGTGTACTACACAGTGACAGTGTGTGAGTAGGACGAGACGTGTAAAAATTAGCAATTGCCAAGCTTCATTCTTACATTAAAGCTACAGCATTCAATGTTCAGAGTAACAGAATAAAAAAAGCAGGGCTGCAGACAAGTGAAGGGAGTTGAGAAATATTGAGTAGTTTAATAATCTCATCATCTACCATCAGTGACTAGACAGTGGAAATCAATCAAAGGGCCTTGGATGGATATAACAAGCTGGCACCTCTGCTGAAAGAGATAAATGACTTTTATATGTCAGGCTCTGCTGCATGCTGACACAAATATGCATATGTGCCCTCATGTGTATGTATGCACGCTTTAAATATATTGCATGCACATTATACTGTACACACTGTGGGTTCATTTCTGGTTTAATGTCATAACCATATATCAAACTGAAGTAGGCATTAGAGCTTTCACAGCTCTCCAAACACACACACTGAGTACACAGAGAGCTTGGCTGTGTTATAACTGAAATCACAACAAGCACCAACAATGTAGACAGGCACAGATTAATATGGTGTGTATTTTTAGAAACTGCAATATTAACAACTTCAAAAGCACATGTTTCGTGTTCTCCAAGGTCAGGATGTACAGGGTGGGGAAGCAAAATTTACAATATTTTGAGACAGGGATTGAAAGACAGTGTATGACCAATTAGTTTATTGAAAGTCATGAGAATTTATTTGCCACAAGAAAATTGACATAATAGAAAATGTTTTTATTCTATGTGTCCTCCTTTCTCAATAACTGCCTTCACACGCTTCCTGAAACTTGCGCAAGTGTTCCTCAAATATTCGGGTGACAACTTTTCCCATTCTTCTTTAATAGTATCTTCCAGACTTTCTCGTAATAGTTTTGCTCATAGTCATTCTCTTCTTTCCATTATAAACAGTCTTTATGGACACTCCAACTATTTTTGAAATCTCCTTTGGCTTATGGCTCATTTCTTTTTTCTCTACCTGCTGACGCTAAGCTTTTAAACCTTTCCAGCGAAAACGCTGCGAGATTAGTATCCACATTTGTGTTGCCTCTGTCGTCTCCATGTTTGTTATTCCTGACTTTCTTCTTCTTCTCAAAAAACTTTACTCTTCTTCATGGTATTTGTCCAGTATGGTTAATTCAGAGTGGCACCCCCTGGTGGATTTATTGAGAAACGCTCATTCCAACACATTAAATGTCAGTAGTAGCACCTTGTTCCAGTCAGACTAATGACAACGACAATAAAGCACATTTACAAAAGGAACTAAAAACTGGAATGGGATTATTAAGTACTCGTATCGGTACTCGGTATCGGCAAGTACTCAAATGTAAGTACTCGTACTTGTACTCGGTCTGGAAAAAAGTGGTATCGGTGCGTCCCTATATATTTAGAAATATAACATGTATGTATAACTTACGTGAAACTTATGAGTAATGGAAAATTTAAGCTCGACAAAAATAGGGATTTGATTTATATCATGATACATATCGATATCGTCTGATATGAAAAAAAATTTTGTGATATGATTTTCTTCCATATCGCCCCGCCCTAGTAGTGGAGTAAGTATTCAGATTTCTTACTGTACGGAGAATACTAATAATATTGTGAAAATATAGCGCTATACGAGAAGTACAATTTCTGATTTCTAAAAACCTTACGAGAAGCTGCAGTGCTCAGTAGCTTTTTAACATCATTGGGCGAAAACTCCATTCCTAGTTTTTTTCAGCAAATTGTATTTCTGACAGGAAACATGAATTCTACTCCCTGCTCTAGACTCTATTTAGGTCTGTAGTGCAACTGCACTGTGATGGGAGGTTGTGGCTGCTGCTGCAGGTAGGGGGTTAAATATATGACAGATATAATAAGCAGCTGCTGTCGAATGTGACTTTGGCTAGACACAGAACACTGGAGAGATAGGTTCGATTTTTCCATATCAGTGTGAAACAGCATCAGGTCATTTATTGTTATATTTAGTTTACTATTATATGTATTGACGGTTTTCTGTTCATTTCACTGCTGTATTAACATATATCTGACATATTACTGTTGCAGTGATGTTGACAATACTTGCACAGTTAATTATAACTAGTGATGTTCAATACCATGGATTTCCTTTCCAATCCAATACCGAGTAAAATTCAGGCTGGTATTGGCAATAACCGATCCGATACTGATACTTTGTACAAATACACTTAATGTCTGGAAACTCAAAAAAAAAAAAAAAAAAATTGCATGTCAAATCATAACTTCATAAAGAATACAAGACATGAGAGTAATTATTGTTTAATTATTAACTATTATAATAATGAAAACTTGTATATTAATTCATGTTACATGAACGTATTTACATGAAACATGAAAATACTGAACATGTAACACTTCAACAAAAGCATCTAACATTGACACTTTCCCTCATTCACAAATTTTTGTAAAGGATCAATAGCATATTTACTGTTTTCCCCTTTAGTCTGTTCCGTTTTTTGCTCAGTACAAACTCTATTCTTTTTTTCTCTACAACAAGCAAAAACAACAAGTAAAACTCCCATCTGCTCATCCCCCCAGAACCCCCCAGATGCATAACAACTCACCTAAATTTGTCAGTATGTCAGCCTGCTGTACTCCTGCATGTCATAAAGCCAAAGTGGCACTCCCTGAATGTAAGAAAAAAAATAGAGTTCTGAGAAAAAGTCAGAATTCTGACTTTAATCTCAGAATTCTGACTTTTTTCTCAGAATTCTGACGTTAATCTCAGAATTCTGACTTTTTTCTCAGAATTCTGATGTTAATCTCAGAATTCTGACTTTTTTCTCAGAATAATAATTTAAAAATATATATTGGACCTTTTTTTTTTAAGTGGCCCTAATCCTCTTCCGAAGGATTTCATTGTAATAAACAGTATTTTTTTTTTTTAAATTGTACTCTATTATTGTTGTGTATTTTTGGGCCTGATATGTTAAATAAGATAAAGTGTAAAAAAAATATCAAATCATATAAGTGAAATAGTGCTGAAAACATATACCTAACATGGGTATGGTTAGCATTTCTTTCAAGTGTTATATACAGACAAACTCAGAAGTATTGACAGACAGCCAAAATAGGCTCAGACCCCTAAGGGTTAAACACTTTCCACTACGAACCACTCGATAAGTGATGAAATGACATGTTCTATAAATCCAACTGAACCTTCATATCGGTTCTTTTACAAAAACAGAAGAAAATGATGAAGTTCATGCATTTAATTGTAGTTACAGTTTAAGGCAGAGGGGTCATTTTGCGTTTTCTTGGAGGGTCTGGTCCGGGTCTGAGGTCTGGGGTCTCCTTGGGCTCTCCCTCACAGGGCCACCACTGATGTCTCCTCCTGATGTCATCTACACCCACATCTACAAACATCAAGAGTGAATCATTAAACACTGTCTGAATGGAGGAGAGTGATTTCATGATGTGTTTTTGTAAATGTTGGTCCTGAAGAGACAGGAAGGGGATTTGTACTGACCTCAGGATCTAATGGTTCTAATGGAAATTGACCACCGATGGATGAACGGCTCCATCAGACAGGCTTCCTCCCTCACAGATGATCTGCATCGCTGTTTCCTTTCCTGAAACACAGTTAAAATAAGACCCAGGTTATCCACTGTGACACCCACTGACACACAACAACACAAATGTACAACTGTGGTGGACATTCCTGATCAGATGCAGAACAAATGCATCTTCAGAGACCGACACATTGACTTACATTTGGAGACAATTGTATTTCCTCGTCCTGCTGCTGAAAACAAAAAGAACTGATTTACCAGGTGCCAGCGTTCATCTTTTTCTTGAAGTTCTCTGTCATCATAAAGTTTGAAGAAAAAGCACAGAGGCATTGTTAAAAAAATTAATAAATCATTGTTGAAAAATCTAACAAAAAATAAAGGCTTCATATGTCAGTATACATCTACAACATTTTGTTACTGTCATTTTCATGGATGTATAATTTGGAATTTGAAGTGATAGTAACGTATGATATACAATGTACATTATAGCAATTAACACATATGATAATCAAATTATCTTCTCTTCTTAAGTGTCTTCTTAATCTAATTCTGTCATAATCTAATCACAATTTATATATTAATTTTTTACACACTTTTATATGAACCACAGTATCTAATTTGTACTATAATTTCTATACTATAATTTTATTGATAGATGTTATTATGTGTGTTTATTTATACACACATAATGATGTCTTTGTTGATGATGCCTTCTCACTCCAATGAGCCCATCACTCTGGAAAATAATCCGTTAAGGTTATATTTGTATTTATCACAGCAGTAATTATCCAGTAGGAGGTTCTTTCCGACTTGTTTACTTAAATCCAGGGGGGGACTTTTTCAGTTTACTGTGTATAATCTTTGTTTGTGTCATTTGAGAATTCCCATGTTCAATGTAAGCTCCTTTTAAGCTTTCAAAGTGACATGAGAAGTAAAGATTTAATACTAACTGAGAAGTTTTGGTCATGTGGGATTCTTTCTACTTATTTGATTAACTTTGAGTATTTACACAACACACTTTTATACTTTACTTCATGACACCTCAGAGGTAAACATTGGACTCTTTTCTCCTCTACATTTATCTGACAGCTTTAGTTACCTTTCAGATTACATTTTTTCATCTTCTTCCTGCCCAGTGAAAACATGTTAACGCTAAATGCATAAATGTTAGTGATGAACTGAAGAATGAAATGTTTCAGATCTTCCTCATTCTTTAACAACAACACAGGCCTGATGAGAAGTTGACTTTTTAGAGATACACAGCTTGCAAAGGACAGAAAAGCCACAAGCATCAATGATCTTGAAGCTGCCTTTCTCAAATTTAAGAGTCAGGATCCATTTTGGGTTACAAACTATCTGGGTGAAATAGTGTACATAACACTAATATAATAAGACACTTCATTTGTAATTAAATATCATGTTATTCACTAGAAGAGCCCTGCGATGAACTGGCGAAATGTCTAGGGTGTACCCCGCCTTTGCCTGTAAGTAGCTGGGATAGGCTCCAAGCTACCCCCGTGACCCTAGTGAGGATAAAGCGGGTTCAGATAATGAATGAATGAATGAATGAATGAATGAATGAATGCTATTCACTAGAAGTTTCAGATAAGGGACTACTTAGTGCATACTGGCCTTTTGCTGGAACAAAACCAGTCCAATGTTTAATTTTTTTTTATTTATTTATTTTTTTTTTATGACCACAAAAACATTTCACCATATTTAGATCCATATAAAATAAATGAATTATTTTCAGCCACTTTCACCATATTTACAAGATTTCTGAGCTTTTATTTATATATATATATATATATATATATATATATATATATATATATATATATATATATTTATTTTTTTTTTAAGTAACCTTTATTTCAAAGATTACAGTAAAGATCAAACACAGATTCGACAAGGCCACAAGAACTTACAACAATCTTAACACACAAACAAAAACAAACGAATACAAAGAAATTCTTAGACTTTAGTTCTCTGTAAAGAGTTTTTCATATAGTTTGACAGTCTTATCACATTTGGGGGAGTCTATAAGCTTAATACCGCAAATGTACTGTTCAAATTCAGCCAGGAGTCTGTGTAAACTGGGGGTCATTTTCAACACTTCACATTTATGGATATGGAATTTACCAAACAATATTAATAAGTTAACAATGTACTCATTGCTGCTCTCTTGGTGAATAAAACATGTAATATCTAGAAGCAGATCTCCTCACCCCCCGCCCCCCTTGGCGGAGGTAACAAACTTACAATCAGTGGGGTGTTTGAGTTTACACAATATATATCTTTCCAATTTAGAGGGTAATAGAGTGGTAACATTCATTTTAGGTTGTATGTTTACTTATAGTAAGGCATTCGTTTCCATCTTTCCTTGCGTTCTGAAAGTCATTGATAAAAAACGCGCTTGCGTGATGACGTCAGTGTCATAACGTAAACCGTTCGGCGCAAAAATTCAAACGCTGAACAGGAAGAAAAACCTCTGTTGTGTTGAGTCGGAGCTCTCATGCGTAAGTAAAACATATAACGATCCGAACTTCAGCCACGTCGAATTCTAAGGTAAGGTACTTTCGAGGTACGTTAAATATCGAACTAAGCAAGTCTTCTGGTATACTTTCATTGTAGCAGCACACGAGCTTGCCAAAATACATTTTAACTGCTAGATGTTAGCTAATGCTAGCCGAAGCTAGCACTGTTTTGCTAAGTTGCATGTAGATTGCAGACTAGAAAACCGAACAAAACACCCCAAGCACTGGTGGGTTGTTCTGTTGGGTTATCATATGTGATTCGACAAAGTTTGTACAAAGCGTATTTCCTCGAAATTACACCAGTTTTGTCACTGTCTTGATTCGACGTTAGTGGTTTTGTTTACATGTGGCTGGTTTTAGCTAACCGCTAATACAGTTCAGAAAATAAATCCAACCGTATGTATTTTCTGATTTGGATTTTTAAAGTGGCACCCACGATAGTTTTGTTGAACAAATAAATAACCTATCCAAGTATGTGTTTCTATGTGCATCAAAAGTTGAAATTTTCCTTGACGAGTTTGATCATAAATGGAAAAAGTAACACCAAATATCTAAAGTTTGGGGAGTTCTTACTGTAAAAATAAGGTTTTTCAAATCGCGGTATAAAAGCAATGAATTATTACATTGAATTATAATTAGGAGAGCATTTAAAGATTATTTAAACTTTTAAAACCATCTTATGAAGTGCCTGACAGAAGTACTAATTAGAAACAACTCAAACATTTTCAGAGTTTACAAGGAAAATAAAAATCAATTTTGTGTATAAAACCAGTTCAATGTCAGAGAAGAAAGCAATTTTCAAGGAAATTAAAAGACAGAAACCTGGGAAGGCTCACCTAGAAAAGCATAAGTGGTTGAACTTTGAATCAATGGACCTGATAACTTATTTGTGATCTTTAAGCTCACTGAAGAATAAATGTGACTTGTAATACCCATCTGGACAATTTAATGAAAAATGCAGTGGTTTACATAGGTGTGCAAACAGTGATGTAAGTCACTGACTGTTCTTTTTTCCTCTGTTTTCAGTTAAGATGAGTGCAGCTTCCACACCCGTCTCCCGGGTACGTGAAGGATGGACATCGTCCTCCTTAAAAAACAAGGGTTTGTCACCTGCAGCCTGCAGTACCCCGCTGCTGGCAGCCTTCCCTGGAAACGATGACGAGCAGGAGAGACGTCAGCGACGAAGGTCAAGGGTCATTGACCTTCAAACTGCCGCAGACTCTTCTTTCAACGACTCTGCATCCCATAGGTAATGAGTAAAAGCATAAGAATTTTTAACATTGTGCCTTTTCCTTGCAACCATACCTTTGTTATAGTATGTCGTGTAAAAGCTGGAATATTGTGCAGTGTCTGTCTGTACTAAAAATGTATACATACAGGTACATGGTCCTGAGAGATTTAAGATAATCCTGTATTTACATGCAGTGCTGCAGGGACTCCTGCTGCTGTGCCCAAGCTGTCTAATGCACAGATCTCAGAGCATTACTCAACCTGCATCAAACTCTCTACTGAGAATGTAAGTATAGGTGGAAGGTGTAATTGCATAGATATAGTCTAGTGTACAGTGAATTCATTCAATTTATTTTTGGAAGTTGTGTAAAAGTGAACAGTATTTTAAAGTATTGTCTATTGTAATTTCCCAGTGTTTAAGATGCACTGTATATCAAATAAAAATCAAACACTTGCCTGTTTTCTTGTTGGTAGAAAATCACCACCAAAAATGCCTTTGGTCTCCATCTGATTGATTACATGGCTGATATACTCAAGCAGAAGGACTCTGAACTCACAAATTTCAAGGTATGATTTTGATATCATTATTATAATAACAGTAGAATATATGTCGAAGCCATTTGCCTTAGACTTTGTAAACATCAGAAAAACATTAAATATGGTCTTTTGTGCTGATTAACCAAACTGTAATATAAACAAAAGTACACAAGTGTTTTTAAATCAGGCCTGTGGCAATCTTCAAATACCTTGATGATGTAAATAAAAACTAGGGCTTCACATTTTCTGAGACTTTAGGCCAATTCAGTGTTTAAAACAGTGTTCTTGACTGTTTTTTAGTTTTGTTTTTATTATTTATTGCCCTTATTCTATTAACCCTCCTGTATCCGGGTGCGCTTTTTAGGCACACTTTGCACTTCGTGTTAAAAAACTTCATATTATTTTTCACAATTTAAATAAGGTTAGAATTCAGAAGTTGTTAATTTGTGCATGATCTTTAAAATTCTGGCCACCAACTAAAGTTTACCCATTGTAAACAAAAGAAAATTAAAAGACTAGCATCTGTCTCCCATGTGTGCCAAAAACGCACTATTTCTTCCATTATAACCACTGTTTTTGATCCATAAGCCATTAGGGCATAAATCCTGCTTTTACTTATATCTGGGCTTCATTTGAGAGGTGAGGGTCTAAATAATTTTTTCAAGGTTGTTAATGTTGGAGTTAATCATTGACATATGCCAGGCTGCAAAAATCAAATAATATGTAATCCAATTTTTATGTAGTATTTTGAAAAAAAAAAAACCAAAAACATATTGTGTGCTTTTTGCATCAAAAAATGTAGTGACATCATGATGAAAAGAGATCTTTTAAAGGGTAAAAAAAAAAAGTAAAATGAATGATTATTTGATATGTATGATTAGGGCTGACCTTGATTTACAAAAATAAAATCAAATTGGAGCAGAAAAATAAATCAATATATAATATTTAATAGTTTGATGTGCCTTTTTGGCACACTTGGTGACAGATATTAGTATTTTTGAACATTTGACCTAGCGCCAAAAATAATAACGCAAATTAACCAATGTTGGAGTTAATCATTGACATATGCCAGGCTGCAAAAATCAAATAATATGTAATCCACTTTGTATGTAGTATATTGAAAAAAAATATTTTTTTGTGTGTTTTGCATCCAAAAAAAAAATGGTTTGTTTACATTACAAACACAGCATTTAAAGGGTTAAAAAACTTGACAATTATTGAGTATTTGGTATTTTTATTTACGGCTCAAGTTGATGAAATAGAAAAAAAGTGTAAAAGAATTAAAAACAAACTGTATGAAAATTTTTTTGACATTATTCCACAAGTGTGCCAAAAAGGCACACTTGGTGCTTAGTAAGGGCCTTGGTGGACGGGATACCGGAGGGTTAAAGAAACCTTCGTTTAAAAAATAACACAATCTTTCGGCACTTCATCGCATTTTCTTTGAATGAGCACAAATTCATTCATACAAATTTATTAAGCAATCTGTTATAACACAAATGATGACCACCTGCCACAGGTGAAGTGTTTTCTTATTTGTCAGTAGCCACTGTTAGTCATGAAGGCCAGCATACAATCAATGAAGTATCCTTCATTAAAAGCAAAAAGCTTAAAACATTACAACTTCAAAGCCCAGTGAAGAAGATATTCAGTTTCTTAATTCACTCTGTCTTGATTAATCACATTGTTCATTGCAGTGGTTTATTGGATGAGCAATTGTCCCACTTCCACTAATAAGGTCTGCAGCATCCCAAGTTAACGTAATTAAAGCAGCAGACACACTGTTACATAAGGATTGTATTGGCTTTTTAATTGAATATAATAACTTCTTCAAATTGTTTGCCATAGCCAGTGAAATGTCAGTGCCACATTACATTTTGGAAATGTTACAAATGACTCTGTAAATGTCTCCATCTCCTGTCTGTGTCTCTTTCTTCCCAAAGGTTGCAGCTGGTACTTTGGATGCCAGTACTAAAATCTATGCTGTCAGAGTGGATGCTGTTCATGCTGATGCCTACAGGGTCCTCGGAGGACTTGGAGCTGAGACTAAACCTGGAGACGGTGAGATCCCGAGCAGTCACGATAATGACATTTTAGTTGCTGACTAACAAGTAATTGTTTGTTCTGTGTACGTGTCATACAAGCTGTTTATTTCTTTACTTAACCTCCCACCTTACTGAGAAGAAGAGCAGTTTATTCAACGTACAGATAAAAATTGCATTTCTCTTTGTGTTTTAGAAGTTGCAAAAGGCAGATTTGACATAATAAACATCTTACTGAAATATGAAAAGACACTACTGACAGTGACAGGTTCTAACAAAATGCCTTGAGGTGAAAGAGCTCAATTAAATGACTTCATTAACAAAGTGCCAGTCAAATCTCAGCTGTGAAAAGGTAATTGGAAGTAGTGATGAAATGACATTTCGCTACATTTGATACACCTTTTTTAATACTGGTGAATGGAAACAATTGTCATCACCCCTCCCCCCCAATCACCACCAAAATTTAATCATTTGTTCCTGGTGCCAGTTTCAACATTTCCTGAAATTTTCATCCAAATCCGTCCATAACTTTATCTTGCACATGGACAGACAGACAAACCAATGCTGGCAAAAACATAACCTCCTTGGCGGAGGTAATAATTGTAATCAGGTGACGATAATATTGTAATAATTGTGACAGACATATGTTTGATTAATTTTCTGTCATATGTAGGTTGTCGTTGATACGTAGACCACACACAAAGTCTCTGTTTTAGTGTCGCATAGATGACTCTGTTTACTCAAGTACAAGTCTATTTCAGTCACCATTCGCCTCCTCTCTGTGTGATACTGTTTTCACAACATGAAAGGATAACTGCAGCATGTGAGGTGCAACAGCACATTGGAAACATCAGATTTTGACAAAGAAATGCCTTATTTATGTGGCTGGGATTTAATTGTTTTAATACCATGGCTCCATTTTTCAGTCAAAACTAAACATACCAGAGAGTTTTTGCCCCAATTCCAGAACAATGGCCTATTGTGCTGGACCAATCTCCATTTCTGGCACAGCCCTAACTACGTGTGGATATCTCTGGCTGTGGCGAGACTACCACGTACTTCTGTTACTCAAAATCTTCACAAATTTTGTAATGTTTCTTTTGTACTTGCAGACCGTGCTCTAGAGGACGATCAGAGGGATGATGAAGGTGAACCAACAGCCAAGCAGCTGAAGAAGAAGAAGCCTCCAAAGAGGACAGTGGAGCAGAATCTGAGCAACATCAACAGTGCTGACTCAGAGAGGAAATGTGAGGTATGTTATCTGTGCTCAATGGCTTGCTGTTTACACTAAGAACTAATGTGGACTATTCATGTAAGGTCAGTGAGGCTGTAATGAAAATGAGTTGTTTATATACACAGTAAACATCACAAGAGCAGTTGGGGAAAAGTCACTGTAATTAATATCGATTAAAATTCCACTCACTTCACATCCACTGAACCTCTGATAACATAATGTTTAGAGATTAAGAACAATTATTAGACATGGGTCACTAAGTTTGAATCTTTCTTCATCTTTTCTCTTCATAATGACTATGTAGGTAGATTATCTTTACAAGATAAGAAAGTAAAACAAGATGAAATAAATTAACTCTCCTAACACCTAGTCAGCATATTACTTAAGAAAAAGGAATTATTATGATCTCTTGACACCCATCTGTAAGTATACGTTGGCTTAAACTATGGTCATTAATATTGTGAATTATGTCTTGGTGTCTGAGCTATTAGACCCATATTATATCCTGGGAAAGGTTTCTTATGATTTCTCTTCTCATTTTACTTTATTCCTTTTTTCTTCATTATTTCACTTCATTTCATTATTTTTTATCAACTCATGCTAAAGTAGCTAAGAGGCATTAAACCAAATTTATAATATGTTTAGTTTAGAACTTGAACATGAGCAAAAATTCTCAACACAGTTCAAAGCTGCTGGTCGAGCTTCACTCTGTTTTTCACTTTTCTGGACCTCTTGTTGTTTTTCTTCTCCTTGTTACCACTGCATCTTCTCTCATACTGAATGGACAGACTGGGTGTGAAATTGTTTTCAGTCTAATAAAAACCAAAGCAAACAGCTTACCAGTTATAAAATCAGATTGCAAGATAAATGTGTGAAAAACATTCACCAATCCATGCACATTTGGCAGCAAGCACTTGTAGATTAATTTGACCTATAAGAAACTCAACATAGTTACGGCTGTATGTATTTATTTGCTAGCTAATGGGGTACAAAAGACGCATTTTGATTAGAATTTCTGAAGTCACCTGATATGTGTAATAATTACAGAGTGGATCACACAAAGAGAGAAAAACAGAATCATGATGGCACTAGAGCTACAATGATTAATCGACTGTCAACGACAACTATTCTGATAAGTGACATCAATTTTAAGACAGAGGAGTTCAAAATTCTCAGGTTCCCATCTTAAAAATCAATATTTTGTATTTTCCATCCTCCTCTAATGACGAAAACAGAATATCTTTAACTTTTGACGACGTAAGTCTTTTAAGGATGGCATGTTGCTCTTTGGGAAACCACTTTTCATCATTTTCTGACATTTTATACACCAAATGATTACTTCGTCAATCAAAAATGTAAATGACAGATGAATCGACACTGAAAATAATCGTTAGCTGCAGCCCTAGATGACACTTTGTACTTTATTCAGTGAATTATAATTTTTGATGAGTAGTATTGAGGTAAAGAAGCGTGTGCAAGCAGGTTGGAATGGGTGGAGAAAAGTGTCAGGTGTGTTGTGTAATAAGAGTGTCAGCAAGAATGAAAGGTGTACAAGACAGTGGTGAGAGGAGCCATGTTGTATGAGTTAGAGACAGTGGCACTGAGGAAAAGACAGGAGGCAGAGCTGGAGAGAGCAGAGGTTCAGATGCTGAAGTTCTCTTTGGGAGTGACCAGGATGGATCGAGTCAGGAATGAATTCATCAGAGGAACAGCACATGTTAGATGCTTTGGGGAAGAAGTCAGAGAGGTCAGACTGAGATGGTTTGGACATGTACAGAGGAGGAATAGTGAATATATTGGTAGAAGGATGATGAGGCTGGAACTGCCAGGCAGGAGGTCTAGGGGAAGACCCAAGACCAGATTTATGGATGTAGTGAAAGAGGACTTGAAGGTAGTTGGTGTGAGAGAAGAGGATGCAGAGGATAGGGTTAAATGGAGGAAGATGATTCGCTGTGGCAGCCCCTGAAGGCAACAACACAAAGGAAAAGAAGTATTGCGGTGACAACTTTCTGTTGAAATGCTGCCCCCTTCTGTTGATAATTGTAGTTACATTTTGAGTTGGTATTCAAAAATTCTCTCCCTTTAAACTGAGGATATTTTCTTCTCCTCATTTTCCCTCCCAGGTGGACCCCATGTTTCAGCACATGGCTTCATCTTTTGATGAAAGCAGCACAGCTGGTGTTTTCCTGTCGGTTCTGTTCAGTGAGAACAGTCGCTGTGAGCTGCTCTTTCCCTCCTACATGACCCTCCTGCAGTCCAGACCTTCATACTCACCTCCACCTCCTCAGGGAGTCTCTGCGTCTCCGTTCATGGGTAAAAAAACAACAACAAAGCAATGTCTTTCAAGACAGAAACTGCTTCCTTTAATGAAAATGCTGCATGCACATTGAATATTATTTCATCAGGTGTTTGATTTAACATATAGTACCATGTTAATGCGTGTCTAAGCTTTTGAGTTATTCTTTAGTGTAAATCCTGAACCCCATGACTCCGTGTTGTGTTTCTGTCAGCGGGACTCCAACGTACCCAGGAGAAAAGCTCCATCTGCCCTTCACTGCAGGACTTTTCCTTCACTAGCTGGAACCCGGAGCAGGTCAGAGAAATAACACAACAACCAAACACGTCCACCACTCTCTCTTGTTTATGTTGATTTGCCTGCCACAATTAGTGCATATCTATCTTACCGCTGCTTTCTGATTTAACAGCAAAAGTTTTGCATAATCATAATTATCTTCTCCATTCATTTACTTGTGTAAAGTCAGCTGAAAGAAATGTTCATATCCTTTTCTCTACTTAAGTATTAACTGGTGCATCTTTAGTGAAGTCGTCACTCTTTTTATGGCACATCACTTCTATTTGTAATTATCAGTAATTCTTTTGTATATTTCTTTTTTTTCCCCTGTATGTCAGTGCTCCACTCTTAAAGATTAAAGATAAAAGAAATGCAGTTTTATTTGTTTTCCAGGGTTGTAAGCAAATAAATGACTTCTCTTCTTCATTAATTGTACTTTAAATTAGTATTTACCAGGCTAAAACCATAATAGTAACGTAAAATCACTAGAGCAGATCCTACAAGTTACAGTTTGCTTTAACACAGAACAGGTTTGTGGCAGACCTTATCTCAGAACTGTAAGGATCCTGACACATGAAGCTGATCTGGAATAAAACTACAGTAATGATCCACCAAACATGTTTTTATTTTGAGTAGAATCTGGAGACAACCAATAATTTGAATGGATAGAAATTGCCCTGCTGTCCTTAATGTTTAGGTCATGAACCCACACCTTCCCAATTATATTGTCCTCTGAATCATACTGGTTTTATTTTGTTCCTCAGAATAACAATGCAATAGTAATAATTTGTCCATGGCCAAAAACATACCCACATCTTCATCTTACAGACAATGAATCAGCTCTTGGAAAAGATGAAGCAGGGAGAGCACGTGTTTGATGTGAACGCTGAACCTGAACCTGAGCCTGAAGAAGATGACTGCCTCGACTTTGATGCAGATTATGAGGAGGGACTGGCCGACTGTGACGACGGAGCCAAAGAACACAAAGACGGATGTGAGGCTTCTGGCTCCGGCAAAGGAAGGTGAGAACAAGACACATACAACAGACAAACAATAGCTTTATAGGATTTTTATTCCTTTTTTTCAAAGAATGGCTTGTTTACTTGATTTGTATACTAAAGGTAAATGATTCTCCAGTTGTTTGGATTTTATTAAAGTGGCTACATTTTGAGATACCAAGAAAACTATGAAGATGTATTATCTTTACAAGTTAAGAAGGTAAAAGTGGATGAAATAAACAAAGGCAAGTTTACATATTAACACTTTCAGTGCCATGGGCCGATTAAATCGGCTTTACGAAAACAACCTGTAAAGTGCCACGGGCCGATCAGATCGGCTTTGGAGAACACGCCATATTTGTGTACAAACAAACCATCCACCCCCATTTCTTTCTCACATTTCGATGACGTTCTTTCTGTGTCCCCCTTTTGAGACCAAGCAGACGGGAATTTGAGGTCACGCGACCGAATAATATTTTTATATCTTTTTAATGTTTCTTATTCTCCAGTGTTTCATCAGAGGGAGCCCTCCATGCCGGGGGGCGGCTGTGGATGTTACCGAGCGGTTTCCTGCAGGATTCTTCAAATATTATAAAAACGACGCGAAATACTGAAAAACGGCCAAATTCTGTGGCACTTTTAAGGCTTATTAGCCCCTTAACTGTCTGGCACTTAAAGAGTTAAGTAAGAAAATAGAATACAAATGTTCTCTTAGACCCATCTACATATTACCTATAAGAAAATAATAATAACAATAAGCAGGGTTCCTGCGTGGCCTTAAAAAGTCTTGAATTTACAAATCTGCATTTAATAAAATTTATTAAATTTAATATGGGTGGTCTTCAGTTATGTTGCAATAAACTTATTCACTGTATTGTGTTTAAATATGTCTGTTAAATGTCCAAGCTGCAAAGAAACTAATGTTAGTCGACTCAGTTCCACCCATTCCAACCTGACAATTTACTGTATGTTGAAGTTAGGAACCAGTTATCGATAACTTTGCAGCCCCCGGTGAGAAATGATCATAGAACATTCAGCCCAACACACATGCAGCCGTTCGTAGCCCAAGAAAGCCAACTTTAGGAACTTTAAGGGACGCAAAAAGTAAGCATGAGGAAGTACAAATGTAATAATGCCTGGTTGGAGAAAAGATCCTTCTTGACCTGGTTGACACGAGTGGAGAGGCACGGCTGTGAAATGGGCATTAGATTCTGTTCTAAGTACTCTAAAAAGGTCTTGAAAGGTCTTAAATTTAACATGTAGAAACCTGTAAGAATCCTGAATAATAATAATAATAATAATAATAATAATAATAATGATAATGGATTTGATTTCTATAGCGCTTTTCACGGCACTCAAAGCACTTTACATTTTTGATCCACTATTCTTTCTGTCTCACATTTGCACACTGGTGGTGGTAAACTACATCTGTATCCACAGCTGCCCTGGGGCAGGCTGATGGAGGCGTGGCTGCCAAACGCCCCCTCCAACCACCACCACCAAAATTCACACCAGTGTGAGTGATATTGGAGGCAAAGTGGGTGAAGTGTCTTGCCCAAGGACACAACGGTACATGACTGGGACCGTCAACCCTCTGGTTATTGGATGACCCACTCTACCTGTTCAGCCGCAGCCACCCCCATTTCAATTTAAACTGCATTATGAATTATGTCTTGGTTTTATAAACTATTAGACCCCTGTTATATTCTATTAAAGTATATTGTATTATATTATAATTTATTTTATTATATTATATGTACTTTATTATTATTATGTGTACCTATTTCTCCTCCTGGTTTCTGGTGGTTTCTTGTTTTATTTTTCTCCTTTTTAATGCTGTTTGAACTTTGTTCTGGGCAGAAAATTGACTCCATTAAATTCAACACAATAGAAGAACCCCTTAAGATGAAGTGTATTATTTAGTCACGGGAGAAGTAATTTTATCTCCAGGAGAGTGACTGTTTAACTCAGAATGTACCAAGTGGGCAAATGTCGCATTTTCAGCTTGTTAAAGAAATCCAGGATGTGCCTGCTGTTTTGAGCCCTCTTCTGTGTGGGTGTAATGGTCTTGCAGGGATGTGATTCCCATCGGAGAGGGAGACATCGCCACTATGTGTCTGCAGCTGTCGTCTCAACCCAGAGATTACTCGTATTTCAGCCCCAGGACGATGGCAACGTGGGCTGGACCCGGATACTGGCAGTTTAAACCAAAACACAAATGTAAGTGAAAACTGTGGATTTTACCATGTACTACGTGGTAAGTGGTTTCTGTTTTGGTGAATGCATCTTACCTTTAGCAGTATCATTAATTAAACACAGGGTTCATATGGGTGCTTGAAATTCTTGAAAATGCTTGAATTTCAATATGTTTTCAATGTCTGAAAAGTGCTTGAATTTTAATTTAAGTGCTTGCAATTATAACTCTGTGATGTGATTTATTTATTTATTTATTTTTAATATTAACTGCCAGGTTAGATGGCAAACCAAAGCTACTTACAGAGAGGTGATACAAAAGTTGCCAAAAAAGAAAATTAGCGGGTGTTCTCAGGCCAACTCCAGGTACATTTTTATCATAATCTTTGCCTGTGCGAGTGTGTCTGAAGAACACCAAGTGGCCTCCAATTTTTTTGGATACAACTCTGTGTTTTCTTTTAATTTCTAAACTTTTTGCTATTATGAAACAGCATTTTAGATGTTTACAGTATAATAAAATGTACAAAATTGTGCTAAAAAGTTTTAAAAAGTAATAATCGTGAGTATACGTATTCTTGTAGATATGTATTTCACACCAGCGATAAGATGAAAATTAGCCTTAAAAGTGCTTGAATTTGATTTTGAAAAATGTGTACGAACCCTGTAAACAGAAGTACTTTTTATGTTGTTTGATGGGTAGGAATACACAAACTGTTGACTCTCTGTTACGAGCAAATACAATGATTTTTCAGCGATGGCTATGGTCACATCAGCATCTGCTTTTGTCAAAACTGTAAATATCAGTGTCTGCCCAGAATTTCACAGTTGACGCATCTCTAATAATGAGAATATTATATAAACCACAGAGGAATAAATTGTTCTTTAACACCCAATCCAGCAGTAGAAGTTATTTTGTAGTTATGTCTTGCACTGCTGTATTAATATAGATTCATTATCCTTCTTATCTGTTTTCATGTTCTTTATTTCCTTTAGTGGACCATTTGCCTGATAAGGAGCCGCGTAAAAGGAAACCCAAGAAGATATTTGAAATAGACTTCAATGATGATGTCAACTTTGACACATATTTCCGCACCACAAGGGTAAAAACCTGCTTTTTTTCAATATACATTATTAACACTTTGTATTTAAATATGAGAAATCCGTTGTGGGAGAGAGCACCAACTGAGGTTTACACAGATTAAGTCCAATAATTGTCATTTTATACCTTAAAATCAGACTCTTGCCAGGTCGTAACTTTGTTGGATTTTGATTGCTTGGTTGAAGCCTGTTGAAAAAAATTTGATTGATTGATTGATATCTTTATTTCTATCATGTAAATGACAATTTAAAAACAGAAATGCAAATAAATGATAATCAAGAGAATGAGATCTAAACAAAACAGTAACTTAAAACTGCAACGTCTTAAGCCTCAAAATTTACATGAGCGAAAAGGAATAGGAAGAAGTATAAACTTATGAAATCCTACCCCTTCAGGCCTTTCCATACTTACTGAAAACAACACGGTCCCAAATTTATCAGTAATTTTGAAACATGTACATTTAGTCACTCATCCATATTACAACACATTGCAAAATTGATATCCAAATAACAAACACCTTATGAATTATTATATTATTTATCAGTGTACCTCTGGAAAATAATTTCTTTATGCCTCTTTTTAAACACAATCATACTGGCAATTTGTTTTAGCTCTGCACTCAATCTATTCCACAGTTTAACTCCCCTCACAGTGATACAGAAGCTTTTCAATGCTGTGGGCACACTTCTGGCCTTTAGATTTAACTTTTCCCTTAAATTATAACCCCCCTCTCTTTCATAAAACATTTTTTTTGAATGTTTTTCGGTAGCAATTTATTCCTTGCTTTGTATAGTAATTGAGCTGTTGTATGTTCCACCAAGTCAAAAAATTTCAGAGTTTTGGATTTTAGAAAGAAGTCATTCGTGTGAACCCGAAAATCAGCATTATGAATGATTCTGATTGCTCTTTTTTGCAGAGTGAAAAGTGGTTGAAGTGAAGTTTTGTAAGTGTTTCCCCATGCCTCTGTACAGTAATCTAAATGAGGACAAATAAGTGAGTTATACAGAATATGGAGCAATTTCTGGTCTAGTACATGCCTGGCTTTTGCCAGGTATGTAAGTTATATGTCATTTAAAAAAAAAAAAAACATTGGGAAACACCAGACATCACCCTATATTGTTTTGAATTGACTTTAAATGGCTCCAACACAAAGGCCCTGAAATAAGTCTTAAATTGCATTTCTAATAGTCTTGAAAAGTCTTAAATTTAATCCTGAATTCTTCTCTGATGTTCATGCATGACTAAAGATACTTTCACCTCTAAACATGCTGTTACATGCATGTTTCTTGACCAATGAAATAGTTTAAAAGAGGTGAAGTTAGTAATAAATACAGCAATATGAATACGTACAGCACTAAAAGGACAGAGGTAATGCTCTACCAGTCATCTTTTCCAAATAATAGAAGTTTAATTTAGCTACATTATTGTTCATCTTTATCTAAATATGTTACGTGAGTCCGGTGCTTTGACCTAGAGAAACATTTTTCTGTCTGGCTAAGAGATGGCATTTCTTTGTATAGGCTGCACAATATTTTCAGAACTTATTGTAATGCATGCAGTTTCAGTCATGGAGGGTTTTTTTTTGTGTCACCCTGACTCATACTGATACAGGAAATCTGGTTTTAGTGGTTGCTGGACCAGAGATACTTATCTAAGTTGCTAGCATGTATTTCTGAAGTTGTGTTCCTCACTACTGTTAAAAAGTAAATAAAAGGGGTACAGCATATGACGTACTGCCACTAAAACTCTAAATGGACCACGGGCTCTGTGTATGTATCTGCACTCGATCTGACATGATGTGCTTTCCCTTCACAGGCTGCCACCACTATCACTAAATCTGCCCTCAATGTCAGACACAGGAAAACAACTCTACCAGCCAACTTCCAGTTTCCCCCAGAGACACTCTCCCAGCTCAGCCTTAAACCTTCCAGCTCGGTGAGGCTTCGCTGTGTCTGCTGACTGTAGACGCACAAACACACACTGACATTAAACTGGAATCACAGCAGCAGTATGGTCCATTATCATACTTACTTAGTGTCCAGCTGGGAATTGGAGCTTGTTTGTGTTCGTTCAGAGACATATGTGGTACCTGATATTTACATCTTTATTAATGAAACTGCAGGCAGTCCTGCGTCAGTGTTTTGTACTACATTAGTTCACTTTTTACTATACATAGACTTGCTACCTAATCATTTGTAATTATCAGTAAGGGAATAAATTGAGCATGTGTTATAATGTGTTTTTTAAATTCTAGTTATATCAAGAAGGACAAAAGAGGCTCTCTGGAGAACTTGGAGAAGGCATTGGAGACTATGACTACAACAACGCTAATGACACAGCCAACTTCTGTCCGGGTCTTGAGGTGTGAATCTCATTAACTACGTGGTTTGTAAAACAATGATTTTTATGGTAATTTTACTTGGAGATAAAATAGACGAACAGAGGCCCTGTCACAACCATTGCATATCACCTGACTGTAGCCCCTTTTATACAGCACTTCTGTTATGGGAATATTTCACCTTTATTCTGGAACAGCGTCTGTGTAAATAAAATGGTGGGATCATTCGGTCCCACCTTTATTGCGGCTCTGTAACACCTCTGGTGGTAGTAACAGAGCTGTGATAAAGGTGGAATCATGATTCCAGAACACTATGTAAAAGGAACACCTCTTGTTCCACAACCAAGGTGTCATTTTAATGGCGTATTGGTGTGCAACCCCCGCGCTAGAGGGATTTAAAAGTGGGTGCAGGCTTTGTACAGTAAATGAACATATCAACGCAACCAGAAAGATGTCGAACCGGGGAGATGCCGAGATCCATGAGCTATTTTCACATCAGGTGGAGGACTCTATCCATGCTAACATTTGTGGAATGGTGAAAGACAGGCCGACTCTAGAGAGGTTAGCAACACTGCTATACTCTGGGTATTTCAGATGCGGAAGTGATACGTCACACTATACGCTGTGCTGCGTCACCACCCCTTTGATTCCGGAACACAGGTCCGCTGTGTAAAAGTCCAGCCTGTCTCACCTCTGTTTGTCCTTTGGCTTGGCTGTGGAAATTGGTCAGTGGTGGAAAAAAGGTGGGATCACCATCTCACCTTTTTTCTGGGATCTCTGTGTAAAAGCGGCTTATGATTATTATATCCCCAAAATGGAGTTTCGGGGATATAATGGTTTCTCGCAGCCACCGCCAGATATCCTTGGTGTGAACGCGATAACTAGGGCAGATTTGGTTGGATTTCTTCTACCTTGATAACCAACATAGGGGACCCCTAGTGGAAGAACCCTATCGATTTCAGCTTTTCTATGAGTATTATAAGTCATCCAAATGGGGGCACTTTAGGTTAAAATCTGGGTTTTGGACATAAATCAAGCAATAATAGGCCGACTGAGATAAAATTTGGTTCATATTGATCGTCTTACAAATGTCAGTTTTCTGGCTACCATCCAGAGTTCATATGGGGTCATTTTAAATCACTAGGTTGAGTTTTTGTTCTCTGACCATTATTCTGCTACTATCAGGTTGATGTTGCTCAAATTGTGTTCATATTGATTGTCTAACAATTATCGTGGCTAGATTTATATATAGGAGAGGATTAGGGGGATTTCTGGGGATATACTATAAGCCTCGTTTCATCTGAATGAAGCCATTTTCCAGAATGATTACAGTCACATCTATTCATGTGGAATGAACAGAAATGTCACATTTCCGGGTCTTTTTCCACTGTTTGAGCTTCGACTGACTCTCATCTCATTATTGTTGAGTCCCCTTCTGCCATTCTGTGTTGAATGGCAGCCATGTGAGAATTAGGGCAAAAGCCATTTATCTCAAGACACTTAACTGACAATATTGTGAGTGCTCGTTAAGGAGCCTGTATTGACCTTAACATCAGGGAAAACCAGTTGTTACTAAGCATCAAATGGAAAAAATAGACATAATTTTTATTAATGTCTTCTGATGATGAATGCCTGTAAATGGTGTCATTAAACTCTTATTAGCGTGTACTGTTTGAGGGGGAGAGAAAATAAAAAAAATGGACAAATCATTAATTGCAATTATTTCTACGACAATTCGCTGTTGACCAAAATTCCTTTGTTTGCAGACCAACACTGATCAGGGAGGAACTCAGTTGTGTGTGTTTCAAGTCCCCGTGCTTCACATAAGTGATATTAATGCATTTGTGATGACACACTAATGCTGAATCATATCCTGTTAATTCTAAATGTAAGGATTATTAACCTCATTAAAGATAGAGGATTATTTTAACAAATCTAGTTCTTGAAAACATAAAAGGGTTAGAGATCCACGTTAATGTCTTTGTTTAACTACCTCTTCAGGGCGGCGACAGTGATGATGACGTTGAAGGGTTTGCTGGTTCAGACGACACACAGCCATCAGGTGACAGTTTACCTCCACCATCCCAAGAATTTGAAGGCGTTACCACTTACGGGGAGGACGATTTGGTACCTGAACCACACAGGGTGAGTAACCAACACTTTCATAGTTCTGGTTCTCATTAAAGCTGATTAAAACTGAGAGAGTTAGAGGTGGGTGACATGACCAGCTCCAAGTCACTGCTACACATCATAATACAAAAAAAAAAAAAGAAAACTGCCTCTAAACTTAAAACAAATTATTAATGGTGGTTTGCAGTTCTTCTTTCAGGTCAGATAATGACAAACACTTGGCAGGACGCAGAACTTTTCACAAATTTGAGGCTGACCAAACTGGCCGGCCACACATTTGTTCCTCATTTTCATGTTTGTCTTCTTCTCCATCTTCACCCTCTTCCTCATCTTCCTCCCTTTCTTTGTCACCGTTGTTTTCTACATCTTTATTTTCTTCATCTTTGTCTACATTTACTTCATCCACACCTACTGTCTTTGTTTTCACCCTTTTCCTGTTTTTTGGCATTTTTCTATGTCTTTGTCACTTTCTTTATTCCCTTCCCCTTTTCTTCTTCATCATCTTAATCTACATCTTTCTCGTCACTTTCTTCTTTTGTGACTTAAGCAGATCAGACAACACTGGCATATTGCAACACTCTACATGTTGTAGTCACATCTAATGTTAATTTTTCTGAACATTATATTGTCATGATTATTGTTTGATCAGCCCTTGAGGGTTTTTGGCAGACGTATTTAATTTACTGACATTCTTGCTTCCTTCCTTCCGTAGGTCAACAAGATCGAGATCAACTATGCTAAAACCGCCAAGAAAATGGACATGAAGCGACTGAAGAACAACATGTGGACTCTCCTGACAGAAGGCCCAGAAAAACCCACAGAGGTGAATTACGCAGACATGGGTTTCACACCTAAAGCCTGTAAAAATAGTAGAACGGTGTATGTGGAACGTGAAGCCTGTGTGTTTTCCTCTTTTGTTCGAGGCTGTTTTTTATATAATTTGCACTTTCATGCTCTGCAGGAGGTGGACACAGTGGAGAAACCAGGGGTGCGTGGGGAGAAGGCGTTCAGTGAGACCACGAAATCACTGCTTAAAAGGTATCAGCAGACCTCCCACCATGCATCACAAATAAGGAAATATAATGATGTGAATGACCAAAATAAGACATCGTACGTTAACCAGTAATCGGTAGTTGTGTATATGTAGATTTTATTACGTGAGAGTTTAGATGTAAACAGTGTTCTTCTGTAAACATTTTCTCTAGTTGCCATCTTCAAATTCCACATAGAAATGCAGGTTTGACGTGTGGTGGACGTTTTCCTCTGGGCTAGTGATTTGTTAGATAACCTTTAAATTTATGATCTGTCAATTATATTTGTATGGAAGGGTGGATCCGCTTTTGAACGCTGCTGTGCACAAAGAAGCAGGAAAACCGAGCAGCACGATCGATGGAACATGAAGTTTGTTTTCTGTTTGTCTTTTTGTTCAGACTGCCAAGTACGATGGCACAGAACTTGTCGGTACCTCTGGCCTTTGTGGCTCTGCTTCATCTTGCCAATGAAAAAGTGAGTGATTTTCCTCTAAATCGCTGATGGTGGGGTTATATAGGGCACTGATTCTCAACTGGTGGGTCACGGACCTTTGTCTGGGCAAAAAATAATGTTAACAAACCAATCCTGTGCTTTATTTTTGTATGGAGCCGAGTGTTACCCGTTCACACTCCCCAACAGTAGGTTGTGGTAATGACAATTAACACCAGACCCAAACATTTCTGTTCGTATCATGGTGAAACTGGGGTAGGACAACAACTACATCAGATATGGTTTTACCTACATTGTAGACAAAAACCTCAATGTGTTCAATTCTTGAATATGTGACTGAATGCACTTTTAATTTTGAACTGAGTGAACATTTTGGTTTTAGTTAAAGGGGTCATATTTTGCTAAACCCACTTTTATTTAATCTTTGGTACATTTATTTGTGTATTTGGACCTTAATAGTTCATAAAGTTTGAGTTTGAACCCTCCAGGTGCTGCAAAACTATCTTTATATTCATTTAGGCAAAAATCCAGTGGATTTCAACAACCTGTTTTAATTCCTGCTTAATTTGTTACATCTATAACTACTTACGTCACGACATTTGTACAAGGTCAAGACTTCTGATGAACATTTCTCTGAGCACAGCCAGGGGAGGGGGTGGAGCGTGAAGTGGCTCATGTGCATTTAAAGGGCCAGCGCTCATAACGACCTTTCTGGTGTTATTACTCAGAAATAGGGTTGAAGATTGGACCTGTGGAGTTGAATTAATGAAGAATTCAGACCCAAGCATAGCATTTACAGTTTATGGAGACCACAGGGAAATGTTTGAAAATGCAGAATTCCATTTAAAAAAAAAAAAAAAAAAAGCAAAATATCACTCCTTTAAAGAAATTTGAGAAGTTTAACTGTCACCAGTTTGGGTCACGGTTTATCATTAAGGGGTGATAGAGGTAGCTTTTCATGTCCCAATTTTGGTCTTATTTTTGGCTCCAATATTTTATTAAAAATTCATTAATTTTGGGATGGCTCAGAGCAAGAGTATACTATTTTTTTTATTTGCATTTATCTGAGTTCATCATTAGGTACATCCAGGGGGGAAATATGTCTAAATTTCTCTTGTATTATTGGGTCTAAAAAGCTGGTGAAGTGTCAGATACCAAAATGAACTCAGTTTCATAGAAGTACCCATCTGGTCTGGATCAAATTGTTCAGACACAAACCTCATTCATTCTCAAATGCATTTTTGGAAAACTGTCATGGTATAAAGAAAATATCCATATACTCAAAATATGAGTGATAAAGTTTTTTTAAATGCAATAAGCTTAGGATGCCCCCCTGCATTTATCACAGCCCCTGAAACATCCAACATAATATCACTACTATAAAGTAAAAGTAATTTAATGTTTAACATTTTCCTTTAATAGGTTATAAATTAATCCTACCACATACCTTCGCATGGAATTACTCATTAAAATAGTTGCAATGTATTATTATTATTATTATTATTATTATTATTATTATTATTATTAGAGCCAAAGCATATTAATGAGACTCGAGTGTGTCTGTTTTATTTATTTATTTTTTTTTTTACATTATGAGATGTATGCTACATTCAGGTCTGGGTGTAAAGTTTATGAAACTGGACGAGTCAAAGCAACAGCAGGGGTTTTATCTCTGTCACTGTAAACCTGCATAAGATAACATTAAAATGACTGAAATGTAAAGAGCTTTCCTTCTTGACCCTCTATGCCGTTACGTGTCTTAAAGTGAAAAAATCCATTATTATTTTGTCAGTGTAGACTTATTTTTTAACGCTATTTTTGATAGAGTTTATTCATTAAAAAATTCCAATACACATAATACCAGCATTAATCATAACACCTGAAATCATTTCCACTGTCGCTGCTGTTTTCACTCTAAAAACAAACAAACAAAAAACTAATATAAAAATGTTTTGCCTCTGAGGTGTTTTTACCTCAGTGTTTCCATCTGTGAACATAATGAATGTTATGTTTATAGCATTATATAATGTGGTGTTTTGTTTTGTTGCAGAATTTGGAGTTGGTAAAGGTTGACGACATGTCGGATATCATCATCAGACAAGGCCACTGAACACAGATGAATGATGGGATATTTGAGTCTTCGCACCTCTTTTAACGCTATTCTCTACCTGTTCACCTCCTTTACTTTGTATCATATAATTACATCTTCGTGTCCATTTCGTTTAGATTTTATCATCTTGTTTATGTAATTTTTGTAGCGACTATGGGACAAGGAACTATTCAGGTCACTGTTTCTTTTATTCATTGAATAGTGCTTTAAAAATGTCCTTCCTTTTTATTCTGTCCTGTTGCTTATCGTAGATATTTAACTGCTCGACTGCTGCTCAAAAAATGTATATTGTCAAAAGAAATAAAACATTTTCCTTTTTTTTTTTTAAATACAATGTTGAGGTTTATACTAAACACATTCACAAAAACCAGAACAGGCCAAATGAAGCCTTATTTTTCATAACATGTATTTCTAAGGACAGTAATGGACAGTATTTTTAGCCCCAAATGACTGTCAGGCAAATTATTTTCCAAAGTGGTGGTAATGGCTTCAGGTATTTTTAGCTGGATGGGATCCAGAGGCGCCTGCAGCAATTGTCTGACATGACAGCAGGTAATGAGCGGTATTTAAACGTCACCTCTGATTCATGCAGGGGTGAAACCGGTTAGAGCGGCTGCACGGGTGGTACGCCATGTCACATACCAAACCACTTTTTTTTGTTTGTTTTTTTTGTTCATATTTTTATTGATGTGCATACAAGAAAACAAAAGGTACACACCGACACCATGGCACACTGATGTCAACATTAACCAGGTTTGTAAACACCATTACTTTCAGATTTGCATATTTTTTTTTAGGAACAAATAACAATGAAACCAGACAAACAATACAATGAAAAGAATACTAAGACATAGTCTGAATAAAATAATTAAACTGGTGACATAAACATGAGAAAATAAATAAGTAATAAAAAAAAAGGGAGTTACATTGTCTCAAATCCATAAATGGTTGCCATTTATTGTAGAATTTGTTCAAGTTTCCTTGTTTTGAATGTCTGATTTTCTCTACTTTTAAAAAAGACATTACCTCATTAATCCGCTGTGTACTGGAAGGGGCTGTTGTAGATTTCCATTTAAGGAGGAGGTGGCGTTTAGCAATCAGGGAGGTAAAAGCTATTACCTCTAACTCTTGCAGAGAATTGGGTATACTTATCTGGGAGACCAAAAATAGCAATGTGTGGTGAAATGTTACTAGTTTTTGGAAATACCTTGCACATGGTGTTGAAATAAATTAGCCAAAAATTTGTCAGGGCTGGACAAGAAAAAAACCTGTGTGAGATTGCAGGGTGAGCCTCCACATACCAAACCACTTTTATTTGTATGGTGCATTTTACCAACACAAAGTCTCCAAAGTGCTGCACAGAGTACAAACTAGCAAAAATAGAATAAAAAATAAAAACGTGTTCATAAGCATACAATAAACATTATAATAAATATATCATCCACACGAGGAGCTCCAGGACGGAGGACGATCATACAGTTCTACACCAGACACTGAGTCTGCAGAATGCACAGATCTGTTCTGAAACTGTTCAAGTCCAGTTGGATCCCACATGGAAACGCTGCTGCTGTTGTGTTCATTTAATAGTTACTGTGTCGAGGACTGAGCCGAGAGTCTTAGATCTGAGCTCATTCTGATGTTGACAACTGATATCAGGGCATTTGTCAACAATATCACCCTGAGAATTGACTGAATTTCTCAAATAATAAAGACAGAGCAGTTGACATTTTATGATCAGCTTGGGGGAGGTTTTGTGGATTAAGTGGATCCTTAACCCTCCTGTTGTCCTCGGGTCAAAATGACCTGCCACTGTGTTTAGAAAAACCCCAAAAAATCCCCTTAACGATATTTTTTCAACTTGAAATTTTATGACTTTTCCTAGATTGACCCCAACATTAGAAAAAGTGAACTGTTGCCTTTATTCACTTTCCCATGCATGCTGTACGAAAAAAGGTACACAGGTTGTCTTCGGGTCAAAATGACCCAACAGTGAAATTCAACTGAAATCACGGTCACAGAGTTATTTACACACCACAGAATGTGAGAATGTTTTAGTTCTGTCTCAGATCAATCAGTAGCAAATGTAATACAGGTGTTCTTCTCGCGACTGCAGTGCCTTCCTACGTCCCAAAGAAAAACAAGACTGTAGTACTTCTGAGCACTTCACACAGATGCTGACATTAGCGATCGTGAGGACAGGAAACCAGCCATCATCCTAGACTACAACTGCAACAAAGGAGGTGTGGACAACCTAGATAAGGTGACTGGAACATACAGCTGCAGAAGGATAACTGCCCGCTGGCCCCTGGTCATCTTCCACAATATCATTGATGTTTCCTCATACAATGCCTTTGTGATTTGGAGAGAGATCAACCCAACCTGGATGCCTTGTAAGCAGAACAAGAGGAGGGTGTTCCTGGAGCAGCTCGGAAAGGCACTTGTAACTCCACTCACTGAAAGAAGGAAGCATGTCCCCCGCACAGAAGCCTCTGCAGCAGTTGTCAAAGCTATTCAGAGTGCAGGAACTCCTGATCAACCTGAGGATCATGCTGCCACAGCTGCTGCCCCAGCTGGGGCAAGTAAGAGGAAGAGATGTCAGTTCTGCCAGCCAAAGAAGGACTGTAAAACACATACTGTGTGTTGCAGGTGTAAGAAATATATCTGCAAGGGCTGTGCACTTGCATACTGCCCTACATGTGCTAATTAGTTGAATGAGTTGTTTTTTATGTTGTATATTTTCTTACATTATTCACTGGCAAAAAAAAATCAAAAGAAACTGACTCATTGGGATGAATAAAAATACTTTCAAAACTCCTTTTTGCATATTTATTTTCTTTCTTAAGCTATAGAAATACAGGTGAAGAGGGAAAACTCAGGTATTCATACATTTTGTGGTGAATGACATGTTTCTTCAAGCAAAATGAAATTTTATGTTTAAAATTCAATTAAGCTGGTTATATTGGGGAGTTAGTGAAGACGGGTCATTTTGACCTGGAGGACACCTGGTGTATACAGATTATGAGGACAACAGGAGGGTTAAACTGTACTGTTACTGACGTGCCACGAAAACAGCAACAATAAACTAGTGTCCTTATTGATGGTACATACTTTATACCAGTGGTGTTCATGTTCTACACCAGTGGTTCCCAAACTTTTTTGGCTCCTTACCCCATTTTAACATAACAAATTTCTGGCGACTCCAGATATTCAAAATGGAGACTTTTTTTTGCTAAAATGAATTTGTTTTTTTTTTTTTTATCATGTAATAGTTTGCTTTACTATGTTTCAAATAAACATTCATTTTAGATGTTATATAATGTATCTAATGCACCTTTTTGGTGTCTGCTTCTCAGTTTCTCTTGGAGATGTCTTAGTTGAGCCAGGTGGGCGTAGAAATCCCTCCATTCTCTGTTTGGTCCAGTTTTCTGACTGCGACTGTGTCCGGGCAGGTTGACTATTCTAACAACACATCATCAGTAGAGTAAAACTAACCTGTCTTACGATGGTCACATGATCGGGTCAATCAACCAATCAAGATATGCCCTCAGATATTATATCCTGCATTTTATTTGAACTTGATTTTTATTTGGAAAAGTGTGTTGTGTTTTAATTATAATGAAATATATATTGTATCAGTTTTAAAAAATGTATTGGTATTTATTTTCTTTTATCAATTGCTATAAATTTCAGGCGACCCCATGTGGGGTCATGACACCAAGGTTGAAAAACTCTGTTCTACATCATATCAGGACAAAGCTCTAAGTTTATCCTCTAACTCAGTGGTTCTCAAACTTTTTACAGTGGAGTACCCCCTGAAATATACTTTTTTATCCAAGTACCCCTAATTTTGCCTTCAGCAGTTTTGATTGAAAAAAAATGAGGCCAAATTTGTTCCTGTGCCAAAGGTGTCTGTTTATATTTTCAAAACTTTGTAAACAAGCAACATATATTTAGCTGTAATATACAAGGTTCATACAGGTGCTTGAAATCCTTGAAAATGCTTGAATTTCTTTGTTGTGTTTTCAAGGTCTGAGAAGTGCTTGAATTTTAATTTAAGTGCTTGCAATCATGATTGAGACGGGATTTATTCATTTTTAATAGTAACTCTGCCAGGTTAGATGTCATAAAGCTACCTACAGAGAAGTGATACACTTTGAAAAATAAAACTTTTTGTCAAAAATGAAGATTCCCAGGTTTTCTCAGGTACATTTTTATTTTAATATTTGTCTCGGTGTGAGTGTGCCTGAAAAATGCCAAGTGGCTTCCCTTTTTTTGGATAAAACTTTGTGTTTTCTTATAATTTCTAAACTTTTTGCTATTATGACACGTAATTTTAGATGTTTAGAGTATAATATAATGTACATCACTGTGATAAAATGTGAAAAAAATAATCCTGAGTATATGTATTCCTGTAGATATGTATCTTGCCTCAGTGATAAGGTGTTGTGCTGGAAAAATGTGGAAATGAGCCCTAAAAGTGCTTCAATTTGACCTTGAAAAATGTGTGCAAACCCTGAATATATAAAAATAACACATTTTTCAAAGTAAATTTTGCGTAAAATATAAACTGAAAGGTGCCCTCTTTCATTGATAAGAAAAATAAATAAATTGGTCATTAATGAATAAATTAATCTTTCGTCAACAAAAAATAATTACTTAGCTACTCACATAAACCCATTTTGAATAATATAAAATAGTTTTATTGTCAATCATCTTGTTTAAGCTTTGGTAACATTTTAAGAAAATTTCTATTATATGAATGTATTTATCGTGTTTTATATTAACCCTTTCATGCACAGTGGTCACTACAGTGAACAGCTATTCTACAGCTGTTCTCTTGTATATTCATGGTTTTGTTGTTTTAGTTGCATATCAACCAACACAGTGGACACTTATGCACCATCCCATAATACACTGCAATCATACCATTCCTGTAACTTTGCAGTTCTTGAGAAACGTGATCTGTAGCAACATATTTAAGTGTAAATCAATTGCTAATTGTTATTAGACTGTCATTAACAGTTTTTTTTAAAAGTTGATGTGTTTTATTGTTGTTGGTTTTTTTTGCATATTATTTGAGTAATAGCTACTATTATAGTATGTTAAAATGTGAGAAAACATCAGATTAGCAGCATTTAAAAAAAAAAAAAAAATCAGAGTTTTCACACAGTGTGACAGTAAATACATGTTTCTTTGCTTCAAAAATTAAATGCATGGTGTCCAGGTGAGTGGACATTTTTGTAACATTCATTAAAAAAAAAAAAAAAAAAAAAAAAAATCAATCACATTGTTCTTTTCATGCCTAAAGAGGAATAAAAACACTCAGGAAAAAAAAAAAAATCTTGGTTTAGGTTCTCATAATTCATGCATGAAAGGGTTAAAGCATTAATTCTCACTGTTTATTTTGTATTTGGTAAATGATGACTTATTTAAAGTATTTTTCCAAAAATGTTCAAGTACCCCTGGGGGTACACGTACCCCACTTTGGGACCCCCTGCTCTATACTGTAACAGGACACAGCTCTAGGTTTATCCTCTGACTGATGGCTGAGAAGTAAAAACTGGACATTTAATCAGAATATTATCAAAATCACAATATTGCAATGGTAAAATTCATAAAAAGAAAAAAGAAAATGGCTTTTGTTGTTTGGTTTAACTTCAGGATCTTAATATTTGATTTAATGTGCCTTTGTTTTCATTATTTCCTCCTGTTTGTTCTAGTTCATCGACATTTAACTGAAACTTAAAACCATGTATTTAATTCACCCACAGGAACAGTGTTATGAAATCATGCATAACACATAGTGTGGCCAGGCCCAAGGTATGATGGGAACACCTTGGTATGACGCCATCCTGAGTACACAGATGTCAGGTTCATTTATTTTACATCAGGTGAGGAAATGGACCGGAAGTGTTTTCAAAATAAAAGCATCTGTGCAACAGGTAAATCCATGCCTGTTTTAACAATTACTTTCATTCTTGATTAATTGTCAGTTGTTTATTATTTCTCAGTTTAAAAAAAATGAATAAGTTGGATGGTCAATAAAATGTCAGAAAATAAAAAAAAATAAATTAAAAAAATCTGTTTACTGTCACAGACGAGAGGGAACTAGAAAATATGAACATTTAAGAACCTGGCATAAGAAAATTACATATGACATAAACAACATTTACAGAGTTAGAGCCCTACTAAAAATCAAATATTGATTTGTATTTTAAGTTAACTGCATATAATATACAATTTTAAATTTTAACCTTTTTTTTTTTTTACTAAACCTGACACAAAGTGACAAGTAACCTTGATTTTAGACATTTTTTACGATTTTCAGAATGCAAAATGTCCAGATATCAAATAGATTATTACTATTTTTGTCATTATTATTATTATTATTATTAGTAGTAGTAGTAGTAGTAGTAGCAGTAGTAGTAGTAGTAGTATCATCATCATCATTATTATTATTTGCTGTTTCTTGTGTCGTCTTTGGTTATTGTCTTGTTCTATCTTACAGGACAATTTTGATCTCTGTTTTTCCTTTCCTTTTATTTAGAATAAATAAATTAATAATTGATAATTCAAAAATTACCACAAGTGACCACATGAACATTATTGTCTTGTTTGTTTGTTTGTTTTTACAAGTAGGCCCTCTTTGTGTTTTTCTCCTTCTTCTTCTTCTTCTTCTTCTTCTTCATTTTTTTGTTTATTTTCTTCTTTTTCTTCTTCTTCTTCATTTTCTTCTTTATTTTCATCTTCTCCATTTTCTTTTTAATTTCCTTCTCCTTCATTTTCTTCTTTATTTTCTTTTTCTGTATTTTCTTCTTCATTTTCTTCTTTATTGTCTTCTTCATTTTCTCCTTCATTTTCTTCTCCTTCATTTACTTTCTTTTCTTTTTCATTTTCTTCTTTATTTTCTTCCTCATTTTCTTCTTCATTTTCTTCTTCATTTTCTTCTTCTGTATTTTCTTCCTCATTTTCTTCTTCATTTTCTTCTCCTTCATTTTCTTTATTTTCTTCTTCATTTTCTTCCTTATTTTCTCCTTCATTTTCTTCATTTTCTTCTTCATTTTCTTCTTTATTTTCTTCCTCATTTTCTTCTTTATTTTCTTCTTCATTTTCTTCATTTTCTTCCTCATTTTCGTCTTTATTTTCTTCCTCTTTATTTTCTTTATCCTCATTTTCTTCTTCTTCTTCTACTACTACTACTACTACTACTTCTTCTTCTTCTTCTTCTTCTTCTTCTTCTTCTTCTTCTTCTTCTTCTTCTTTTTCTCTTCTTATTGTTAAACCATTCCACTCTTCAAGTAAAATAAAAATAAGTGGTTTATTTTTCGGCTATCTTCGGAAGTTGTGCTTGTATTTTTCTACTTGACACTAGACCGAAGGAATTTAGTTTGAAGGAAAAAAACAACCAGGAAGTTCACCAACAGAGGAACCGCATTCACTGAAGCAGAGCATCAGGGTTTCCAGGTTTGAGGAGGTCGACAGGACTTTAAAGGGGTTTGTAGAAAACTGAGTCCGGTTTGAGGAGGAACATCCACCGGACATCGACCCAACGACATGGACACCGATCCGGTAGGTGAAAGAAAAAACAACAACAACAAAAAAAAACGGCTCAAGTTGTGTTTGTGTTGTTTAGAAAGTCTGTCCGCGGCTCGACACCATGTTTAACGACAAAACACGACATGCAACAGGTGCTTCCGGATATTTATGAAACCTAAAGACACTTAAAGATGTGTTTTAGGCCTGGAAATAAGTCACTTTAGTCAAATAAGTTCAGTTTTTGTCGATAAAGACAGAAGAGAAGTCTTAACAAAATGGCCTGAATACAAACACACACTGAGGAAACCATTCAGACTAAGAAATGTCAGCAAAAAAAACCTCATATTTACCTTCAACTAAAGCTGTCTAATGCTGTTATTAATGTTCATTCAAGTCATTTACTCTTAAAGTGTTCTGTTTTCCATGTGTATGTTATAAAATGGCCAACATTAACCTATTTTTGTGTGTGAAATGACTGTGTTCATAACTGGAGGCCCTAGTGGTAGAAGTAGACTTCACATCTTTAACTGAAATTAAACTAAACTGTGTAAATATTCCAACACATTTATAATTAAATCATCTAAATGTGGGTTTTATCACCTAAATGTAGCCTCTTAAACTAGTCACAGTGCAGCAAAATGGACCCTGACAGTGTTTTCTATTTAAAAGTGTGTATTGCACGCCATAAACAGGTGTTTTAGAATATTTTTATAATTATAGTGACTTCAGGATGTGTGTTAAAGGTAGAAATAAGTCACTTTAGTCAAATATTTAAAAGTTTTGTCAAAAGAAAGTCAAAAAGCTTGAACAAATTGACCTAAATACACATAATCACGAAGAAATGTCAACAAACGACCTCATATACCTTCCAACAAATGTCTAATGCTGTTATTAATGTTAGTTCGTCATTAATCTTAAAATGTTATATTTTCCATGTGTATGTTATGAAAATGGCCAACATTAACCTATTTTTGTGTGTGAAATGACTGTGTTCATAACTGGAGGCCCTAGTGGTGGAAGTAGACTTCACATCTTTAACTGAAATTAAACTGAACTGTGTAAATATTCAAACACATTTATAATTAAATCATCTAAACGTGGTTTTTATCATCTAAATGTAGCCTGTTAAACCAGTCACAGTGCAGCAAAATGAACACTGACAGTGTTTTCTATTTAAAAGTGTTTATTGCACATCCATAAACAGGGGTTTTTGAATATTTTTATAAATTACAATGACTTCAGGGTGTGTGTTAAAGGTAGAAATAAGTCACTTTAGTCAAACAATTGAAAGTTTTTGTCAAAAGAAAGACAAAAAGCCCACACAAATTGGCCTAAAAATGCACAATCACTAAGAAATGTCAACGATCTCATATTCATCTTCCAACAAAAGTTGTCTAACACTCAGGTGTTACTTCAAGTCATTTACTCTTAAAGTGTTATGTTTTCCATGTGTATGTTATAAAATGGCCAACACTGACCTATTTTTGTGTGTGAAATGACTGTGTTCATAGCTGGAGGCCCTAGTGGTAGAAGTAGACGTCACATCTTTAACTTAAATTAAACTAAACTGTGTAAATGTTCCAACACATTTATAATTAAATCATCTAAATGTGGGTTTTATCACCTAAATGTAGCCTATTAAACCAGTCACAGTGCAGCAAAATGGACCCTGACAGTGTTTTCTATTTAAAAGTGTATATTGCACACCCATAAACAGGGGTCTTTGAATATTTTTATAAATTATAATAACTTTAAGATTTGTGTTAAAGGTAGATAACAGTCACTTTACTCAAACATTTAATAGTTTTTATCAAAAGAAAGACAAAAAAGAAAACAAAAAAAACAAAAACAAATTGGCCTAAAAACACACAATCACTAAAAAATTTAAACAAAATACCTCATATTTACCTTCCAACAAAAAATGTCTAATGCTGTTCTAAATTCTCAGGTGTTAGTTCCAGTTACTTTCTCTTGAAATGTTATGTTTTCCATTGGCCAACATTAACCTATTTTTGTGTGTGAAATGACTGTGTTCATAGCTGGAGGCCCTAGTGGTAGAAGTAGACTTCACATCTTTAACTGAAATTAAACTGAACTGTGTAAATATTCCAACACATTTATAATTAAATCATCTAAATGTGGGTTTTATTACCTAAATGTAGCCTATTAAACCAGTCACAGTGTCGCAAAATTGACACTGACAGTGTTTTCTATTTAAAAGTGTATATTGCACACCCAAAAACAGGGGTTTTTGAATATTTTTATAAATTATAATAACTTCAAGATGTGTGTTAAAGGTAGAAATAAGTCACTTTAGTCAAACATTTAAAAGTTTTGTCAAAAGAAAGACAAAAAGCTTGAACAAATTGACCTAAATACACATAATCATGAAGAAATGACCTCATATACCTCCCAACAAATGTCTAATGCTGTTATTCATGTTAATCCAAGTCATTTACTCTTAAAGTGTTATGTTTTCCATGTGTATGTTATAAAATGGCCAACATTAACCTTTTTTATGTGTGTGAAATGACTGTGTTCATAGCTGGAGGCCCCAGTGGTAGAAGTAGAGTTCACATCTTTAACTTCAGTTAAACTAAACTGTGTAAATATTCCAACACATTTATAATTAAATCATCTAAACGTGGGTTTTATCACCTAAATGTAGCCTCTTAATCCAGTAACAGTAAAATGGACCCTGACAGTTCATTGTGCTGATGTATAAAGTGTATATTGCACATCCATAAACAGATGTTTTTGAATATTTTTATGAATTATTGTTACTTCAAGATGTGTGTTAAAAGTAGAAATAAGTCACTTTAGTCAAACATTTAACAGTTTTTGTCAAAAGAAAGACAAAAAACCTGCACAAATTGGCCTAAAAATACACAATCACTAAGAAATGTCAACAAACGACCTCATATTTACCTTCCAACAAAAGTTGTCTAATGCTGTTATTAACACTCAGGTGTTAGTTCAAGTCATGTACTCTTAAAGTATTATGTTTTCCATGTGTATGTTATAAAATGGCCAACATTAACCTTTTTTATGTGTGTGAAATGACTGTGTTCATAGCTGGAGGCCCTAGTGGTAGAAGTAGACTTTTCACATCTTTAACTTAAATTAAACTAAACTGTGTAAATATTCCAATACAAGTATAATTAATACATTTAAATGTGGGTTTTATCACCTAAATGTAGCCTCTTAATCCAGTAACAGTAAAATGGGCCCTGACAGTTCATTGTGCTGATTTATAAAGTGTATATTGCACACCCATAAACAGGGTTTTTTTTTTTTTGAATATTTTTATAAATTATAGTGACTTCAAGATGTGTGTTAAAGGTAGAAATAAGTCACTTTAGTCAAACATTTAACAGTTTTTGTCAAAAGAAAGACAAAAAGCCTGAATAGATTGGCCTAAATACACACAGTCACTAAGAAATGTCAACAAAATACCTTTATCTTTACTTTCAGCTTCCAATAAAAGCTGTCTAATGCTAATATTAATCTTCATTCAGTGTTGTTTTCCATGTACATTTTTTTATAAAACTGCTCCTTTATGTCATGGTAAAACAGGTGCCTCTGGTCAATAATAACCTTATTTTTGTGAAATTACTGTTTTCATACTTGGGGGCAGTGTTGGAAAATGAAGGCTCTTCACATCCTGTACTTCAATAAAAAAATATACTATGAAAATACTCCACTGCAAGTACTTTAGCAGCTAAATGTAACCTCTTAAAGTAGTCACAGTGCTGTAAAATGAAAATGGAAAAAACATTTACTGGTGTATTAATGTGTAGCTATATTGCACATCAATACAGTAGTAAGCATCTATTTCTGGATATTTATATAAGTTACTGTAAATTTAATCTATGCATAAAGGCTGGAAATAAGCCACTTGAGTAAACTAAGTTTATTTAATCAAGAAAGAAAGAAGAGAAGCCTAAACAAAATAGCCTGAATACAAACATCCACTGAGGAAACCACTCAGACCAAAAAATATCATCAAATACATTTCATTTTGACCTTTTTATCTTAACTGTTGTCGTCAGATGAAAGCTGTCTACTGTTAATATGAATCCTCAGGTGTTATTCCATGTCATTTACCCATAAAATGCTATGTTTTCTGTGCGTATTTTATAAAATGCTCCTTTCCTGTTGGGAAACCAGGTGCCACCGGTAAATATTAACCTTATTTTTGTGAAATTGCAGCTTTCATAGCTGGAGGCAGTGGTCGAAGATCAGGCTTTTCACATCCTTTACGTAAATAAAACTACACTATGAAAACACTCCACTACAAGTACTATATCAGCTAAATGTAGCCTCATAAAATAGTCACAGTGCAGTAAAATGGACCCTGTCAGTGTTTGTTTATTTTACTGATGTACTAATTTGTATATTGTACATCAGTGCAGTTGTAAACAGGTGCTTCTGGATATTTCTATCAGATGTAAGGACTTGAATCTGTGTGTTAGGGCTGGAAAAAGTCCATCCTCTGTTGATGTGTATAGTGCATTTTACCACTGTAAACATTTAACATTAAGCTGATTTGAACTACTGTGCATATTGTTCCTTAGTTTGATCAACAGTTGGGTTAATTGTCAAAGGATGTGTGATTTTTTTTTTTTTTTTTTTTTTTTTTCCTAACTAAAATAGAAGAGAAGTGTTCTCTGGATAAATTTATAAATGACCCTAGTAAAGCCATGTAAAATGTAGAGGAAAGGTGTCGTAAAGATGACGTAACAAGATGAATGGGACGTGAAAGATTTAATAGACAAAAACAGCGTAAAACAAATAACAAGATTAACATGACATAAAAAGGTGTAATAAGACTGAAGATAAATAGGACAAAAACAATAAAGATCATTAAAAACAATAAAAAGTCATAACAACAAAAACAATGTTAAAGAATTAACCAAGATGAATTTGATATAATAACATATCTGATAAAATAATGTAAAGGACATAACACGATAAAAACATTTCAAAAGAACAAATGGTAAAAATAAGACAAAAATGATGCAACAAAGCAGAAGTGATGTAAAAGATGTAATGAGATGAAAATTATATAGAAAAGTGACTCAGAGACAGATAAACTTATAGATTTATGGTAAATCATGATGTTATTTTAACTTTGGGTTCGGAGGAAACACTGAACTTCTCTTTTGGATTTTGAACAGAAAATGTTTGGGAATCACTGACCCACCGCAATGTGTATATTACATCTCATTCTATTGGACCTTCTTTATGAATTTTTAATAGTTTAATCTACACAAATGCGCCATATTCTATATTAACATCATATGTCTGTAGCACTGACGGCCTGTGAAAACTATGCATTTCTCTAAACTCTTCATGAACTCAGAAAAACATGGGAAACTCTTCACGACTAAAATCATTAGGTCTTCACTGGACAGGAAGAGGATGGAAAAACTAAAGCTGGAGGAATAAAAACGACAATATTTGCCTCTTAGAATAGAAGTAAGAAGTTGAGTATTAGTACCTCCAATTTTCGTGTGAGTGCAGTATGTCGGTACTTTTTATTTCTTACTAAATATTCTGGAGAAAGAAGATAATTGTAAAAGTCAAATGTTATTTAATAGAGAAGTGCTACATATATTTATTCTTTATCAAAAAAATTTCTAAAAAGTAAAGATTTTTCACAGAATTACATGTTAATAGCAGTTTGATAATGCTATCTTTGTCTCTGCATATTTTACATATTTTTTAAAAGAAAATTGCTCTCCAGTGTGGACAGCTCTGGACTGTGTTGCCAAAAGGTATAATTTTGCTGTTCTGTTTGTTGGTTCATTTAGTTTTCTACCTAATCATATCAAAACGTTCCTATCCAGTAAATATCTGGTCCAGTGAGTGTTCATGATGTCTACAGAGTATTGTTTGCAGACTTGAAAGTGATGCTTCCTCTGTTAAACTGTTAAAACTGTGTGGTTTAAAGCATGGCCTTCTTCCGTTCAGAGTCCTGTTGGGCAAACCTTTGACCTTTGACCTCTAGCTGCACTGACTGAACTATGTAAAAGAAAAAACAAACAAACCTCTAAACCAGGTAACAGTGCTTTTCCTGTCGCCAGCAGCAGTGGTTTTAATAGATAGATAGATAGATAGATAGATAGATAGATAGATAGATAGATAGATAGATAGATAGATAGATAGATAGATAGATAGATAGATAGATAGATAGATAGATAGATAGATAGATAGATAGATAGATAGATAGATATTGTCCTACCCCAATTTTACATGACTTGGCTAGTGAGCTAATGTATACGGTCCATATAAAGAATAAGTCAGTCATTAAATTACAAAAAAACAGAACAAATGATTACATACCATCAGTAACTATTACTGTTGTGCTGTTCATTGATACTATATCTTTGGAAAATAAGGTTTTTATACACCTTTTTAAATTATGTGATGTTCCCACACAGTTTGATATTTCGTTCCATTCTATTCCACAAAACCACTCCATAATGTGAAATGCACATCTTGACATGACATAGTTACTCAGATTTTCAGGTAATCTAACATTTGACCAAATCAGGACGTGGATGAGTGTGGTTCCATGTTACCTACAAAGGTAAATGATAACCACATTTTGCATTTACAGTCAGTTCATGTGATTGAGCTCATTTCCATTTTAGAGAACACATCCAGTGTTAATCTGCTGTGCAGGGCGTCGTATCTGTCAGGGTTTTGTTTAGTCAATTATCACCTTTCTAACAGAATACTGAAGTCACTCCTGCTGCTCGGCTGTGGAACACATTTTTGGATTGTTTCTTGGACAAATACTTAAGAAGGATGCTTACAAGTATCTTGAGAGGAGAGAGTGTTCTTGTCTGCCTCTGTGTGAAAGTTGATACTCGATCAGTTGCGCCCATTAGGTGGATCTCGGCGCTGGCGCAGAGGGAGGTGACGGTGATGTGACGCAGCCAAACCTGCTCTGTTTCTTAGAGACCGCTTTGTTTACCCTCTGCTGGATCTCCGGGGACATGGATGCCACTGTATGTGGCTCCTCCCAACTCTGCCTATAGCGTCTGTGCTTTGAATTCACACCTTTTGACAGTGCGAGATGGTGGCTCATTTTTCTGCTGAATGCAGAAACACAGCGGCAGGCCTTTTCAGAGACGTTGAGACCATCCTTTGACAGGCAGCAGACTTCTGTCAGCAGCAGCAGCCTGAGGGACCAAACGGACTCTCAGAGCCACAAACAGCTGCTGTGTACATTATTGTCTAAAAATACCAGCCTGGGTATAAATGATTAGATTTCTTCTCCAGTCCAGAGGCAGGTTGACTCCCTTTGCTGTTAAGATATTGTCTGTATTTATTATCAGTCCGCAAGCATGTTTTCTATATATGTTACACTGTGATAATGGTTAGTTATATGGAGGGTGTGACTGAAGGGCACACAATAGGTTATTATTGGCCTGCTTTACACAAGGATAAGCACATATATATTAATATTTGACACTTATTATTCTGTTTCTATAGTGTTTTTATTCTGTGTGAATTTGAGCATGTACACACATAAGTGACTAAAATTCAGTAATGATAGATAGGTAGATAGATAGATAGATAGATAGATAGATAGATAGATAGATAGATAGATAGATAGATAGATAGATAGATAGATAGATAGGGATGTAACAATTACCGGTATAACGATAAACCCTGGTAAAATTCCCGACAGTTAGTATTACCGTTTAAATTCTAATTATCATGATAACCGTGTTTTATTACCGCACTGTGAAAGACAAAGAGAGAGAGTGAGAGACCCAGTCCAAGGGCACAGAGAGAGAGGGAGACTGTCTATCTATCTATCTATCTATCTATCTATCTATCTATCTATCTATCTATCTATCTATCTATCTATCTATCTATCTATCTATCTATCTATCTATCTATCTATCTGTCTGTCTGTCTGTCTGTCTGTCTGTCTGTCTGTCTGTCTGTCTGTCTGTCTGTCTGTCTGTCTGTCTGTCTGTCTGTCTGTCTGTCTGTCTGTCTGTCTGTCTGTCTGTCTATGAAAAAGAAACAAGAACAACTCATACTTGGTATGGAAAATGGTCAAACAGTGGCCATAAGGTGCCATCTTTAGTGCACATTTGTATGTTTGATGTTTGCATGTTAATATTTGAATATGTTTCTGCCAACAGAAAGTACATTGTACCTATTTTATTAGGTTTTTTTTTTTTTTTTTCAAAATACGTGGTTAAATTATTTCAGTGTGTGTATAAGGACTTTTTGAACATTTTGAGCACATTTCAACAAAACTGTGATAATAATGATAACCGTGATAATTTTTGTCACAATAACCGTGATATGAAATTTTCATATCGTTACATCCCAGATAGATAGATAGATAGTAGGGATGTAACGATTACCGATATAACGATAAACCCCGATAAAATTCCCGACAGTTAGTATTACCATTTAAATTCTAATTATCATGATAACTGTGTTTTATTACCGCACTGTGAAAGACAAAGAGAGAGAGTGAGAGACCCGGTCCAAGGGCACAGAGAGAGAGAGAGAGACTGTCTGTCTATCGATCTATCGATCGGTCTATCTGTCTGTCTGTCTGTCTGTCTATGAAAAAGAAACAAAAACAACTCCAACTTGATATGGAAAATGGTCAAACAATGGCCATAAGGTGCCATCTTTAGTGCACATTTGTATGTTTGATGTTTGCATGTTAATATTTGAATATGTTTCTGTCAACAGAAAGTACATTGTGCCTATTTTATTAGTTTTTTGTTTTGTTTTGTTTTTTTTTAAAAAATACAACGGGGTTAGATTATTTCAGTGTGTGTATAAGGACTTTTTGAACATTTTGAGCACATTTCAACAAAACTGCGATAATAATGATAACCGTGATAATTTTTGTCACAATAACCGTGATATGAAATTTTCATATCGTTACATCACAGATAGATAGATAGATAGATAGATAGATAGATAGATAGATAGATAGATAGATAGATAGATAGATAGATAGATAGTAGGGCTGCACGATATTGGAAAAAACTGACATTACAAATTTTTTTTTTAACCCTGTGACATATATTGCGATACTAAGGAGGATATAATAGCTGTGTGGTGCTGACGTAAATGGTCAGACAAATTAGTTGTGTTACCTCTCATTGTGGCAACAGGTGTTTCAATATCATCCTTCTTCTAGCCAAAATAATTCTAGACAACTGACATTTCTTTTTGGCACCAAGTCTTCATTTTCTGTGATTTTCTCTTGTTCATTGCTCATTTTTTGTGGCGCAATTAGGAATTATTATGCAGGGGTCTCTCAGAGTGCAAGCATAAAAGTTAAAAGACACAATCAAATAAACGTCAAAGATATAAGCAGTATAAAAATATAAAAGCAGTGTAAGTGTTTTTTTGGGGGGTTCAGGTAACTATGGCAATGAAAATCACCCTTTTTTTTTTCATTTCTTTCCAATGTGAAGTTGGTCCATAGATGCACAGACAGAGCTGTTTAAAGCATATCAAGAGAAACTTTAAAAAATAAGCTCAAGTTATTATGATAGCTGTGATGAAGTGTCTTGTGCTTGTGGTCATCATTTATTTACGTTTTTAACTGTATTTAGTCATTTCCTGTGTGAATATTGTCCATTTCATAGCTACAGGAAAGTGGACAAATGAACACGTGTGTATGTGGGTCCTAAAAGTTTTGATGAACAGATGACTTGAGGCTTTTCTCTCATTTAAGGGTTAAAGATTTTCTCTCGAGTCAGAATTGTTTTTGGTTTTATGTGATTGGATGGTTTTGATGATGAGTCCTGTTCAGCCTGTTACACCTCCCTCTAGTCTCCTCCACCTCAGTGTTTGGCATAAGTACTTCCTCTATGTTGTATTGATATTCCAAACTCTCAGAACGACTAAAACCACCAACAAATCAACACTATGTATCCACAGACTGTATCACTCACTGAATAAAGTATAAAGCTCATTGTTTACACACACCTGTATTATGGTATCATCAAGTTTTTTTTCTTCAAACTAGAACTCATTATTCATGATAACTCATTATTTATAATATTCACATGCTGCATCAACTGATAGTTTACATCATAGCTCTGTTTTTAGACAGAAAACAACCACAGTAAAAAAATCACCTCTGTTTTCTGTACAGTTTGTGTTGTCAGTAGCTGCACTAAAGATCTGTTTGGAATCGACAAAACAAGGTTAGAACTGTCACAGCTTAGTCTGAACCATGGACCAACAAACAGCAACTTAGCAAAGATAATAACATCCCATAATAACTTTATACTTTCATAAGACGTATATGAACTCACTCGTAGAAGAAACACTGTCATTTCACCATCAAACTTCATTTTTTTTCATTTCGGGCTGTGTCCAGGTTATAAAACAACAACAGTGCTTCTAACTTGTGTCACTTTCTTTGACTAAAAGTTGTTTCTTAATGGTTCTCATCTCACCTGGTCACTTTCTGATGCTTTGGTCAAAGGCTTAGTTTTCCTCACCATGGGAACAGACCAGTTTGCAGAGGCCAAGTCTTGAAAATAAAGTTCCATATATGCAGGTATCTAGATCCCATCTTTATTTCTCAGTAAAAGCAATTTGTTAGAGCTCTGTTTGACCTTAGACCGCTACAATATGAAATCCATCCTTTCTTTCGAGATATTAATAAGAGAAATGAAACCTATTGATGTTGGAGGTTAAGGACATAAAATGAAAACTACAAGCTATTGAAATTCTAATGAAAGTTTAATGACAGTTTAATGGAAGAGTGATGATCTGTTGAAGTGAAAGGTTTGAAAAAGAAATCTATTCAGTGTGGCTTAAGGTAAACATGTCCTTCAGAAGCTGATAAAGGGACTTTAAATGTCAATAATGATGCTCTGCCATCATGCAAGTGTCTAAAACCAATTCAGCAAGATGACAGGAGCCAATATATCACTGAGTCTCTGAGAAAAATCAGACTTAAAGCTTTGAAAATGTTTCTCTCCTTCCAGAACTAAAGCGATAATGCTTTTACTTTTTTCAGGAGTTTTAATTTTCATGTAATTTAACAAATGTGATTCAACATCAGGCATAATCTCTCACTGTGCATTAGTGTTTCTAAAACGCCAACACAACAAATATTACATTAACAAACAAAAACACAACTAAGGAAAAGAAAATGGAAAAAAAAATAGTAATCATAAAACAAAAAAACTAAAATATAAAACCAAAACTCTTAAGGAAAATACAAAGGGTAAACATCCTTAGTAAAAATGGGCAAAACAATCAACTTAATTTACTTAAAGTTGCTGTATGGATTAATAAAGTCAATCCGTCCTTTCCAACATTTATTAAAGATATGTGTTCAAGTCTCAGAGTTTCCAAAACAAAAACTAAACCAGTCTGTTAAAGTAGGTGGTCCTTGACTTTTTTTTTGTTATTTGCTCACTTATTATTGACACATACATTTTATAAGAACCCTGAAGCTGCTGTTGCAGTAGTTTTTGTTTCTTCTTCAAGTTTAGTTGTAAGGTTTTCAATCTTTTTTTTTTTATAATCTTTGGTATTATTCAGGAGGGAAAAAAATCAAAAACTCCAAACATCCTACCATTAACATAACATAATAATGACGAAGGACAGATGAACAATCCTTCATAAAAGACAACTATTAAGGATGTGTCGTGTGTTTGTGTGTTTTGTCTTACTTTCTCAAACTAAATTAAAGGTCTTATGTGAGTTTCTACATTTGAGACAAAAAAAATCCCTGAATATCTACGATATAAAAGTTATATAAATGTAACTTTACATGAGTGATAAATAACTGTACAAGGTGATAAACTGGAAGTAAATTAAGGCACCCAAAGACTAAATAAATAAATAAATGGACCAGCATCTTAAAATGTCAGCATTCCACTATAAGATGCACGCTGTCATTAAACACATGCTCATGTTCAAAGTAATTCACCACCTTCACCACCACAGTGCTTTTGGACTCAAACCAGCCCTGCTAAAAAACACTGGAAAATCCACCCAATATGCTAAGTGGATGTATGAAATCAGCTGACAAAGACTACATTAATAAAACATTTTCTCTAGTTTGAGTTTATTTTGTTTAGTTTTGTAAATGTAAGGCCTCTCTCATTTCTGTGTTTTGTTCTCCCCTGTTTCTCCTCCGTCCTCCTGTTTCAAGCTGTAAATCGATCTGTCGGCCAAGTTGAAGGACATCTCAGTTCCTCGAAAGCATCTGAAGGAGAGGGTTTCCACATACGTACACTGAAGGGATTTGAAAACACAAAACCAGAATTTATGCAAATTTTCCAGAACCAATTTAAGATGTAATAAAATGACAAGAAACATGTTTTCCCTTATTGATTTTTTATTGGGAATGTTATTATTAACAAAAACAAGTAGAGCATTACAGAAGCCATCCATTCAACATAAGCACCACCAATATCACAAATGACCAAACCAGTGTGGGGTCTTCGGGCCCTGAGTCCCTCCTGGTGCAGATGGTTTCTAATAATTTTGGGATGCACATGCGAGTCAATGTAGGTGACAATGGTTTCCGCTGCTGTGACCGTTGCCGTCCAGAACCTGTCCTGGAGACGCTGCAAGTGTATATGCCGGTCTTGGTTGTGGGTGGTGATGTGTGGTCAACCGGAGCGAGGACGGTCTCTTGTGGTTCCATTGGCTACATAGCACTGCTGCTGTCGGACACTGTTATGATGGACATTCAGAGTCCTGGTGACTTGTCTGGTGGTTTGTCCTGCCTCCAGACCAACAGCCCCATCTTGGTTTTGTGGTCCCAGTTTTGTTGAAATCATTTTAAACCAAGATTTTATGCCTTTTTATAGAGGTGGGTCAGTTTGGTAGAGCAGGAGTTTGTTTTTTTTATTTGAATATCAACATTTCAAACCAAAAACAACAAAGAACAACATTTTAAACAAGAAAAGCACTCAGAGCACTTGTTCCAAATCTGCTGCTGCCCCGTTAGTACAATAATTTGAAGCACTTTATTGCACTATGCACTTTAGTTTTTAGTCTTTTAATTTTTATATATATATATATATATATATATATATATATACATTTAAAATGATTACAGTATTTTAGGCTACTTTATAGTTCACGAGGTGTGTTTTTTAAAATTTATTTATTTTATTTATAACTGAAACTGTGGTGAGCATATTACCAATAGTTCGTTTAACAAAGTACTGATGGTGCATTTATTAAATGACAATAAAGCAATTCTGAAGTCTGAAGAGCGCAGACCTCTGCCAAGACAGATCAGCGCCCCACCCCCACGGATCACCACCAAAATTTAATCATTTCTTCCTTGTGCCAGTATCAACATTTCTTGAAAATTTCATGAAAATCTGTCCATAACTTTTTGAGTTATCTTGCTAACAAAGAAACAAAGAAACACGCAAAGCTAAGCGATCACAATACCCCCTGGCGGAGGTAAAAAACATATTCAAAAAGGAGCGGGCTGAAGTGCAACTTATATAGGCTACTCCTGCCCCCTTGCCACATCTTCCTCTAAAGTCCCAATGCTAGCTTCAAAAAATAACTTAAAAAATCTTACACATATCAAAATAAACTCTGACGATTTCATAGCAGCATTTACTCACATATATATTACAATATATATCAGTGCATCATCAACCCCTGCATCCTAGACACATAAAATTAGAGAAGGGCGCAAAGATAAAACAAAATTTGTGATCATTTTTTTCTCCACGAGTGGTCAATAGAAATGTCTTTTCACATTTTCCTGAGCTGGCCATTTAGTACGCAGTTAGTAGTCTGGTCTGTACATACCTCTGTCCCATACAGCTCTCTCTCTTTCACTCGCTCTCTCTCTCTCTCTCTGTCTCAACAATGTTCTACTCACTCATCTGATACAACTATGGACCTCAACACATCAGTGGATGGATAATACAGCTGTGCCACGTCATATTTAACTGACATCTCTGTAAAATGACGGCTCAGATTATCTTCTTTTCTTCTTCATTTCTTCTTCATTTGATTTTATTATTCAGTAAGCAACATTATTTCCTTAATGATATCTCCAGAACCACATTAAGATTCCAGCTCATGTTTTTTCCTTTCCAGGATGAACCTTTTCTCATTTATCACCTGTAAATGTTATCGCCAGTACGATGGTTGGTTAAAATGACGTCCTCTGATTTTAATCTCAGGAGCGAGGAGGCGAGGCCGTGGTGCCCGAGCCCCGGGACAAGGTCCAGGCCTTGAGGGATCAGGTGGATGGAGTGAAAAATATCATGACGGAGAACGTGGACCGAATCCTGGCCCGCGGAGAGAGACTGGATGACCTCATGGGCAAGTCTGAGGACCTGCAAGCAGGGGTCAGTCGCACCACATGACATGGTGTTATTTTCTCTCCCACATCCATCAGTGAGTCTTTTGACGTGCAACAAGGTATAAAAGGTTGACTGGCTGGGTAATCATCATCACATAAACCAGTATAACCAGTCAGGAGATAACATCCAGTATGTAACGCACAAATGCCCCTGCAGTCTGAGGCTCCAGTGCCGTAGAGTTCAAGTTGTGTGGGTATTTTGAGTTCTTCGAGCAAGAAGTGGCTCTGATGATAATAACAGTGAGTCACAGCCTGTGGATCTATCATCAGACAAAAAGCTACCGGCCTGAAACCCACTGAAATAAAACAAGTACAGCTGTTATTTATGTAACTGATTGCATCTGTGTTCTGTGTACCTGCCGTTTGTCTTCATAGAGCAGACTGACCACCCTCTTTAAACCTGTAATTCTAGTTTCACGTTTCAGGAAGTGCTTCTCAGTGTCTACATGTTTCCATCCCAGCCTTTATCACTGCTGTTTTTTTACTTGAAGCAGGATGTAGTTCTAAAAATGACTTCAGCCATGCCACTGCCAAGTCAGAGACAAGAAACCACAAGGTCAAGAATGAATGAAATGCAGCCTGTTGAGTTTGACCGGTCAAAAACGCATTATATCACATGCAGTACATAAAACTGTGCATCATAACAATAACTGCTGGATATTATTTTATCAACGAAAGAAATACATCCAATTATTTCACTATGGTTTTCATATTAAATAATAGTCAAACGGCATCGTCGATTTATTACACCCTTGACCAAGTGACGTAGATCTGGGCCCAACCCCTATTCACCTCTTAGCCTTCCCCCTTACCCCTCCTCCTTGGCCCTTGCACTTGGCACTACCCCTTGAAATGGAGCTGCAAGGGGTAGGGGTTGAAACATTCTCCTATGAAATGGGACAACCCTTCGTGACCTGTTCCGTCATCAGCAGCCATCGATGGCGCTATAAACAGATACAACTTTGTTTCTGAAATAATTCGCCATGCCGTCAGTAGGTGTATCCATCTCTGTTGCGTTGGCTTTGGTCATTGTTATGGAAAAAATAATACTCTACTAATTCGTCTAAAATAAAAAAGGGTCAGTTCAAGCGATCAGTGTCTTCAAGGAAGAAACTTTATTGGAGCTCCAGTAAAGGGGTACAGATCAGAAAGAGGCTGAGGCTGTCTGAGAGTCCCAAAAATCATCTGAGTTTCTGTGTCTTATATCAGAGCCAGAGAGACCCAGAACTCAGAGATAAGGCCTCTCTGAGAGTCTGTGAGATCTCAATTTTACCCCCCCCCCAAATGTCACACTGGTCTGTGGCCTAAACACAACAGATAAGTAAGGTAATAAAAGGTTAAGAATTTACAGGTGTCATAAACTACAAAGAAAGTCATCCACTCTTATGTGGTCTGTGCGAAGACAAAGGGAATACATGTAAAAGCCTATGTGACAAATAGAATGCATGCGAATATATATAGAATACATGTAACTTCCTCTACATCATCTTTTTGCAGCTATCGACTATAAACCCCAGAAACGCGATCTATAACGTATTGAAACGGCGTTCACTGGTCGATCAAATGATTAAGTGTTTTACGAAGAAAATGCGTACATTTGTGTGTTTCTTTCATCACGCTGCTGCACTTTTTTGGCTCTGTTTACGTCCATCTTGCTAATGATTCGAACAGAATTATGGGAAATTTGTCCTACCCCTCTGTTCGTAGTGTGGTCTTGAAAAATCTCTGTTTCGAGGGCTATGTGTTTATCTATATATCTAATTGAGAATCGGTTCGAGAATCACTTGTACACCCAAAACAGAGGGATAGGGATAAGGGAGGGCCAAGGGGTGAATCGGGATTCAGTCCTGGTTTTGGTCCCCATGTGCTAAGTGCTAATGCTAATGTTAGGTCATGTGTGTATAAGCAAAAACCAGAAACTGAAGATCCCTGATGAAGTGAGTTAATCTTAACTTGTGCATCTGTAACTAATGCCGTATTTCCATTCCATGGAACCGGCTCGACTCAGCTCGACTCAGGTACCAGGTCCTATTCCTGGAGACTGTTTCCATTACAGGATACTACCAACTTTACAGTACCTGGACGTCATAGCGATGCGGTGCGTTACTTCTGTGTTGTCTGCTCAGAGAATTGCTGATAAACTCGCCCATTGCGTGTTGTCTCGTGAAGTTAATGCTGAATTGTCACATCTGAACCTCCTCGACAAACCATGATGTAGTTTTGCGGGCTGTCATCATGTGGATTAACCTACCGCTATTTTTACTGAAAACTTCTGCATCTGTTTTTTTGTAAAACTGTGGGTCACAGAGACAACTCTCTGACCAATTAGTGGTCTGCAGTGTGTACACGTCACATTTTAGTATCTGGTCCCCACTCCTGGAACCTCAGCGGAGGTGATACCAAAAAACTAGTACCGGGTACCAGATTCCAGGTCCTTTTCGTAATGGAAACGCAAAAAGGCCAAGTCGAGTCGAGTCGAGCTAGTACCATGTAGTGGAAACACGGCATAAGTAGCTTACTTGTCTGTGCTGTAGAACAACACTGTTCACTAAATGGGATTAAAATACACGACTCATCCTCATTGACTATGTTTACATGCATAAAATATTCTAGTTATTACCCTTATTCTGAAAAAGACAGTTCCTAATAAACTGTTTACATGACCAACAAAAATGACCATTCTACTGATGGTTTTTTGGTAGTAGATGTTCCACAGCTTCCCTCTTCTGTTTCTTCCAGCACTGTATTAGTTAATTTCTCTGCGTTTGCTAATATTCAGTACCGTCTGTATCTTCTTTCATAATGTTTAACAATACTTCTCATTCCAGTAAGAACTTCCTTTGCATTATCTCCAAATATAGATAAATATATTAGAACCTGCAGAAAAACACATATTACATTCATTTTCTGAATGTGTTGCATCTGTGTCCAAACACTCCTTAAATATAAAGTTCACATAACATCAGTATTTTATTCTCATGGACTTCCTCATGTCATTGGTTCAGGCTCAACACTTCAAGCAGACATCTCAGAAAGTGGCTCGCTCCTACTGGTGGAAGAATGTCAAGCTGATCGTGGTCATCGTGGTCATCGTCCTCATCATCGTCCTCATCATCATACTGTTGGCCACCGGCGTCATCCCCACCAGCGCCCCCGTGCCTCCTATAGTCAACCCCACCGGCAAGCCATAAACCCATATGAACCTCCACATCCTGTACAGTGCAGTCTAGAAAATGACACATGCAAACCCCTGCTGTCTGGTGAAACCTTTACTGCTTCGGCGCTAGCTTCTACTTTATTTCTGCTGTGGTTTAATGAAAGTTGATTATACATGCATCAGGAAACCCCGTCAAAGCACACAGGTCCTGCCAACAGCTTAGCATTTCCAACATGTTTCAAGGTTTGAGGTCTTTGCCCGGCAGCAGTGAAAACATTGTCCCCGTTCTCAAAAGGCAGTTTCTAAGCACCGTAGTCGGCTCCTTTTTGTTGAACTGTTGAACCACTAACAGTTATTTCATCAAAGAGGAACATAGTGGGTCCTGTTTGCACATTCTGGTTGTCTGTAACGTTATCACTAAAATGCACCTTTTACAGTTTGTAGAGTGAATAAAAAGAAAAATGCAGTGCCTTAAAGAAATCACCAGGGCCTTACAATCACAAAAGCAAAACTGTAATGATTTAGGTTCTAAAATATTTAAATAAGAATAGTGTCTGTTACTGTCTGTGGACTTTTAATATGCTTTCAGTTCCTAAAAATAGTTGGCATTACACTGTAATTCTTTTTTATACCGCTTAAATGTGTACATGTAGCACTGCTTTAGTTCTTTCAAAGATGCTATAATTAGCTTCTTTATTTAGTATTGTTGGATAGTGGAATAATTATGCTCAAATATCTGCTTTAGGGCAAAAAAAATTACATAAATTCAAAATGTTTGGAACTGTGATGACTTTCCGATCGCTGAAGTGGGAGACCAGTGATGACCACACTAACATGCACATCAGATTTATTTAGAACGATCACATTAAGGTTCAGTGGGAGAGATTTAGGAGAACGAATTCACAGAAATGGGAGTGTTGAGTCAACTTTTATTTAGTAAAATAAAACTTTTAATTGATAAAAGGCGACTGATAAACATTGAGGTAAAGGCCTCATTTGCAGCTTAACTATGGTGGTGACATTTAAATTATCATATAAATTAGTTGAACGAGTTGCAACGAGACATCTGAATAAGCCATGGTGATGGAAACAATAGAAGGCAATATATTCATGATTATGTTTTCATTGCGGTGTAATCAGCTGAAAATAAGAAATGTGTTTATGTCGCCGTAGAACGAGCGGTTTATATCTACAGAGAGTCTGATTTGTTGAGGCATCATATTTGCACAGTAGCTTAGATTGGACTTGTCTGTTACTGTCACAGACTGTTAAAAGTGTGAAAAAATAACCCCCATAACTTAAAAAAAAAAAAAAAACAGAAAATGGACAAATCACTGCCTCTGAGTACGTTTTATATCTTGCACATTTTTCAAAGTGGGAAAAGAAGCGTTCAGTTTGCATCTTCACCCCTAGATGTCACCAAATACCATACGCTGAACCTTCCTCACTGCTTAAACTCTACAAATACCACAGCTCTTAAGTCTATTTTCTTAACTAAGGTCAAGCGGCATAGATCACTGACAGAAAACACCAGTAGTTTTTATTCAACAGACCACCGGCAGCATCTGTTAAAGGTTAGCTGCTTCGGCATGTGTTGAAAGATCAGGTTCCTCCAGCCGACCAGCTGAGAGAGACATGTCCACCCGCTCCGTGACTCCCTCTGCTGGGCCTGTGTCAACCAACAGAAGCTCACAGACTCACATTATAACCAAACAATCCTCTCCCTCCTGCCTCTGCTGTTTTAGCACCAGTTAGGCTTCTGACAGGTCCCATTAATCCCATTATGAAGTGTATATACTCTGCATATTCTCATCTCTATATGTATATTTGATAAAGCCTTTAACTAGTATGTTAATGAAGGTATCTGTTCTTTAGAGGCTATTTATTTAACACTTAATGTTATTCATCGGCTTTTCTTCTTCAATCTAAAACAGACCAATTAAAAGATGTGATTTCAGAGTCGATGTCAACGTGAATTCATTAGAAGAACATACACTGCACAGACTGAGCTGGACTTTTTTTTTTCCCCTTCACGCTGGAATATGTAGACTATGTGAGAACAAAACCTCTATTATGTTCTTTTTACATTCCTCTGGAACGCAGTAGGGCTTATCTTATTACCTGTTCACAGCCTGCAGGTCGGATTCATGCTGTTAAGACCAAGTTCATTTAATTCAGACTCCAACGGCAGCAGGTCTGTTACTGAAAAGACGTCCTCCACTGGGTTTAATGCAAAAACAGATGAAGACTCTTGTCCACTGGCCTGTGATGAATGTATGGTTGGCAGAATTTATGAGGGTCCTGCTTTGATGATTTGTGGTATGGTATGGTTTTATTGGTCTGAATAAATAGTATTTACTTTGCTCGGATGTGATTATGTTGCTTTTTTTTTGTAAATTTCCACAAGATGGAGCCAGAGAATCCAATCCACTTTATTTCTATATCCCGTTTAAACAAGAAGAATGTTTCCAAAGTACTACACATCATAAAAACAATAAAAGAATTAAAAGGAATACAAAAAACAATAAATAAGTACATAAAACTACGACAATACCCTAAATCAGGGGTGTCAAACTCATTTTAGTTCAGGGGCCACATTGAGCCAAGTTTAATCTGAAGTGGGCCAGACCAGTAAAATAATAACAGTGAAAAAAGTAAAATTATATATTATCAGGTTTACATCTACATAGTTTCCTTAAAAATCTGAATGACATGAACAACTTGAATTGTCTGAAGAAAAACAAGTGCAATTTTAACAATATTCTGCCTCGGTTTAACAGTTTATCATTTACACATGTGCATTACAATCACACAAAACATTTAGTAACAGGCAGAATATTGGTAAAATTGCATTTACTTTTCTTAAGACATTTCCGTTTGTTCATATTTCTTCAGGTTATTGACGTTTTTTGTAAAAGTATAGTTTGGTAATGTAAACATTTTCATGTAATTTTACTTTTTTTACACTAAAAAAACAAAGAGGATTGTCATTATTTATAGGTTGTTATGATAATATTTTACTGGTCTGACCCACTTGAAATCTAATTGGACTGTATGTGGAACCTGAATTAAAATGATTTTGACACCATTGATTGTTAATATCTTCAGTGTAATTTTTGCATTTCATAAATTTCATCCTGTGGGCCGGATTGGACCCTTTGGTGGGCCGGATTTGGGCCCCAGGCCGCATGTTTGACACCTGTGCTCTAAAAAAAAACAAAATCAAATAGTGGGGGAGGGGGTTGCTTAAGTTTGGTTTGTTCCAAAAAAAATAAGGAAATGTAATAAGTATAAATGTTATGTAAAGTTTTTCACTAAGTTACAAAGTTTTGACGTGTTCAGGTATGAAGGAGTATAAGTGATTTTGTTCTTATCACAATTTTTCAGTTTTTTCAACTTAGAAAATAGCTAAAATTTAATCACAAAAAAACGACAGTTGATATATTTGTCGTAAAGAAGCTAAACGGTGTATATTTACTTTAACATGATTGACAATAAAACAGCAATTACAGCAGTTATTTTGTATGTAGGTTCTGTGCTTCCAAAAACATTTACTGCAGAACATCACCTGAAAATCATAAAAATCATACTCTTAAGTTTGTATTTATTTCAATTATCTCAGTTGCCCAAAATAATACAGTATAGAGTGAGTAGTATTTGCCCTAAAATCTTTACAAAAGTGCACTGTAAGCCCAGATAAGTTGAGTTTACTTCAAAAAAAAAAAAAAAGAGAAAAGACAAAAAGGTTGCCTTAAAATAATTAAGTAATGATTAAGTACATTTAACTTAAAATCTTAGTTAAATGTAAGTTAAATGTACTTAAAAAGTTCATTAATTAATTTCTTAATTTTTTGAAGGCAGCTACTATTTTTTTAAAGGAGTGATATTTTGCTTTCTTTTTTTTTTTTTAAATGGAATTATGCATTTTCAAACATTTCTTTGTGGTCTACATAAACTGTAAATGCTCTGCTCGGGTCTGAATTCTTCATTAATTCAACTCCACAGGTCCATCTTCAACCCTATTTCTGAGTAATGACACCAGAAAGGTAATTTTGAGCGCTGGCCCTTTAAATGCACATGAGCCACTTCAGGCTCCACCCCCTCCAGGTTGTTGGTTGTGCTGCTCTGTCCCGTTCAACCAACAACTGAACATTTTAGGTAATCGGCTCGAAGTTTGGACATATTTACCTCCGCCAAGGAGGTTATGTTTTTGCCAGGGTTTGTTTGTTTGTTTGTTTGTTTGTCTGTCTGTCTGTTTGTCTGTCCGTTAGTGTGCAACATAACTCAAAAAGTTATGGACAGATTTGGATGAAATTTTCAGGGTTTGTTGGAAATGGGATAAGGAAGAAATGATTAAATTTTGGTGGTGATCGGGGGTGGGGTGGGGGCCACTGATCAGCCTTGGCGGAGGTCTGCGCTCTCCGAGTGCTTCTAGTTTCAGTATGGACTACAATCACTGCTGCTGATAAACAATTATGTCGTACTCGGAGAAATGTTCTTCCAAAGTCTTGACCTTATATGTGCAAATGTCATGACTTAACTAATTATAGATGTAAGAAATTAAGCAGGAATTAAAACAGGTTGTAGAAATCCACTCGATTTTTGTCAAAATGAATATAAAGATCGCTTTGCAGCACCTGAAGGATTCAAATTCAAACTTTATGAACTATTAGGGTCCAAATACACAAATAAATGAACCAAAGACTCATAAAAGTGGGTTTAGCAAAATATGACCCCTTTAAGTGAACTCAGTTTAATTCACAGTGAAGGAGGAATGTCACTGTTTTTCTTGATGCCATTATGGTTGAATAGTTGGTATTGTGTTTTATTGTTCATTGTGTATCATGTATGTTTTTAATGTTTTTTGGACTTTGTATGGCAGCTACCTTGGCCAGGACTCCCTTGTAAAAGAGATTCCTAATCTCAGTGGGACTTCCTGGTTAAACAAAGGTAAAATAAATGAATAAAAACTCATCCGGGCTCACAGTGTGAGATAAAAAGGGTAAAAGATGCAGCATCGAAAACAAATAAGAATGAGGAAACTGAATAGATTTAGAATGATTATAAAGATGAGCATAAAACAAAACAGAACTTCAAATCTCAATTTGATCTGAGCTTTTTGATCCAGTTTGACCAGTGGGATGATGGGGAAAAAAAACATGATAACCAAAAAATAGAAGGATTTGACTCAGGAGAAACTAAGTTTTCATAGCAAACATTTCATTGACCACAGATGTCAAACATGCGGCCCAGGGCCAAATCCAGCCTGCCAAAGGGTCCAGTCCGACCCCTGGGATGAATTTGTGAAATGCAAAAATTACACTGAAGATATGAATCATTTTAGTTCAGGTTCCACAAACAGACCAGTTTCATCTCCAGTGGGTCGGATCAGTAAAATGCAATCAAAATAACCTATAAATACTCACAACTCCAAATTTTTCCCTTTGTAAATGTCAAAATTTTCATGTCATTTTACTGTATTTACACTAAAACAAACCAATATTTCACAAAAACAAATAACCTCAACAAATATGAACACTTTGAAATGCCTGTAGTGTAATTTTAACAATATTCTAACTGTTATTTAATGTTTTGTGTATTTGTAGATCCACTGTGATCTGTACATTGCAATTTACATGTGTAAATGATAAACAGACATAATATTGTTAAAATTGTACTTAGTTTTCTTAAGAAATTTCAGTTTGTTCATGGTATTCACAGTGTTTTAAAGGATAGTTAGTAAATGTAAATATTTTCATTGCATAATTTTACTTTTTTTCGCTCTAAAACATAGAAGAAAGTTTGGAGTTGACATTATTTATATATTTATATATTATTATTTTATTATTTCACTGGTCCGGCCCACCGCAGATCAAATTTGGCATTATGTGGCCCCTAAACTACAATGAGTTTGACACCCCTGCATTAGATCATATAGACATGTGGTGATTAACTTTGTAAAATGGGATTCAGGTAATTACAGAATGCATTTCCATAAAGTAGAGATGAAGTTTTGAGATTTATATAAAAAATCTGAGGTGGAAGTCACTAAATCACACACATCATATACACCTGATCATATGGTACATCACTATTATTTCACTGTTTCAGTATTCAAGTGTGAAACTTTAGTGGTTTTAGTTTTCATTCATACCAAGATGACAAATCTGGGCTTGTACTGGATTTTCACTGAGCATTAGTCAGAGGTTAGTGTTTGCACTTACAGTAAAAGAAAAGACTCATGCACATCAAACGTTCTGGTAAATCATAACAGCAACTACACTTCTGTTTACATGTAATGGGCCTGACACTTCAGTGGTGTAAAGTAACTCACTGAGGAGTAAATATTCAGTGTAGAAGAATGATCTGTAAATTATAAAGAGAAAGACAGACTGTTTTAATGCAGGGGGGTCAAACTCCTTTTAGTTCAGGGGCCACATTCAGCCCAATTTGATCTCAAGGGCTGGACCAGTAGAATAGAATAGAATAGAATAGAATAGAATAGAATAGAATGCTTTTATTGTCATTATACACATGTACAATGAAATTAAAAGTTCAAGGTGACTTTATTTGTACCCGTGGGTAGATTTGTTTTGCAGCAAGCTTTCACTCACTGCCGGTCGCTGCGTGCGCATGCGCCCAACACAAATCCTTCGAAAGAATTACAGTGAAGATAATGCAAGCACATACATCACAGACATAAGACATTATAAACACAGTACATGTGGTCACGTGATGGAACTTTTTCAATGGATTTGGTTGTGGGAGGGGGACAGGAAGAGAAGAAGAATGTTGTGAGGCAGACGGAGATGGGGGGGGGGGGGGGGTTAAATGCTTGTATGTGGTGGTAAAAGACGACTCTCTTGTGGTGCAAGTAACATGAAAAAACCTATAAATTAAACAACTAAAAAAAACAACTCCACATTTTTCCTCTTTCTTTTAGTGCAAAACAGTGAACTTAAATTCTGAAAATGTTTACACTTACATACTATCCTTTCACAAAAAATGCGAATAATCTGGAAAACCTGAAATTTCTTAAGAAAAATAATATGACTGTGTTGCTTCTGAACGTCCAAATGGATCATATCTGATGACCATGAAAAGATGATAAACTGTATTTTACCTTAACCCTCTGGTATCCGGGTGTGCGTTTTAGGCACACTTTGCACTTTGTTTTAAAAAACTTAGTTTTATTTTCACAATTTAAATAAGGTTAGAATTCAAAAGTTGTTCATTTTTGCGTGATCTGGCCACCAACTAAAATTTGCACATTGTAAACAAAAGAAAATTACCAGACTAGCATCTGTCTCCCAAGTGTGCCTAAAACGCAGCAATTCTTCCATTTGATATGTATGATTAGGGCTGACCTTGATTTACAAAAATAAAATCAAATTAGAGCAGAAAAATAAATCAATATATAATATTTAATAGTTTGATTTATGGGTGTGCATTTTACGCACACTTGGTGACAGATGTTAGTATTTTTGAACATCTGACCTAGCGCCAAAAATAATAATGCAAATTAACCAATGTTGGAGTTAATCATTGACATATGCCAGGCTGCAAAAATCAAATAATATGTGATCCACTTTTTATGTAGTATATTGAAAAAAAACTTTTTTTGTTTTTTTTGCATCCAAAAAATGGTTTGTTTACATTACAAACATGCCATTTAAAGGGTTAAAAAATGTGACAATTATTGAGTATTTGGTATTTTTATTTACAGCTGAAGTTGATGAAATAGAAAAAAGTGTAAAAGAATTAAAAACAAACTGTATGAAAATTTTTTTGACATTATTCCACAAGTGTGCCAAAAAGGCACACTTGGTGCTTAGTAAGGGCCTTGCTGGACGGGATACTGGAGGGTTAATTATATACATGTATTGACAGGATCAGTAGATCAACAGGTATTAAACATTAGAGTTGAGTAGATGCTTTTGGACACCAGTGGCTGTTTGGGTTTTCATGGGTTAATAATGGTATAAAACTTTGATTATTGAGTGGAATTTCACATAATGATGTTTAAATTGATGTGTTGCCTAAATCATTCAGAAAATACTGTAATTTTATTGCTGACTAATCTTGCACATAATGCTGTGTGGTACACATCTGTGTTCTGGAAACACTGGTATGACTGCCTCTGGAAAGTGTACAGGGTGGGGAAGCAAAATTGACAATATTTTGAGGCAGGGATTGAAAGACAGTGTATGACCAATTAGTTTATTGAAAGTCATGAGAATTTATTTGCCACAAGAAAACTGACATAATAGAAAATGTTTTTATTCTGTGTCCTCCTTCTTTCTCAATAACTGCCTTCACACGCTTCCTGAAACTTGCGCAAGTGTTCCTCAAATACTCGGGTGACAACTTCTCCCATTCTTCTTTAATAGTATCTTCCAGACTTTCTCGTAATAGTTTTGCTCATAGTCATTCTCTTCTTTCCATTATAAACAGTCTTTATGGACACTCCAACTATTTTTGAAATCTCCTTTGGTGTGACGAGTGCATTCAGCAAATCACACACTCTTTGACGTTTGCTTTCCTGATTACTCATATGGGCAAAAGTTTCCGAAAAGGTATGGATAATAGTGTTAGGTATGATTATGACATCAATATATGTTTGGTTTCAAAACAACTGACGTAGTGCCTGCTGAGAAAAAACAACTAAATGTTCATTGTAAATTTTGCTTCCTCACCCTGTAGAGGGGGTTATTGTGTTTGCATTTATCTGTTTGCTTTTTAATGTGGACCATGAGTCTATAATAAAGCTAATCTATCTATCTATCTATCTATCTATCTATCTATCTATCTATCTATCTATCTATCTATCTATCTATCTATCTATCTATCTATCTATCTATCTATCTATCTACACTGAACAAAAATATAAACGCACCACTTTTGTTTTTGCTCCCATTTTTCATGAGCTGAACTCAAAGATCTAAAACTTTTTCTATGTACACAAAAGGCCTATTTCTCTCAAATATTGTTCATAAATTTGTCTAAATCTGTGTTAGTGAGCACTTCTCCTTTGTCCTTTGCTGAGATAATCCATCCACCTCACAGGTGTGGCATATCAAGATGCTGATTAGACAGCAGGATTATTGCACAGGTGTGACTTAGGCTGGCCACAATAAAAGGCCACTCTAAAATGTGCAGTTTTACTGTATTGGGTGGTCCAGGGGGGGTCAGAAAACCAGTCAGTATTTGGTGTGACCACCATTTTCCTCGCACAGTCTTCTTCATGAATTCTCTGAAACAGCTTTGGAGATGGTTTATGGTAGAGAAATGAACATTCAATTCACAGGCAAAAGCTCTGGTGGAGATTCCTGAAGTCAGCATGCCAATTGCATATTCCCTCAAAACTTGTGACATCTGTGGTATTGTGCTGTGTGATAAAACTGCACATCTTAGAGTGGCCTTTTATTGTGGCCAGCCTAAGGCACACCTGTGCAAAAATCGTGCTGTCTAATCAGCATCTTGATATGCCACACCTGTGAGGTGGATGGATTATCTCAGCAAAGAAGAAGTGTTCACTAACACAAACTTAGACAGATTTGTGAACAATATTTGAGAGAAATAAACCTTGTGTGTACACAGAAAAAGTTTTAGATCTTTGAGTTCAGCTCATGAAAAATGGGAGCAAAAACAAAAGTGGTGCATTTATATTTTTGTTCAGTGTATCTAGTTTTTGCAGGTGTCACGGCCCATCCTTTCATTTTCCTGTCCTTCTAGTTGCTCTACCTCTAGGTTCTGCAGGTGTGGTGTTTCCAGTAATCACCAGGCCTCTCTCTCTCTTCCTGCTCATTTTGTTCCTTTGTTCTTTCTGTGTGCTCTTCACCTGGTCAGGTGGTGATTACTTTTGGCCGTCTTCAGTTGGTACTACTATTTTTGATTTTCAGATAATTTACAATAAGATTTAGTTAATTGTTCTTGGTGTATTTTCCTTTTTTGTTGTGGTTTTGAGTCAGGTCATGACACAGAAAGTACCAGATTTTAATTTAAATACGCTGGATGCGCCACAGTCAAACTCACCAAGAGACACAACAGTCATGGTAAGTGAATATTAATGTGATCTTCATGGCTGTACTCTGTTGCTTATCCATTAAACAGTAATTAGAGTGCTTGGCAAACTATATGAACATTTGAAACAGTAAATAATTATTATCAAGTGAAACTGGATCATGAAAAAACAAATACATAGAAGAGCTGAAGTGTTCACAGCAAGAAAATGAATGAAAATTGTGATTTAAATAAAGTGAAATGTATAGTCACGAAAGCAATAAAGCACATCAGAAATATTTCTAGCAGTAGAGGGAAATATTGTATCAGGTAAACAAAACAGCAAAATTTGATTTGACTAAGCATCAAAATTGTCATGAGAATAAAAATGAAGCATTTTAGGATTTTCTTTTTGTGTTTTGTTCCACGTTGAAAGTGCATAATGAATAAGAGAGAAGGAAATGGAGGAAGATTTAATAGATTGGACAATACAAAAGATTACTAAAATATCTATAGAAACACAAGAAACATTCTGATAAAGATGTTTAAATGATTAAATTATTTTAAAAAAGTGCAATTTGTTTATATGTTGTTTTTTTTTTGTTTTGTTTTGTTTTTTACAAAGTAAGGTCCCATGGGCCACAACAGGAAGGTTCTCTCTTTTTTTTTTTTTTTTTTTTTTTTTTTTTTATGATATTTTAGTTATTCCATCTTTGACATATAGAGATGTTTTAAAATGTAAGTTTATGAGTTCAAAAAAAAGTAAAAAGTCAAGTCAGCTTATGGTAAAACTGTTGAAGTATCAGAATAGAATGACAACTTACCCAAAAATCATAGAGATGACATCATAGTAACTGTCCAGATAGCAAACAAGCATTGAAACGATGTAATATCAACATTGCATTGTCGACTTTAGATCATTGAACCAACGTCGGATTTCGATGTTAATTCCTCTAATGTCCGCAGCTTCAACATGACCAGATTTGTACTGATTTTCAATTGTTTTAATACTTTTTTAACCTCACTTTTGAAGATTTAGGTCAAATATGCAGAGGCAGTAGCAGTTTTGATGTTGAAGACGTGTATCATGTGATTACAGATGCAGTCCATTCAGCTGTTTAAACACAGAATGTTTCTTCATTGCCTTTGCCATAAACCATGACTATCATGGCTTTAAAAATGATCTTTTATACTGACAAACTTCAAATGTGGGTCCGATCAAGTGGTAACAGTGTCTGTCATGTTAGCAGAGTAACTTACATCCATGTATTATGCATATTTGAGCTGGTATTTGGAAGCACTTTAACATTATGTATAACAAAATGTGAGGAGATAAAACTTAAGTGAAAAACGTCAAATTATTGCTCAGTAACATGAAACAAGTAGGACAAAACCTTTTTGATATTATGTTCAACTATGCTGAAAATACATTTTGGAGTAAAATATTGAAAGTCTCTGTTTTATTGACATGAGAATGTGGTAACACATGGACAGGTTGCCATAGTAACACATGGACGACTCTTTACCTTTGTATGCATCACTCAACATGTTGACTTATTTTTTAAAAACAAGCCAGATATAACCACAATGCTTTATTTATTTACAACTTGTGCTGGTCCATACTGATATAGGTAAATTACAAATAAAGAGTAATTTCTCAGTAACAGTTCACAGATCAGTCTTTTTAAATGTGACCAGTGTATGAATTCACAAACTTCATCATTTAGAATTTTAATTTCTCAAAGTATTGGAGTCTTTTGCTTGTTAATTTAATGCAGCCTAGCAGAAGGTTCAGAACTTCTCCTATAGTGTGTAAGTGGTATTTTAAAAGTGGATAACAGCTCCATAAAATAGAGATCTTTAGCTAAAAAATGAGCCCACTTAATAAATGATGTGTGCAAATTTACTTTTTCATGCTGATGTTCACTTTCGCTTGATCGGACCCACGTGTAAATGGAGACGTGTCAAATGCGATTGAAAAATTGTAAGGCTTTTGACCGCCATTCATCATTTTTGATGATTTTTTCACATCTGTCTTATTGTGTTACAGTGTGGAGCCAAGCCTCAGTGGCTGTGGTTCAACGTGTCATTTCTCTGTATAACCAAGCCTTAAAAATAATGGCTAAAAACCCCAGGAGATGGCACCACTGTCACATACTGAAGCAGTATCATCTGCTCAGTTCTGATAATTTGATAAAATTCTCAAACCTGAAACTGTTTTTTAAATGTTTACAGAACTTAGCACCAGAGATTTTATGCAAATTAATCATGAGACAAAATAATGGCAGGAACACCAGGGCCCGTATTCGTAAAGATTCTGAGAATCCTCTCATAGAGCTCCTAACTTCACCTAAAAATTCCTAGCAAGGAGTCTTAGCTTAGGAGTGATTCCAGAACACTCTCAGAGAACTCTGAGCGAGGAATGGACAGAAGTTCTCATCTTAGTGAGGAGGTGTATTTGACCCCGTTGCTAAGTATGAGTCATCATTTCAAAAGCTGTGGTTGGTTGATCCTAAAACTAGAAAAAAATATACTTTTGGTGATAATGGGCAAGGGATGGACCCTCGAATCAATAAACTTAATCATAGAATCTAATCTTATGAAGACTGTGTAATTGTAAATAATATTTCAAACAAAAGAAAATATCTGTTCAATGAATAGTAAGCTATACTTTAAAATTATCTGACAAAATGTGTGAAAAAAACTCAGGCCCACTGGCACAGTATTCACATAGCAATAGTTTTATTTATTTGCTTATATTAATTTGCATATTGGTAATTTTTGCACTTTCAACATTTCAGCTCAATTTGGTATTAACGAGGGTAAACTGGCTCAGCTTTCATCAGTGTCTGTGATTGCTGACTGGCCTCAGGAGGTTGTGACCCTGCAGATGGAGGGTTGTGACAGACTCAGGTCATCACTGCTGCATTGTTGCATTTTCCCTGTTGCCGAATACCTCAGTGTAGTGATGATTTTCATTTGGGGTGGTGTTGCATTGTGGCGTTGGGTTGGAGAAGGAAGTGCATCTCTAATGAGATCAACCGCAAACATGATTCCTGCACGATCCAATCTGTAGCGTGTAATTAATTCACTGTCATCCAGTGTTTGCAGAATATCCCTCCTTCCTCTTCCGTCGGCCATTTTGTCCTCTGCTTAGGGAACTCCTAAGCCCCTTAAAAGTCCTCTTCCCTGCTCTTAACAGATCTCACCTTAGGAGCTCTCTTAAGGGTTAGGATTCTTTAGGAATAGCTTTTATCTTTACTAGGATCTACTCTTCATTTTTAGGAGAAATTCTAAGAAAACATCATGATTCTAAGAATTTTCTAAGAATTTGGCCACTAGGAGCAACTCTTTGCGCTAAGAATCTTTAGGAATACGGGCCCAGGGGTGTAACCAGTGGTAACTGCAAAATCACATATCAAAAGACCTCCATAGGGCAGTCAGTGTTCTCTATAAAAGGCTCTCAAATATGGAACACACTGCCCACAGAAATAAAATTAACATAAGATATGAAAAAAACTTTTGACAAAAGCATCAAAGGCTGGCTAAAGCAAAATCAGAGATGTGAGCATTTTTAACAATTCTGATTTTACTGCAACTTTATGTAACTTTTATGTGACTTTAAATATTTACATATGCTCTACTCCTGTTTATTTATTTATATACAGGGCGGGGAAGCAAAATTTACAATATGTTGAGACAGGGACTGAAAGACAGTGTATGACCAATTAGTTTATTGAAAGTCATGAGAATTTATTTGCCACAAGAAAATTGACATAATAGAAAATGTTTTTATTCTATGTGTCCTCCTTCTTTCTCAATAACTGCCTTCACACGCTTCCTGAAACTTGCGCAAGTGTTCCTCAAATATTCGGGTGACAACTTCTCCCATTCTTCTTTAATAGTATCTTCCAGACTTTCTCGTAATAGTTTTGCTCATAGTCATTCTCTTCTTTCCATTATAAACAGTCTTTATGGACACTCCAACTATTTTTGAAATCTCCTTTGGTGTGACGAGTGCATTCAGCAAATCACACACTCTTTGACGTTTGCTTTCCTGATTACTCATATGGGCAAAAGTTTCTGAAAAGGTATGGATAATAGTGTTAGGTATGATTATGACATCAATATATGTTTGGTTTCAAAACAATTGACGTAGTGCCTGCTGAGAAAAAACAACTAAATGTTCATTGTAAATTTTGCTTCCCCACCCTGTATATATAATTTTTTTTTTTTTTTTTACATCTGTGATTGTACATTGTCATTTTATGCAACCTTAAATCTTTCTTTCTTTCTTTCTTTCTTTCTCTGCTAAAAGCCTAACTAGGAACTGGAGATAGAAACTAGCCGTAGTTATAATCTCTTTATGTGAATCATCAGTTACTACAGTTTGTTTGTAACATGTAGAAGTTAAACTATGTAATTTGCATTGTCCCTATCAAATAAACTTTATAAATAAATAAATAAATACACCTTTTTTTCCCCCAAAATTAGGTTCCATCCAGCACAGTGAAAGAGCTCTCCACTGACATAAATTTGTAGCTTAAGATTTCTACTGAGGCCTAATGACCACTGTTTCATTGCTGTGTTGCTAAAAGACACCAAATACAACTGACCAGCTGTTTGATGATGCATAAATTACTCAAAAACTTTGTTCCTTAAATATACATACTGGCATACATGCAGTCCATAACCCTTTTTCTGCTGTACCACAGGAACTCGAGGAAGCAGTATCAGAGCCCACACCACAGACAACGATGGAGACCCTTTATAAAAAGATAGAGGAGGTCAAAGAGGAGATGACGAAGAATGTGAAACAAGTACTAGACCGCAACGACAACCTGGATACACTGAACAAAACATCAGAAGACCTGAAAAAATGGGTCAGTCTCCTGGTATTTTACTTCATTTGTGCTGTTCTATCACACATAAATAAAATAGAAAACAGTTAAAGGTGTTGCCACATTTTTTAAAAAATACACTTATTATTAACGTAAACATTATTGACCTATTATAGACCTAAACAGCCATTGGCAACCAAACACATCCACTGATCTAAAATATTTAATAATTTTTAATTAGGAAAGGTCAAATATAGAGGAAAAAATTATTTGGAAGTTGCTGCAAAAATAGTCCTAGGTCTTTAAAATCCTTTGGTATGTGCTTCCAAAGCAAATAGCACAATAACATTCATCTTCAGTAACACCAGTGTATGAGTTTCAGTTTCAGTCCGTTATGTAAGCGCTGCATAAGGCCATGCAATTTCTCTAGTGTTTTGAAGAGAAAACACAGCTGCACACAGCAATTTTTCTCTCTGTAGTTTTCTATTTTTCAACAATTTCATGGCTCAGATGTTAAATTCTAAACTCTACAAACCAAGCCAGGAATCTTGGTGTAATTATTGTCTCAGACCTGAATTTTAACAACCATTTAAAAGCTATGACTAAGTCTGCCTATTAACCACCTGAAGAACATCACTACAATCACGGGTTTTCTGTCCAAACAAGACACAGAAAAACTTGTTCACGCATTCATTTTCAGTAGGTTAGATGATTGGAATGGTGTCTTCACAGGTCTGAACAAAAAAACCAATCAGGCAACTGCAGCTGATGAAGAATGCTGCTGCCAGAATCTGGACTAATACCAAGAAACTGGACCACATCACACTGGTCCTCAAATCACAGCATTGGCTTCCAGTGAGTTAAAGGATAGAGATCAAATTCTTCATTTCATTTCATAACCTTTGTTTAAACTTGGAGTGTAGAGAACCAAACATAAGGACCAGGACAAAGGTGGTAAAATTAGGAAAAATGATAATTTAATAATGTTAGAAAAATGTTAACACAAGCTCCAAAACATGTCAGTTAACAAAATGAACAAAGATGGGCCCATCTGAGGTCAACTAAACCAAACTGCAACAGAACAAAAACTGACTTAACCAGACAATGAACCCAGGTGGGGCAGCTATGGCTCTGGTGGTAGAGTGGGTCATCCAATAACCGAAGGGTTGGCGGTTCGAAGCCCACTCTGTTCATGTGCTGTTGTGTCCTTGGGCAAGACACTTCACCCTCCTTGCCTCCAGTGCTGCTACTCACACTGGTGTATGAATGTTTGGTGGTGGTCGGAGGCGCAGATTGGCAGCCACACTTCCGTCAGTCTGCCCCAGGGCAGCTGTGGCTACAAATGTAGTTCACCACCGCCAGAGGGAGGATGTGAGCGCTATGAGTATGCGTTCATAGAAAAGCACTATATAAATCTAATTTCACTATTACTATTAAATAGAAAGGGACTAACCCAAATTAAAACACAAGGGGGAGGCATTACACTAAGAAATTAAACCAAACCATTAATTTAGTCAAAATAACATAAAAAGCAAATAGTCATAACTAGACACAAAATACTAACTGTGTGAAACAAATGTGATTTAAACCAAGCATTAAGCAACTAAATTAGCACAAAGAAACAAACAGTCTTCCCATGTCTTAAATGATGGTCAAGCCCATGACTCTGGGAACTCAGGAACCAACGTAAGTAAATAATTAATAATAATAATGATGATAATAATAATAATAATAATAATAATAATAATAATAATAATAATAATAATATGTAAGTAAATAATTCAAACATAACTAATATGTGTGCACCCAAATTGGAATGTTTAAATAAAATACTGGCAACACCACCAGTCGATGGGGTTGGGACCTTTGTGTGGAGTTTGCATGTTCTCCCCATGTCTGCGTGGGTTCTCTCCGGGTACTCCGGCTTCCTCCCACCATCCAAAGACATGCACTGATTGCCCATAGGTGTGAATGTGAGAGATTGTTTGTCTCTGTATGTTCAGCCCTGTGACAAACTGGCGAAATGTCCAGGGTGTACCCTGCCTTCGCCCTTAAGTAGCTGGGATAGGCTCCAAGCGACCCCCGTGACCCTAGTGAGGATAAAGTGGGTTCAGAAAATGAATGAATGAATGTTTTTTTTTAACTTGTCTTGTCCAGCATCCTAACAGCAGAATGGTAGTCTGGCTGCCTTTTGGTGCTGAACAAATTTGCTTTGCCAAGGGTAACTTCATAAAGTATATGAAGCTCCCCTTGCTATTCTACTGTGTTTATTATGAGTTTTGTTGAACCACATTTCGATGCTGGGGGGGGGGGGGGGGGAGACCCTCACAAGAAGGTATCAACAATACAAACAGTAACAACCATGGTGATAATTATAATGGAAACAGTAAGTACAACCAGAACTGCTGTTCTTGATAAACCTGATCTGCACTAACATGTTATCGTGTAAAGCAACAAACAAAACAGTTTTGGTTTTTTTATGCATATTATCTCCATGAAGTGAATAACTAGTATTAGAGTATGTTAAAATGTGGGAAAACATCAGATTAGCAGCATTAAAAATGTTTTTATTGCATAGTTTTCCATATCACTTTCTGATTATTATTTTATTTTATTTATTTATTTTTATGGGCTCAGCTGGCTGACAGGCAGCTGTCTGTACCGATAAGGCAGCAGCCGACACCAACTGTACTCCCAGTCATCATTGCCCATTTTTCTGACATCTTTGCTTGTGTATCCTCTTTTATTTGGACATTTTACCAGGGAGTATCTCACACTACTTTTTTTTTTTTTCTACTTGTCTTGTCCAGCGTCCTAACAGCAGAATGGTAGTCACTTTCTGATATTAGGTTTTAAATACATGTTTCTTTGCTTCAAAAGTTAAATGCATGGGGTCTGGCTGAGTGGACAGTTTTGTAACTGCTTTAAAAAACAAAACAGAACAAAAAAAAAAACTCAATCGCATTGGGTTTTTTTTTTTGTCATGCCTAAAGAGGAATAAAAACACTCAGGAAAAATATTGTGACTAAGGTTTTCATAATTGCATGAAAGGGTTAAATGAACTTTAAAATCGCATTTTATCACTGATGATTTTAATGTCTATTTTAATTTTAATGTTATGTTTTTTTGGTTTTTTTTTTAATTGTATGTTTATTTGGAATGGACAGAAAAGTACAGCGTGACATCACTTAATCAAAATAAAGAACAAGTGGCATTCCAATTTTTTTGGTTTTAGACCAGAAAGAGAGTGACATCCAACATCTGACATAAACGTTCGGAGAAGGACAATCTCTGATCGTGGGTTAGGCCGTGTCAGTCCCTTACAGAATCCACTCTCCTCATAATAATATAATACAATAACATAAAGAAATGCACTGAGGCAGCAAAGGTGGAGACAATTTTCCACTTAGAGCCTGTACTGGCTAAATGCCCAGAACAGACAGAGCCCATGGACGTTCACAGATTCACTTATAGAAGGTTCTGGTACAAGTTAAAGTGAAGAGGAACAGTTCACACATAACTATGTACAAAAATCATGAGGGGAGACATTACCTGCTGCTGCTGTCATAAAAGTAGTCGACAATAGCAGTCACAAAAATAAAATAGGTAAGTTACAAAACAATATTACCAGTAGAATCAAATAAAGTCTGCTCTTGTGGGGGCTATGAATGAGATCCAGTTTTTCCAGATTTGGTAGAATTTGTCTTTTTGGTGTCTTATTTGGTAAGTTAATTTTTCCATCTTAAATATTTCCAAAGTAATTCCAAACCAGTCATCTAGGTTGAGTCGGGCTTAACCATCTTCTTGTAATTGTTTTCTTGCTTGCCACCAAAGTATTTGCAGCAGTTTTATTTCTCTTTTATGTTTCAGAAAAGGAACATGTCCCAGGTACTGTTATGTTTTTAATGTAATTCATGTCTTTTATTTTAACTTTCTCTCATCTTAAATGTATTTTTATGCCTCTCCTGTGATGTTTTTATGTTTTATGTAAAGCATTTTGAATTGTCCTGTACATGAAATGTGCTATGTAAATAAACTTTCCTTGCCTAAATATGTGTCTTTTAAGGTTACAGTGATGAGTTTTTGGGGAAATTAGTGCGACTTGTGTTTTTACAGCTGATTTTCTTGTGTCTTGTTTTTGTTCAGGCTGAAATCTTTGAGTGGAAGACTGGGAAAGTGGCTCAGTCCTACTGCTGGAAGAGAGCCAAGCTGATCACCGTCATTGTGGTTGTTGTCCTCATCATCATCCTCATCGTCATCCTCCTGGCCACTGGGGTCATCCCTGTTAATATCCATTCCCCTCCAGTTACTCCAACCTCCAAACCATAAAGACGTACATCCATGCATTCCTACTGCGATGTACAAAAATGCACTTCTGAAGTTACAGCTGAGTGTTCTTACTTATTTGCATCTTCTGAAAGACACTGATTACAACAAAACCTACTAATTATACTGTATGATAGGCATCAATATTTATATATTAAAATATTAAGCAGTTATCTATACCAGGACTGGTGTTAAACAAAATGGGAAGAAATACAGTGTATAAGAGAGATTTGTTTTCATTGTGCTTTTTATTGCGACATCATACAGACCATAATGAAGCCTCTTGACTGTAAAATGTGTAAAATGTACTTTATCTACAATTATAACCATGTGCAGAATAATCATAATCATATACTTTTAAATTTTAATTTATCGCAAATAAATTCTTTATAAAATGTAAGGTTACAGTTTTCAACATATGGTTTACATTATTAGTCATATGGTTTACATTTTACATGTTGCTCCAGTGGAAACAATAAAGCAAATGCCTCTTATTATTATTAATTGCAGTTTATAATAAGAACAATATTCTATAGCATAAACAGTGGAATGCAGCTTAAATCTGCAATAAAAGGCAAATTAAATCAATAAATAAGCAGTTACACAATGGAAATTTTTCATCATGCGTTTACATTTTGATCATATATTAATTACAAACACAATAAAATAACTTCATAAGGAAAAAAGGCATGACATTGGAAAAGATAAGATTAAGAGAGGAATAATAGAGTTCATACTTGAGAATTAGAGGTTTACACCCACCAGTAACAGGGTTTCAGACAGGTCTGATACCCTCTGCAGCTTCACATCTCAGTGGGTTTTGTTGCTTGCGTGGCCTGAAATTAGATTTTGGAATGATTTTAACAGGCTCAAGATTTTTAATCAAACCCACATCATATTTAATTTGAGCTCATAAAGATGGCGGAAGCTGTGGGAGTGATGCAGAAACTTGAGAGGGTGTTAAAAGATTGGAGAGAAGACCTCATCTTTGTGTTATTTATTAAAAAGGATGCACATGTTCACAGAGTGCAAGCAACCTGCAAAAGAAGGAACAACTTGAAGTGTAAAAAAAAGTTTTACTGGGAGAACTGGGGAAAGCTAACCTTATGTGGTAACTCTATGAAGGAAAATGATGGATGAGGCATAAGAGTTGAGGAGCAAGGTCGAGGTTCAGTCATCTATCGAAGAGAGCATATATAAGAACACTTTAACACACACAGTGCAGCTTTAAGTGGTTGTAAAATGCAAACATTAGCCCCTTTCACATAACACTTCTGTTACGGGAATATTTCACCTTTATTCCAGAACGAAGTTCTGTGTAATGGTGGGATCATTTGGTCCCACCTTTATCTTGGCTCTGTAACACCTCTGGAGGTAGTAACGAGCCGTGATAAGGGTGGAATCATGATTACGGAACACTATGTCAGAGGAACACCTTGGGGCACCAATAAGCAGGGGTAAACATGACAAATTCATGGGGCCAAGTATTTGTGGGGGGCCCAGTGGATATAGAAGTTGTGAAAATTTCATGTAAGATCCATTGTATAAGAGAGGTGTAGAAGTCAGGCGGCGAACGGTGAAAGAATGTTAAGTTTCGTTTTCACACTATCGTAAGTTACGTTGTTTATGGAAAGCGCCCCCACGTACACCCCCTCAATTTATGTAGGGTCCACAACGATCATGCTTTCATGGGGCCCATAATTGGTAGTGGTGCCCATGGGAACACCCCTCGTTCCACAACAGGGTGTGACATTTTGATGACATATTGTGTGTGGGCTGTGTACAATAAACAAACATATCAACACGACCAGAAAGATGTCGAACTGGGGAGATGCTGAGATCTGCCGGCTGTTGTCACTTTGAGTGGAGGACTCTATCCATGCTAACATTTGTGGAACGGTGACTCTGGAGAGGTTAGCAACACTGCTATGCTCGGGGTATGTCCGACATGCAAGTTAAATGTCACACTGTACACTGCGTCACCGCCCATTTGATTCCGAAACGCAGGTCTGCTGTGTAAAAGTCCAGCCTGTCTCACCTCTGTTACTCCTTTAGCTTGGCTGTGGAAATTGGTTAATGGTGGAAAAAAGGTGGGATCACCGTCTCACCTTTCTTTCTGGCTTCTCTGTGTAGAAGTGGCTTATGACTGTATCAATAATTAAGTAGCTACATAGTGGAAGTTTTCCATTAAAAAGTAATAGGTGAACAAATAAGCCTGCGTCATCAGCATAAAAAGATACTGTATTAATCACTATTGGAACAAACATTCTCACTTATGTGTGGTATAATGGTTTTGACATATAAATATATATAACACTGATACACTTTATGGCATAGAGCATAAATATTTTCAGTTTGTTTTTTTCAACAAACAATTCCTTCTTTTTCTGTATCACAAGTGTTGAAGTCTCACTCATGTAAAAGGATAAAATGTTTTATATGTTTTATTTATCAAAGGCCACTGTTGCATCATAATGTTCTGCACTTTTCTTTATATTATTTCAAGCTTTTTTTCTCAATGTTTTGTCGAACTGTTGTTTATTTCTTGTGCCTAGTGTAAGTAAATGAACCAGCAGTGTTAACGTTTACAGCTGTTAAAGGTCAGTTTCAAGCCTATATGTCTGTTCCCACACTTCTAATGTTGAAAGATCCTGCTGAGATGAGATCAGTTACAGCTCCTCTACTTCTCCCCCTGCTGGGCCCATGTCAAACAATACCTCCACATGACTTTCAATAAGTTGAATATTCCAAAACAAGATCTACACTAGTGCAATTTTTCACCTCTAAAAACAATCTGCCTCATGTTAAATATGGGGAACATGCCGTTGTCTTATCTACTGCATGTTTTTGAAGTGCATAATTTTAATCTTCGTCTTTTTTCACTCATATATTAACCTTTTTCAGTCTGAGTGAGACCATTTTACAGGTTATAGGATTGTCCCTGTGTGTAAAGCTGGGGGGTCAAACATATGGCCTGTGGGCTAAAACCAGCCCACAAAAGGGTCCAATCCAGCCAATGGGATGAATTTTCAAACTGAAAAAAATTACACTGAAGACATTAGTCGCTTTTCCATTGGACAACTGTGCAAAACTTTACCGATATTTACTAAATGTCGAAAAAACAGAAGTGCATAATGTCGGTTTTTCCATTCAGTCACAAATGCGATGATTTGTTTATTTATTATCGCGAGATGACACATGAACTCATTCCATAAACATGGAGACGAATGTAAATATGGTGTTGATTTACAGATACATTCATTATTATTATATATTACCCCTCTATCTCATACTGAATTAAAGAATGATTAGGTTTCCTGGTGTGTCCACACATACCACGACATGTTTCTTCTTCTTCTTCGCTTGTTGTAACGTACGTCAACATCCGGTTTTTTAATTCACCTGACTCTAGTTGTGAAAAAAGGTCTTTCCATTGCAGTTTTGCACGATCTACCATTTGTGCTACGCCCGTAAAACCACCTCTTGCCAGCACAAAAACTTTTAATTGAAAAATGAGACTTTTGGCGAAGTTGTCGTAAATTTTTATGCGCAAGTTATATTTGTGCAATTTGAGGGTCAATGGAAAAGTGAAAAGGGTGTCACGGAGTTTTGACAAGTTGTTTTGATCACAAAGTTAAATGCTATGTTTTCAGATCCAGATGCCTATATATATTTTGTGTATTTGTAGATCCACCACAATCCGTACATTGTAATACACATGTAAATGATAAACTGAGGCATTATTTTTAAAATTTCATTTATTTATCTGAAGAAATTTCAGGTTTTTCATGGTTGTTAATGTTATTCTAATTGTTTTGCACTAAAAACAAAGACAAAGATTTGGATTTGTCATTATTTATAGGTTATTATGCTATTATTTTACTGCTCCAGCCCACTCCAGATCAAAATGGGCTGCATGTCGGCCTTGAAGTAAAAACACTTTGGTTTAAAGGATGTAATTGTAGTGAGTTATGGTCTGTAATCATCTATTTACTTTACAGATTATTGACACAAGATGGAGGCAGAGAGTCTCAATGTGAGTATATGGATTAGAGGGGATTTTCCCTGCACCCTTTACAATAATTCAGGTCTTGGCAACATGATGCCAAACAAACGAGGAAAAATCAAAACTAAAACTCTGATGAAACACTTTGAGCATTTACCATGAAGGAATTTTAAAGAACTAAATTACCTTTGGAAACAGTGCAACAGCAGGGAGATGTATTTAGTTGAATATTATGAACACAGCCAAAGGGGGGAAAGGGGTATAACACAAATCAGGCACAGCTGGGTCAGAGTCATCCTGCCCACACAGTCCACACATGTTTCACATAAGGACAGAACAATGGAAATGTATGGGTTTTAATCATTAATGAGTGGATTATCTGATCATCTCTGATGCTGTTGCAAAGCATTTTAAATATATAGTAAAAAAAAAAAAAAAAAGGCATTTTTGCTCCAATTATTACTTTGTTTAACCCATAAAGACCTAAACATCCATCACCGACCAAAAGCATTTTCTGTTTAATCCCCATTGGTCCATTAATTCTATCAATACATTTAAATAACTGGTGTTAAATATATTGTCATGGTCATCAGATACGACCCATTTGGACGTTCAGAGGCTCCGTAGTGAACGTGGAAACACTGTCATCTTCTACAGTAATGACAGTGAATGGACACACTGGGTTTATGCTCAATTAATGATAGATTTGACTGAAAAACTCACTTTTTCTTCAGTTCTCTCTGTTCCTGATGTAATAACCCTCAACTTTAATCTGAGCTTTTATGAACATCTACGTAATCAGTAAATTAAATGCATGAAAATACCCAATTTATCCTGATAAAATGCAAAATACAGAGGATAATATGATAATGAATGGTGATAGACAGGTTGAATAGAGAGAAAAATATATTTCAGAACTGACACAAAAGTAGCACTGGCCTGGGTCTTTATAGGTTAATGTTAAAGGTAAAAATCCAGAATGCTGCCCTCCAGGTAACATTCAACATACCAAGCTGGAGGAGTTTAGAACAAGCCGAAAAAACAAAATAAAACCTCAGGCAGACTGGTCGTAACAGGCTCTGCTCTCCTTCCTATTGAGTCAACAGCAGTGAACCTCTGCAGCCCTTCGGTGTGAATGTGCTGTTTTGTCAACACAGCAGTGACTAAAATATTCAGGTTTTATCCACATGACAAAAGTCCTGATTAGTTTATGGAACAACAGCCTCTTAGACCAGCACATAAACACAATGATCCCCCAGACTCAGACTGTTGTAGTCATGCGGATGTGAGTCTACATCCATAGACGACTATTAGACAATGATGCAGAGGGAGGGTGACCAGCGCTCTGAATATGGCCTTTGTATTTGACCAGCTTTTCCCAGAAGAAGCCTTTTGTTGGTCAGGTCTTTGACCCCTACAACTCTGACTTGACAAACTGTCATGTGCTGCCCCCCATCAGAAAGAAATTAGCATATACTGTATTCTAGTCGTCATACAGTTATGACAACATGATGATGAAACTCATGTTACATCTGTTAGGGTTTAGTGCAAAATTTTCAGTTCTAAGTCAGGGGTGTCAAACTCATTTTAGGTTAGGGGCCACATACAGCCCAATATGATCTCAATTGGGCCAGAGCAGTAAAATACTAACAGTGACAAAAAGCGGGGAATGCTCTGAGTAAATGTCTATAGGAAACACAAGGTCTGTTCTATCAGCACGTTTTGAAATTTTTCATACTGAGCAAATGATTGAATTTTTATGAATATTTAAAATAAAACATACATTCAGAACACTCACCACAGATACATCAGGGGTTAAAGGGCCTATCGCGGGCCAATAGGGTTGATAGGGCTGGTGATAGGGCCTAAGGAAATACCAATTTCATCTACCAAGAAAAACGTTCCTTAACAATGTTAAAATGAACCAACTGTTTGTATGCTTAAGTATGTATAATTTCAGACAAAATACTGTACTACTACAATCAGTTACACAATTCTGTCCAAGAACCTGTTGATGTTGCTACCATCGACCTTCAAACACAAACATAGTCAAATATTTTATCATTTTATTCACACATAACAATGTGTAAATGACATGGATGTATTTCATAATAACAGAGGTACCAGAGTATCACCATGTATGAGCTTTAACAAAACAATATTCCATTGTTTGCCAGGTTTGGTAAATACTGAATATAAAAATAAAACCTTTAAATATAATTGTTCAGGCCTTGCACAAAGTTGTGCTCTGAAAATATTCACATCTTTTTAACATTAATAATATGTAAAGTTGCATTTAACCAGCAGCAGTAGCATTACTTCAGTTTTATTGCCAGAAAAACTAGTATGTTAGAGTGATAGAAAAAACACTCTGGTAGCCCATGGTGTGTAAAACAGAAAGTTTATGAAAAAAAAAAAGGAAGAAGAAAATAAATTATTGCAAGTCTTTGTGATATGAATATTGCACACTCTGTTATCATGATAACAATATTCTTTTTTTAATATATTGTGCAGCCCTAGTTGAAACACCATCAAACTGTCGGCCAAACCAAATAAAAAGCACAATTCAGTCCCTTTTTACAACATTTACTGTCAGTTTTCACACTTAGCAAGTAAATGTAATAAAACTTTTATTATGTAGCACTTTAAAATACATGGTTACAATTGCTACACACACATAAACAAGAGAAATAAATGTGCAATAAATAATATTAACCCTTTCATGCATGAATTATGAGAACATTAATGAAGATTTTTTCTTTATTCCTCTTTGGGCAATAAAGAAACAATGCAATTATGATTACTATTTTTTTTTTTTTTTTTTTTTTCTATGAAGCTATTTTTCATGGAGTTGCAAAAATGTCCACCAAGCTGGACACTATGTGTTTAATTTTTGAATCAAAGAAACATGTATTTACTGATATCCTGTGTGAAAACTATGAAATAAAAACATTAAATGCTGCTAATTTGATATTTTCTTGTATTTTAACATACACTACAAACAAAAAGTTATGGATATTTTAATTTTTGAGCTATTCTTTTTCAGTTGGGATTCTTGCACAACGCTTTTTACTTTTTTGTGTGTGAATTAAATTGAAACACTTTTTTTTTTAATGACCAGACATAGTTTTATTTATAAATGGCAAAAATGACAAAAACAAATGACAAAAAAAAAAGAAATATCCTTAACTTTTTGTTTATAGTGTACTGTAATACCAGTCATTACTCACTTCATGGACATAATATACCCCGCCCCCCACCCCCGAAAAAAAAAAAAAACAAAAAAAAAACTTTTGTTGTTAATTACAGTCTAATAACAATAATAAGGAATTGATTTACACTTGATCGGGTTTATCAAGAACAGCAAAGTTACAGTAATGTTATCAATGTCAGTGTGTGGGATGATGTATAAGTGTCCACTGTGTTGGCTGATATGAAACTAAAACAACAAAATCCATGAATATACAAGAGAACAGCAGGAGAATAGCTGTCCACTTCAGTGACCACTATGCATGAAAGGGTTAAAACTCTACTTGGACATTTTTTCATTATCGTCAAGTTGTAGAATCTTTAATATTTTCACCTTTGTATTCAGACACATTACTCAAAGATTTATCTGTTTAACGTCACAACTGGTCAGCTGTGTTCGCACACGAATCAAGTAAGTCTTATGTGAGAACAGTGTATGTTTCACTTATGAATGACATTTCCGTCCTGATATTTCAGTTCTTGCGTATCACACACGTCAACATTTTATAATCAGTATTTGTAAATCTATATTTAACGCACTAAGGGTTATATTTGCGCTACATCTCGGCCATGTTGTGCCTGTTGTAAGCAGCCAGGCCTCTGCATGTCTGTTAAAATAAAAGTGAAACACTGGTATTATTCATAGATATCAAAAGCAAGAACGCTGAGAAAACTGGTTCTGGTTTAACCACAGATTTTGCCATGACTTTACTTCATGAGTCACATGACAGGTATGTGTTGTAACGTGTATTACAATAAATGAGAGCATTTACAAGATCAGACTGTTTCCTGCTTTCAATCTAACAACAGAAAATAATCAGTGTAAGAAATATTTACTCTGTTAGACTCTCTCTGTTTATTCACTGTTATCTATGCAGACTGTGTTGAATGAAGGAGGGACTTTTTGATTTATTTGTCGAATTCCACCTAAAACTGCAGACAATCACAACTATTCAGTGAGGACTATGTCTGGAAGATTATTTTACACATTGGGAATTATCTGACCTTTTGTTTAAATTTGCGTTAAAAAAAAAAAACAATCACTCATATCCACATATCAAAAGACCATGGGAAACACCATTACTTTTTCTTCCCTTGTCACTTCCCTGTAATCTGTAGTATTTAGTTTCAAATCCCTACTGAGCTCTGTCTCATTTATATTTGTTTACTCTGGGGTTGTACAATTTACTCCACAGAATCAAGGTTTTCTGTAAAATAGATAAGAATATGGCTATAATACAGGTACGTTTTGTTAATTTACATAACTGAATGAAGTTTAACATGTATTCATATTTCTCAAATACATATATGTAGAAGAAAACAGAGCTATTTAGGACACAAGGGGAAATATGTGAATGAGCCTACTTCCTGTTTTTGGTTGTCAGTCACTTTCAGACGTCACTCATCTCCTGATGGAATATTTTGGTGTAAATGAGACTGTAAAACATCCAAGCACCTTATGTAATTATTGGACTACACCTACTTTTCAAACCACCGTAGATCACTTAAATCACTGTTTCACTTTATATCACTGCCCTGAAATATGTAAATGCTATCAGAAGTCTTTATTTAAAGGTTTTTAAAGGTAGTTCTTTAGCAAGTGTATTGTAGAGTATATATACTAACCTTAATGTCAACCTGGGTACTAACTAGTGGCAGCTGCTTGTCTTTCAGAGAGGGGAAGCTCATTGTCGGCTTACGTAAAAAAAAAAAAGTCAAGTTATTTAAACATAAATTCAGCCCTCCGTTCCTTTTTAAGAAAGTGGTCAGTGACCTTATCGTACCAACTAAACAAGAAAACACTGAAATTATGTTAAATTGAAACACGGAAGTACAATGAGTGTGTTTTATTTACAGTGCAAGAAATGAACAAGTCATTTCGTAGTGGTTTCTGTCTCGATTTCACAGCAGAATGTGCGTCGGTATTAAACTGAACTGTGTCAGTGAAGGAGTAGATCTCAAAATAGCTGTCAATCAAACGGGATTCAGCCTTTCGACTGATCCTCCAATCAGCACGTGGAAGCCCGGTGTCCAGCCCAGCCGAGCTCCGCCCACAGCTCCATTCACCCCCAGAGACGCCGAGCGTCCGGGGGCGGGACAACATTGGGGCATTTATCCAATTAAAGTTTTGAAGCAATGAAAAAAACTGTTCCACTCAGTCCAGAAGTGCATGGACGCTGAGCTTCTACAGGCAAATGCACTGAGCAGAGATCGTATGAGAAAACAGCGCAACGGGAATGTATGAGAAGTGAACAACATCGAGTCTGTTGATTTGTGATAAAGCTGATTCTGAACGAACTCATCTGTGAGATGAACATGCTCTAACACATTTGTAGTCAATGAAATGTCAACACAACCGTACATATTTGATCATTTAATTTTTGTAATTTTAGGGGAAGCCAAGCTTCCCTTGCAGTCTATGAGAAATTGCCTCTGCTACTAACCCACTGTTTGGTTTTGTTTTGGTCTGTCTGTTTTTTGTCTTCTTGTGCTGTATGCAAAGCTGCTGAATACTTGAATTCCCTCGGGATTAATAAAGTATCTATCTATCTATCTATCTATCTATCTATCTATCTATCTATCTATCTATCTATCTATCTATCTATCTATCTATCTATCTATCTATCTATCTATCTATCTATCTGTCTGTCTGTCTGTCTGTCTGTCTGTCTGTCTGTCTGTCTGTCTGTCTGTCTGTCTGTCTGTCTGTCTGTCTGTCTGTCTGTCGTTCTACCTATCTTTCTATCTATCGTTCTATCTATCTATCGTTCTATCTATCGTTCTATCTATCTATTGAAAGAATTTTAATTGCTCCTCCTTATAATGACACTATATCACAACTCTTATGATACAGAGCCTGTGTATTCTTCAGTGTGTTCATGTAACTGACTGTAAACCCACAAAGAGGTTATTATCTCTAATGATCGTATGTCACAGCAGGAACTTGCGTGAAACTTTACTATATTCATGAGCCGCAAATGACACTACTCAAAGAACAGCACCATTGTTCTATGTCCCCAGAAAAATACACTACAGCTCAAACAGTGGTGGAAGTAACTAAGTACTTTTATGATGTTTCCCTTTTTTATGTAACTGTACTTCTACTCGTCTAAATTTCTGAGTCAAAGATTGTGTGAGAACCACTCAATTAGGCACAGGATTACAGTTGGAACAAAAATGGGCTTATTTCCCCAAAAATATATTCACTGGAAAAAATCTAAATCCTACCAAGTGTATTTTTCTCATTTCTATTCAAAATATTTCATCACACTTTAAATTAAACATAATTACCCAAAGAGTAACTTTTCAGTGAGATATAAGAACTTATTTTTAAACAATAGATCTTGAAAATCTTATTTCAAGAAATCTTACCAAGATAATTTTCACTTGTTCTATTAGCAGATTGTTTTGCTTGACTTAAGCAAAAAAAATCTTGAATTAATAAAAAAAAAAAAAAAAAAAACAACAACAAAAAAAAACTGCTAATGGAACAAGTGAAAATTATCTTAGTAAGATTTCTTGAAATAAGATTTTCAAGATTTATTGTCTAAAAAATAGTTCTTATATGTCACTGAAAAGTTACTCTTTACGTGATTATGTCTTATTTTAAGTGTGATGAGATATTTTGACTAGAAATGAGAAAAATACACTTGGTAAGATTTGGATTTTTGCAGTGTATAGAAAACATACAAAGAAAGACTGAAATTATTGTTACAGAGCCATTAAAAGAGGTCAAGAAGACACAAGTCTAATCAGAGGTACAGTGATGGCGAAAATTATAAGAATACCTGACAAATCTGAAAATATTGACCTTTTTTTGCCTCCAAAACATGATTTTGTTTCATAATGTTCATGAAACATGCAGATGGCTGCTCAGAGCACATTCATTTTAACTTTAATATTGACATAATGAGCAGAATGGGCTTTGTGTATTCAATAGAATCACACAGTTATGTCATAAGACTCACCATCAATTTAACCACAATCAACTTGAAAATGATCACTCAAGGAATTTGGCTCCTCCTGTGAAGGAACATGATTGCGTGACATTGATAATGAAGTAGGCCTTGCTTGTATTTTGTAGGAATGTCACTTTATTTCAGTGGTTCCCAACCTTTTTTGGCTCGTGACCCCATTTTAACATCACAATTCTCTGGTGACCCCAGCCATTCAAAACGGATACTTGTTTTTTTTCCTAAATTTAATTTGTTTTTGATCATGCAGTAGTTAACTATACTATGTTGCAAATAAACGTTAATTTTAGACCACATTTAGTCTATATAATGTATATTATTATGAACAGAGGCCGAAAAGCCAGGTGTAGATTACTGCACAAAGTGAGAATTTTATTTTCCTTGGTCAGGATATGTACAGTCAGTCCAGCTTGGATTTACAAGGCTGACAATTAATACTGAACAAACAAGAACTCAAACTATGAATTATGAAAGAGCTGCAGCATCTGAAACTGACCACAATGAACATTTGGAAGATAAACAGCACCACAGTGCTTCAGTTTCAGACTCACAGTTTGTCATGTCTTAGGTATTGGGATTGTCTCTCTCAACTCACCATATATTTATTATTTATTTATTTATTTATTTTTTTAATCAATTATTAGAAATTTCAGGCAACCCCATTTAGAATTCCAAGTGACCCCACATGGGGTCCCGACCCCAAGGTTGAAAAACACTGCTTTATTTATTGTTTCACTGTTGCTGCTGCTCCATGCACCATCACTTTAACTGTACTGTTGTTGGATACGGTGTAATTACCTCCGCCAAGGAGGTTATGTTTTTGCCAGGGTTTGTTTGTTTGTTTGTCTGTTTGTTTGTTTGTTTGTTTGTTTGTCTGTTTGTTTGTTTGTTTGTTTGTCTGTCCGTTAGTGTGCAACATAACTCAAAAAGTTATGGACAGATTTGGATGAAATTTTCAGGGTTTGTTGGAAATGGGATAAGGAAGAAATTATTAAATTTTGGTGGTGATCGGGGGTGGGAGGGCCCACGGGGGGGGGCACTGATCAGCCTTGGCGGAGGTCTGCGCTCTCCGAGTGCTTCTAGTTTTATATTCATTAAGAAGTTATTTTATTATGTGTTTGTTTTTTTTGCATATTTTATGGTAGTTTTTACCCTTTATATACCTTATTTTATATTTTATCCCTTTATGTTTCTCATGCCACAAACACTGAGACCTAGGTATCTATATTTCATTCTGTCATATACCACTGATTGAACGACAGTAAAGAGTCTGTCACCTACCTGACCTAAATCTCCTTATGATGGCTCTATTATATGGTTTAGAGAGGATAATGATGACTTTGTAGATGTAGATTTACCTCTTAAATATGCCAAGTATTTTAAGAATTTTGGCCAGTGCTGTATAAGTTAACAAAATAGGTATTCATACTGCAACAACAGACTTGACTGAATGACACAAAAGGGGGTCATATATACTATATGGTCAAACTAATAGACATAAATGTAAAAAATAAAGTATACCACCCTCCCATCCAGAAGGTAGGAACTGCTATCTAAGTCTTCACAAAGAAAATGTGATTTATACAACTCAGTCAAAGCAACCAATAAATGTGACATATGAGTATAAACTATATGTATGTGCTATAACGAGGAACAGCAGTTCTACAGCAAACAAACTGAGGTGCAATGTATTCTATGGAGGGTTTTTGTGACTGCAACAAAATATAACTAAAATGTGCTGACGTGGGTGAGTGGGACCTTTAAACCTTCAGTATGTGGCTCTGAACACCACAAGCAGGGAGAATGCATTTTTTAGGTTTTACAGCATCACTTAAGGAAAAAAAATTACAATCATTGCAATCCCATTCCCCTGATACTGTGTTTAAAGATTCTAAATAAAGGGATATGTTGTCATTCACATGAGTTTTCATAATGATAGATAGATAGATAGATAGATAGATAGATAGATAGATAGATAGATAGATAGATAGATAGATAGATAGATAGATAGATAGATAGATAGATAGATAGATAGATAGATAGATAGATAGATAGATAGATAGATAGATAGAAAAACTCTCTGAAAACACATTTTTACTGGAAATCTCAAGAAGAGCCACAAAGGAGGGGTCTATCTTACAGGACAGGATAAACAGTGACTATAGATCAGTTCAGGCTGGCCAGGCAAGAGAAAATTCACTGTTTTGTTCATTTTAATGCAATTTCGGACCGTCATTCCCACATTTGTGAAGAAAAGCAGAAGAAAAGCATAACATTTTTTGGGTATGAGAAACTCTGTGACTAAACCATCAAATCTGATCAGAGTTATCTATCTGAGCCACAGTATAAGAGGAATGGATTGGAATCATAAAAGAAATATACCCTGACCCTAATTTCTGGTGGAAGACAATCCTCCATTTTGATACAGCAGCTCCTCAACGTATACATCTACGAGAGAATGGGTTTAACTCCAGAGGAATATTAGTGTCAGAGCTACCAGATCTACTACAAAACACTGTCTGCACATGATAATACATGGACTGTACAGTTTCTATCATTGGAATATTTATACATCTGTTGTGCAAATGTACATAAACCAATATATAAGTGGAATAACATTTTATCATATACCATCAAAACATCAGCAAACCAGTACTTTTGTCATTTGTTTTCCAATTAATCTGATTAAAACACATAACATTTAGCACATTTAATCTCTGAGGCAGATATTTCTAAAAAAGTGTTGACCAGTGTATACGTTAAGTGTCTCTGCTCTCCTCTCTCTCTTTGTGCTTTAACCGAAAGGCTAATAACCAAAAAATGTGTTTTATATCTAATAAGAGATAGAAATTGGTACATTTATCCAACTTACAACATCATTGTAATAGAATATTTGGTTGCTTTGGAAAATGAGGTTACACGAGTTGATCTTACACGCTTACCTAAATCTGACTCTTAAAAAATAAAAAACAAAGCTATTGTATGTTCCAGTCTGCGTGCGTGCGCGCGCACACACACACACACACACACGCACAATAGCAGTTAATGGGCATCCAGTCAGTTATCCAGTCAGATAAAGACAGTAGCACCTTGTCTTTAGTCTGAACACATGCACAGACACAACAGCAGCTTCTGTCAGTCCAGTTCAAACAGAGGACAGAGGTGGACTGAACCACATGGAACATCTCCTAGCTAGGAAAAACATCAGCTAATTCCCACCTAACTGCATAAACAGGGATCTACATTTCAATGCAGCAAAAATAGGGACCACTATTGATAATAATGTGTTGGTATTAAGTGTTAGAAGTAAACAAATGTCCTGGTTTAAACCAAGTACTTACACTACTGTACCCAACTCTAGAAGGCAGTGCCTGTGCACTGCTCTGTACAGGTGGAGCCCAGAGTCCGAGTCAGGGAAAGGGGGGAGGGATGGAGTCAGTGGTGTAGTCCAGGGTATACGGGGGTATATGAAGTATACCCACTTATTTTTAAGTCAGCATTGGGTATACCCACTTCTAAATCCCCACTGATGTGTACCATTCAGTAGTATCTGAACCAAATTGCCCATTTTTTCCTCCAAAATGGTGAAGCCATGACCCGCCCTACTCTGCCTCTAATTGGCTAGTACTGGGTACCTTCACTGATTAGTTTGGTTAACTTTAACTTTTTCAGAGGCAGAGTAGGGCAGGTCATGCCGAGGAAGAAGCCAAAAATTGAGAGTACACCCACTTCTCCAGGGACCGCTACACCACTGGATGGAGTGGATCAAACCAGTTTCCAGACAAGATGGGTGGGGGGTGCTGTATTTTTGTTGTTAAAATATTACGTTTCAACCATGTACTGTATATGGTTTTGATATTTTTCTAGAATGCTAAGAATGGACATAAAGTGAACAAGAAAAAAAAAAATTTCAGCAACCTTAAAATATTTTAGGGGTGCTGGAAATCAATTTAGGGGTGCTTCAGCACCCCCAAAAATGGGCTAAAAACACCCATGGATCAGTTATAACTATATACAACAGATGGAATGCATTAAATTGAGGTGGAGTGATGATGATTGGCGTCTTGGCAGCAGCCAGGACACAACCCAAACTAAACACCTCCAGCCAAGGACAGGATAACCAAACACACAAATAAATGTAGAATTTAAGATAGATTTTTCATGTTTAACATGAGCCATTTTTCGAGTCCCCTGCAGATGCTGAGGCCTTAAGCTGTAGCTTATTTAGCTTGTACCTAAATCCGATACTGATCCCTACTGATAAGAACTAGATTCATGGTTCAACACTAAGCACAGACACTATTTTGGGGGGATTCTTGGATTCAAATAGGCCTGGACCAAACTGTTAATTACAGAAAAAGACTAGTAGGTCAGGGTTAAACTAGTTAACCTTAAGAATGAAACACAACATACATATTAATGCAGTGGGAATATGAAGAATGTAGAAACATCTTATTTAACAGTAAAATGCAGACAGGGACCATTTTATTTCACAATAACAACACTTCCTTTTTTTTGCTTTGAAAACAATTTGCTGATCGTACTTACATACTTTCACTGAAATAGAGCTTTGATTGGAAAACTTCAGGTAGGGTATTTCACACTCTTTTTCACACACTATTATTGGTACTTTTATGAAAGTGAACAACCTGAACAATCTGATAATAAACAGACACAAAAAAAGAAATTTTATGGTAAGAATCTAAAAGAAAAACATGAAGTAGTGCAGTAATATCAACATAAAATGTCACCAAATACCACAAATGCACTGTAAGCCCCTGTGAGGGTATTATATTATCATTACACATACATGTTTCTGACAAGGGTGGAGCACCAATCACCTTCTTAAATTCTTGCACAGTCCAGTAGGCAACACCCATGAGTGGCCAAACTATGCACACTGGTTTTTGAGTTGTAAAAGGCAAGACTGGTTGAGAGTTTATGGAAAAAAAGCAGGGAAAACAAACTAAGAGGGGAAGACCAGACTTTCACTGAACACCGGGTAAAAGCATATTAATGTATTTATAATGCATTAGTTGTGCAGCTCTTCCTACTTTCCTTGCTGCACGAAAGAGATAAGGGATAGTTAACCATGATGTCTGGTGCATTCAGGAACCCCTGGTACTTCCCAGATAGACCAACAGCAGAGGAAGAACTGGTATGTGAGGCAAGTTATTGACATCACATTAAATCCATTCATAAGCACAGACGCTGACGCAGACTTTATGTTTTTATGCAGAAGAAGAAGTGATATTATGATTTCATTTGTTTATTTTTGAGTTTCCCATAAGATAAAGAAATAATCATATTCTAAGTCATGAAAAATTATTAGCTGGTATTGTAATTTCCTGACAATTCCCAAATCATGTTGGAAAAATAACAAAATAAAGTCTAAATTTGAAAAGAAAAATCACCACAGAAAAGTTCAAAATGGAAAGAAACAACACAACAGAAAAAATGTAAGAGTAATATACATACAAAATAATTATTACTAGTACTCTAGTACCATTAAAAGCTATGTGTTCAAAACTATTTCACTGTAAGTACCAAGAGTAAAACAGTGTAAAAATACAAATAAGGACTAAAAGTAAATATCAAGTGCAGTAAAATTGGTCCCTGTCAGTATTTTACTCTTATACTGTATGTAATGTTTTGGATTCCTTTTACTGCTGCACTGTATTTGTGTAGTTTCATCTCCAATAATGCACCACATTCTATAAGATCAACATATATTTGTAGCATCACTGTCCTGTGAGAACCACATATCTTTGGACTAAAAGTCACATACAATACATTTTCAAGCAAAGCCAAGAGGGGTTTGAATTTTTTAAATCAAGAAGGAAGATACATTTCTGAGTTTGTAAAAGAAAACTTACTGTTTAAGGTTGTGATGAACTTTCAAAACCAACACAATTAAAGATTATATGATTTTCACTGGATGACAAGAAATTCAAAATGTTAATCTGAAAAGTAGATGAAGCTGTCAGACAAAATGAAGTGGTGTAACAAGTACAATATTTGTGTTTATATACAGGATAAAGTTGCATAAAATGGAAATACTCAACTATAAGTATCTTCAGTTCATACATAAATGCAGTACATGTCAGTGCAAAGCTTAGAATTGCTTTTCCAAACACTGTTGAGACCCCAAATTGGCTGCAGAGCTGTTTTAATGGGTTGTCAGACAAAATACACAGAATACAATATCAAGATAAAGTGTGAATTCATTTGAAATAGGAAAAGGTGGGGAGGAAGAGATTAGAAATGTTAACCTCACCAAAGCCATGTGAAATGTAGAGGAGAGGAAAGAGATGTGACAAGATTAAAAAAACAAACAAAAAAACTTAGAAGCATGAGTAAGAAAAAAATCCAAAGGTTACAACAAAAAAAAAAAAAAGACAAAAGATGTAACAAGTCAAAAACGATGTAAAAGACACAAGACAACTATGTATCACTATAAGACGCAAAATGAGGAAAATGATGAAAACATGCCACAAGAGGAAAAAGAAAAGATAAAAGAACAATGTTTTAACAAGATGCAGATGATGTAAACTAAAAGATGCAACATGACAAAAACAATGTAAAATACACTAACAGGATGAAAATATGCAATTTTATTTACTTCACATTTTACTTTTTTACATATATTGTCTACACTTACTGTCACGGTTACTACTGAGTTCTATTTTATAATAATAATAATAATAATAATAATAATAATAATAATAATAATAATAATAATAATAATGGATTGGATTTCATAAAGCGCTTTGCATTATTGATCCATTATTCATTCGCTCTCACATTCTCCCTCTGGTGTTGGTAAACTACATCTGTAGCCACAGTTGCCCTGGGGCAGACTGACAGAAGCATGGCTGCACTGCAAGCCCAGACTTTGTATTTACTAAACTGCTTTAATTACAATGTACTTAAATGATTTCAGTTTTATTACATTACTGTAAAATGCTAGGTATATTCTACTAATTTGTAGACATAGTCGAAAGTACGAAAAAGTTAAAGTTGAATGGAATTAAATTACTAAGTTTTAGAGATGACCACACCTTTTTATCTCCGCATTGCATAGTGGGTATTGGGCACGTTGTTGAAAATGTGTTATTTTTCTGTGCAGGGGTTCAGCGGGGTTGTGGTGTTAGTGTTAATTTTGACTTAATGTGTGTACGGCAATGTTCATTGGCCTTTTTGCGTTTGTTTCTGTATTTTTGTAGAGCTGCACCATGAGTGAGATCCATAGACCCAATAATGGCTTTACTGTTCAATCTACCATTGGTTAGTTCTACACTGATTTGTATGCTTTGCTGAATTTTAGATCTATTCAGGTGAAATACATTGGACTAGCTTCCTGCCTTACTACCAACCACACAACAATATATGAAGTTGAATAATATTACAAAGTACTTTATATTAAAAAAAAACAAACTCTTATTTACATCAATGTGGAAATTACTACAATGAACTGATGATATAAAGTCTAATGATTATACAAAGCATTAGACATTGCAACAATTTTTAAGTTAAATTAACTTGGCATTTAGTGTGTTGTACTTAAAATAGCAATTCCATTCAAATCAACTTTTTAAGTTTAATACACTCAAGTTTTCATTACTCATTACTAAAAATTTTTAAGGTAACCAGTTTACTCAAATTTTTAAAGTAAACTCAACTTATGTGGTCTTAGTGTGCCAATTCATGCCTACGGCTCCTGCGACCACCACCAAACATTCATACACATTCATACACCATTGTGAGTGGCACTGGTGTATGGCAGGGGCATTTTTTCAATGTTTTTATATATATATATATATATATATATATATATATATATATATATATATATATATTTGCATATTTGTAATACTTATACTTTTTACTTTAAATTTTTACTTTTATCAGTCTACTGCTGCCTTCACGGGACTAATAAAGATTGTGTTATCTTAACAAGGTGAAAGTAAATGACCCAAAAAGAAGTCAATAGGAAGAGATAAATGTAAAAATATAAAATACAAAGCCAGAATGAAAAAATAAAGGTCATATTGTGTTTTTGTGTGTTTTCTCAGCTGAAAAACCGGCTGGGAACCACCTGCTCAGATCATTTACTTCCTCTCTTGTTTCTCATAAACTGTACATTTTTCAGCCTGGTTCTGAATAACAAAAAAAAAAAAAAAAAAATGTGTGGAAATCAGTCTGCTGCGTGTTGTTTGTGAATCCCCTTAACCAACAGGTGCGGTAGAAACCTGGGGAAGTACCGACTTTTGCCTCCCGGCGTCAGGTGGGGCGGGGTCACGTGACCAAGTAGGTGGCTATAAAATTTCCGTGATTCCCGTGAAGGCATCATGACGGAGTAGGTCCAGCGCAAAGTTCAGCGACCGCAACAGAGAAGTGAAAGTGACAGGGACGAGTAAAGAAGGGAAAAAAAGCCACAAAACCACACAAGGGCTGTTTTTTTTATTTTTATCTCAAGGTGGAACATAAAGGCAGATCTGAAGAGGACAACTGATGAGCTTCTTCCTGTTTTTGAAGGCTTAAGGCGTGCTTTAAATGCGGCCGGTTTGGTAAGACTTGGGTCCGGTGACAGATCTGCACAAACACCGCAAGACACGAAGCAGACATGGTGAGTCAATATCAGCCTCATATGGACTACTTTAGGTTATTATTATGATTATTATTATTATTATTATTATAAGAGCAAACACAACAACAAGGTGAAGAGAAAACTGACAGGAGAATGTTTTATGCGGGATTATGGTCGCAAAGTTTGTGGGCAAAGTCCGATAAGATAGTAGGTAAGTAGGGCAACACAAGCAGAGAATAGTTTTAGCTAGCATACACACTAACATGACATAACTAACATAACTGTAGATTTGGTTTGAAATATTACTCACATTTCCGGTGTCAAGCTGAAATACAGAGATTTAAACGATAAAAGTTGAATATAATGACAAAAAAATACGATAAAGAGTAATTGATGCATGTGTAGTGTTGATATTGAGAGTTAAGCAAACTATGTTTAGTATGAGATAAGCTAGTTTTCCCTGTTTCCTTGTGTTTTGTTGTTGTTTTAAACATTTTTCTGTTTTCTATCCTAGCAGGTGAGTATTATTACTTTAGGCATTGACAGGTAGAATTGCTTTAACAGTAAATATTAGTCAAGTTTTTGGATTCAAGCTGAAATAAGTGGATTTAAATGAGTAATTATAATAAGAAAAGTCACACAAAAGACTAGCTAATGCATGTTTGTAGATTTCCCTGTTGCTTCCTTGTTTATTGTTTTTTTTTTTTTAGTATTTTACATTTTTTTGACAGCAGTGCCAGTAGGCGAGTATTATTTCAGCTAGTAAACACACTAAAATGACACACAGAATTGCTTTAACAGTAAATATTAAACACATTTTTGGTGTCAAGCTGAAATAAGTAGATTTAAATGAGAAAAAGAAAAAAAATTAAAAATGACACAGAAGACTAGTTAATGCATGTGTTAAAATTGAGAGTAAACTGAGTTTAATATGATATTTCCCTGTTGCTTCCTTGTTTCTGACCTTTTTCTGAATGCAACCCCCGCAGGCAAGTATTATTTTAACTAGCAAACACACGAAAATGAGAGATATAATTGCTTTAACAGTAAATATGAATTAAGTGTTTGGTGTCAAGCTGAAATAAGTGGATTTAAATGAGAGAAAGCAAATAGACAGAAGACACAGTAGACTAGTCAATACATGTATCTTGGAATTGAGAGTTAACAGAGCTTCATATGAGATTTCCCTATTGCTTCCTTGTTTTTGACCTTTTTTGGGCTGCAGTCCCAGTAAATATCATGCATGTTTGCTTAAAAACAAGGCCTTGTGCCCACTGAATGAACTCTGGTGCCACCTTGGCAAACAACTGTTCCCACTGGTTTGTTACTACAGGGAAGAACTACTACAATAATGACACTGTAACGTGATGTGGGTGTGGTTTCCCAGGATCATACCAGGTACACTTATGCAGGCTGGAGGGAGGGAGGGAGGGAGGGAGGGAAGGAAGGAAACAAGGAGGGGAACTGGAATGGGCAGCACTTCCTGTGTTAAGACGTCTCCGGTTGAATTTTAAACACAGACTATTGTTCAGGTATTGCTTCTGTCTGATGGACCAAAATATGTGGGCTTTCACGGCATCCATGAATCATTTTCCAAAAGAGTCGCGTTGACTGTCATGAGCCACGTTCGTACAGTCGGTCGGTTGCCTGTAGCAGGAAATGACATTGAAATATGAACTGAATCAAGGTGCTGAGTGTACTTGTTTTGCTAAATGTTGGTTTCCTGTGCCTGTCGGCTTCTGAGACGCTGGTTTCCTCTCGTGGCTGAGAGAGTAAAGGTCAAGGAGAAACTTGTCAGAATACAAATAGCTCAGGAGTCAAACTGCCCTGTGGATGTCCTGCTTCTTATCATCTGTAATCACTAAGATCAGAGTTACTGTTGTGGACCTGAAGTTCTACTTTTTTCTCTTGATGCACAGAAAACAATGAGGTTACTATAGAGCAACGCATCTTAATGATCTAGGAAAACCTGTCCTACTTCATTTTGTTCATTAAGTTTCACTTCACATTGGGGAAACTGTTCTTTGTTTCATAAGCATAAAAATGACTTTCAGTCCAAAAGAATGAGATATTGTACTCCTGCTTTCATCTGCTAAAAAATGCTGCTGACTCGATCTGTTCATAAAACAGTACTTTTACTGAGCTCATGAAAGTTGAATGAAAGAGCTTTTCACAAATTGGAGATCGATGAAGAACAATGGAGAACATACAAAGAGACTGAATTAACCAGTGTTTAAAATTAAAGCAGCTGAAGTTAAAATGTCAAGATTTAGGTCCAAAAAATGCTGGATCCTACTTTTTCCATAATGTCACTAAAGATCTGTGTTCAGTGGCTTCCAGAAGTAAGTAAAATACTGTATCACTGTACTTAAGTACATTTTAAGTAGTCTCCCTGTTACTCCCTACATTCTAACATAAATGTCTGATGCTTTTGCTTTTGTATTTTGCATCATTGCATGTCTTCAGGACATGATCTAGATATCACATAGAAAAGATGATTCCATGGTTTTCATTGATGCATATGACAAGACAAACCTAAAGAGGAAATGAGAAAAAAACTTCATAAGATATAAAAACCCCCCACATCTGTAGACACCTGTTGATTTTGTAATTTAGTCTATATTTTGTTCCAAAATCAGCACCAAATCACTGTTTTTTGTAAAATTGAATCAAATGAGTGATATCTGAGCTCTTAGTCCATAACATTAGCTAAACAATGTAAAAACTAAGACAAAATGCATTATTTTTTACTTAATTTCAGAGTCTGTACCTTTTTGCTTTTGCTGCAATAAAGAAGTTGAATCATAAATTATACTTTTACCATAGCATTCAGTATTTGTATGTATACTTGAGTAAAGCCGTTGTGTACATTTGCCACCTGTACTGATCTCCAGATTCACCAGGCATCGATCCTCAGTCATTCTGTGAGCATCTCAACATATCACATCCTCAACTTAATATAGTGAAACACATGGCTTATTTGTCATCAAGGAACACAAGCAGTCAAGTAAATCTGAACCCTACTTTATTCAGTAACTATCTAACATAAACGTGGTATCTTTTTATTGCCACTGTCTTAATTCCCTAGTGAATATTCGGTGGTTTCATGATTCAGTTGGATGACGCCACATGGTAAATGATGCTGTTTCACATCCTCCCTCTTTGCATCAGTAGGGTTAATGTTCTCAGCACTGACAAAAACTCCCCTCAGACAGAGCCAGGCGTTATACAACACTTTTCACAGTTGGAGAGGAGCTTGACATGACTATTAAACAGATCTTTATGTGTAAAATTAATGGAATTTCAGCAGTTAAAACAGACCTGTGCATTAAAGTATGTACAATATGTGTTTCATCTGTTTAACTAACCCTCACCTTCTTGGTTTAAAGATGTGTGTAAAAAAAAAAAAAAAAAAAAAATTGCACATTTGTCAACTGCTGACTTTTCAATGAGTGCATTTGACCTGAGTAGGATCATGTTTCTATACAGTGTCTCTACTGGGTCCAGTTATTCACATGGATATGGATTAAGCGTAAAGTGCTGTTTGTCAGACTATGAAATTCTGTTCTTGATGGGACATTACAATGTATTTTCAACACCCTCTAGGTGACTTTCACGCTGGTAGGAAGTGATCATGATAATGATCTGTTTACACCAAAACATTCTTCAGTGAAACTCTTGCTGAAAACAATGTTTGACAAAAGAAATGTCATTCATCCTCTTTTCTTTCATTATAGCAAGGATTCCCAAAGTGTGAGAAGGCATTTATTATGGTTTGTGTTGTCAGTGGGTGCACCAAAGATCTGTTTGGAATCATTCAAATAAGGTCAGAAGTTTCACAGTTTAAACTAAACTGTGGATCCAAGTGCAAATATAGTAAAGATAATAACAGCCTTGGGGTTGGTTTGGGCATGGGAGGAAATGATACAAAAGGCAATGTATAATGTATGCACTATAATTCCACTTCTTTGTATGTACTGTTGCATTGCTCAAAAAAAGCTTATTAATAATAATAATAATAATAATAATAATATCACATAACTTTATACTTTCATAAAAAAGAAACAGTCATTTCATCATCAAACTCCATTCTTTTCATTTAGAGCTGTGTCCGGTGGAGAAAACAACAACAGAGCTTTTAGCTTTTATCACTCTGTCACTTTCTTGGATTCTAGAAGTTGTTTCTTAGTGGTTCTCATCCCATCTGGTCACTTCCTGAGGCTTTGGTCAAAGGTCCAGCAGCATTAGTTTTCCAGCAGTGACTCACTACTCCCTCTAGTGGTCACATAAATCCCCTGGCTCATAAGTGGAAATGCTTTCAGGTCATAGCTCTACGATCTAATACATTGGTGTCTTTGGCAGAACTTCAGAGCTCTTTATTATTTACGCTCTAATGATAATTTTAGGTCTTTTTATTTTTTTACAACAAGGAATACTACATGTAGCCCCTTTTTCGTGATCAATGTATCTCTGTCCATTACCTTATTTCTGGAGCACAACTAGAATACCATTCACCATTTTTTCATCTAACTAAATATAAGTTATCAGTTATGGGTCTGTATTTTATGAGTGCTGTATTTTACCATTTTGTCTGCCCTTGGTCCACGTTGTCTTTCAGGATGTTTCTCACTTTTTCATTGCCAGAGCAGAACGAAACAAAACTACTACTTGTAAACTTCTCTAGAAACTACTTGACTCCTCAATTGTTGATGGGGAAACTCGGGGAATCATTATAGGTACTAATTGTAACTGTTAAGTGTCACTGTACCAGAGGCCCACGCTTAGAGCAGCTGCAACACTATGTGAATGAATGGCTGCTCTACAATAAGATCCATCAATACACTGTGAAAAAAGGAATTTCAAGGCAATAAAAAAGTCTTGTGTCTGGGAAATTAGGAATTATTTTCTTCAAAAAAATTAACCTTGTGCATGTTTTTCATCAGAAAAATCACATTAAGAAAATATATTTGACTTTGCCTTTATTACATATTTTCCAAATTTGTTCAATAGGATAAAAATCCCCAGAGATGAACCATCTTGTTTTCGAGGGAGTCTTAACATACAGAATGATTTAACATATAAACACAGAACAACAAAACAATGGCACAATCAAAAATATAGTATGTCAGTTAATGAACATAACCTCTAGGTGGCCATAAAGAGGTCTGGAACAAAAAGCATGTAAAATTAAAAAAAATGTATTCATTATAGTGCTCTTTAAAAGTAGATCATCTCAAATATGACAGTTACTCTTAAGATATAGAGACACATTATAAATATGTGGAGTATTGTAGTAGATATTCTAGCAAACAGTGAGCTAGTTTCAACCAGTAACAACATAAACCAATGATTTGCATAAAATCCCAGTAGGTTTTCCCAACAGTGACATTATTTCCCTTTCCATCTTCTCAATTTAAGAATCTTGAGTCTATTTGTGTTTTCATTGCTTGCTATGGGGGCAACTTACTGACATGACAGCACTTTTTCCCATCATGTCTGTTCTCATTTATTTGGTTTACACAGGATAATTTGGTTTTAAGTAACTAGAAAATGTGTCTTGTTTCTTGTAGGGCTATTTTTGCATTGTATGAGTGCACAAATATCCGCGAAAACTCCCAAGTGACGGTCCTAATCGGCATCATGTCTCATTGTTGTTCAATGATGTGTTTTGTTTGGACAGGAGAATGGGAAGAGCCGCCTGCAGCAGACCCAGGAGCAAGTGGAGGAGGTGACGGTCATCATGATGGACAACATGAACAAAGCTGATGAGAGAGCTGGGAAACTGAAAGACCTGGAGGACAGGGCCGATGACCTGCTGCTAAAGGTACACAGGGGGCGTCCGGAGAAACTGTCCAAGTGGAATAACACCATTCAATCAGGGACAGGAGCTATTTTTATGCACTTTGGAAGTCTTTGCATTGAGTAGATAAGGTCAATGTCTGGACCACATGGTGCAAAGCAGCTCAATCCATAGTTATCTAGGGATTAAAAGTAGGAAATGTCATATTGATGTCTATAAATACACCTAGGTGGAGCTGGGGAGGAAAACAAATGTACATTTTACATCCTGATTGCGCTTTATGGTCCTATTTTTAGAAAGGTATTTCTTATTGTTTCCTAAGATGAATGAAGGGAGCTGGTCTCCCTGGGTACGGCAGAGTAAGTCCAGGACATGCCACGAGGCGAATGTCCGTCCGGGGGTCGGCAACCGGGTCACATCATTCCCACATTGGACCATGTTACATCACACAGCACAGCAGTTGTAACAGAAAAACAAACGAGCATTCAGACCGAATTGTAGCATGAAAACTTTACTTTAAAAACATACTTAACCCACTTTAAAACTTACTTTTAAACAGTAGCAGGTTAAAGTTAACTAGTCTACCTTTAATTATGTAATAAATGTAACTTTTTCTTTCAAAGTAATTGAACTTCTGGAATTTAATTTGTGTTTGATAACTTTCCTAGCAAATATTGAAAGCTGAAAAAAAAAAAAAAAAAACATTAACGTAAACCAGGCAGAATAATTTTAATAACACTGTTGTCAAACTTTAATTAAAAATTCTTTAATGTTTGTAATCTACTGCAGAAAGAAAACACAAATTCATAGGTTGTAAACAACAAACTCTGCAGTGAAGGAAAATGTAACCAGTGTGGAAGCACTGACCTGATTTATACCCAATACTGATTTATATATGCATATCTATGTGTTACATTTTTATACAGAGGTAAAAAGCAGTGATTCTGTTTAATAATGCCAGTCTTTGAGCTGTGCCTCTTTAGTAAACAGAACCACAAGCATCACACACTATGTTCTACATTCCATTCTAAGTGATATAACTATTAATAGGTCTGAGCTCTGGCCACAGTATTTCTGTAAGGACTCTCTTTCAGTACCTGTTTTTGCAGAGAAATGTGCATTGATCTAATTGTCAGATGAAACACCGTTACAAATCCAAACTAGAAAAAACAGTTGTCAAAATTTCAGCCATACTCAGGTCAATAAATGACATACAAATAATTGCAATTAATGATATTATTGTCTATTCTGTTGAATTTATGCCTGTACTGTATAAGTCAACGACAGGATAGTTTGAAAAAAACCTAACAAATCATAATACCATTTCTGGTTTTGCCTTTTATTAATAAAAATGTAACTTATGATGTGATTTAAATATATAAAATTCATTACTGAAACATTCCACCAAGGTATAAAATCAAAATAAACCAATCTAATGTGGCCAAACAGAACTTAATCAAAACAGTAAATTGGTCAGATATGATGTGAGTTAAAAATACAAACCCCTTTGCGGCGCAAGTTCTGTGTCTCATAGGAGAATGAGACATAATGAGAAGATGTCATTAAAAGACCCCAAGTCAAATGACGGTTAATGTGGTGGAACTAATGATAAAATCTATTATTACCCTGCCCCCCAAAGGGGAGGCAAGGGGTGTTGTTTTTGGTTCTGTTTGTTTGTTTGTTAACACTTTAGCAGCAAAACTATTGGTTAAATTCATACCAAATTGGGTTTATAGATTGCCAGTGACCAAGAATAGATGTGATGATATTTTGGGAAAAGTAGGTCAAAGTTCAAATTTTTTTTGTCAGTCAATCAATCAATCAATCAAATTTTATTTATATAGTGCCAAATCATAACAAAAGTTATCTCATGACACTTTACATATAGAACTGGTCGAACCAGACTCTCAAACCAATTTACAGAAACCCAACCAAATCCTCCAGGGGCAAACACTTGTGAGTGGTGACAGTGGAAGGAAAAACTTCCTTTTAACAGGCAGAAACCTGGAGCAGACCCTGACTCCTGGAGGATGGTTGTCTGCCTTGACCAGTTGGGTTAAAGAGGGATGAATTTTTAAACTTTGCAAAGGGGTGGGGTTTGTTGTGCTTGGCACCACTTGGTTCTGTTAATTTCACCAACATTTTTCACACAGGTAAATGGAGACGGTTATCATATTTATGTAGTAATTGTGGTTTGCATATAGAGATCGATGAAAACTGTGAAATGAACAGAGTGTATTTAGATGCAGAGACAGGTTGTTGTCTTTTTTTATTATTTTACCTTTGATAGCATTGCCCGCAGATATGCCCCAGTGGCTTTGGTGATCTGTTTTGTCCAGAGCACTGGTGAAACAAAGCTTACCTGCAAAGTGAGGGATGCAAGATGCAGAGACCAAACAAATGTCAGATTCCTCTAATTTTTTTTTTTTTTTTTGTACCAAAATGACAATATTTGGATGCCACCATCATGTAACAATTTCTTTTCTCAGTAACTGTAATGTGTTACAAGTACTGAGAAAAAAAATGTTAAATGATGGTGTAACACATTACAGTTACTTTTAACTTAATTATGTAATGATATGCCTTCTAACTATTGAGAATGATATGAATTCTAGTAAGCTTTGATTTTGTGATGAAAGTTGACCTTGTCCTGGCAGTTTCAGATTTTTATATTATTTAACCCTTTATTGGTCAGGTGACTATTTTTTGGTCAATTCTGCATGCATTAGAAGACAGTGACAGCAACAGTTACAGTGAGGATAGTGAGTCACTAATCTCAGATCTAATGTGGTCTACAGGGTCTGTAAGGTCCACCTCTGCATGAACAGTGAGTGTACCTGCTTTGTTAGGTACCATGAAGTAATGGTACTTGTAAGGAATGTAAGGAATGTTCAAAGGGATAATGTGGATGTGGACAGGTGTGTGGATCAGCACTTATGTTGTAATGCTCTAAGTGATGTTCTAATGTTCTAAAATACAGGTTCCTTTCACCTTGCATGTATTTTTCTTGTTTGTTTTTTTTTATTTAGTACTTTTCTACGCAACAATAAAAAATTTAGAACATTTCACAAAGGTAATAAAGTCTTGTTAGGTCGTCCAATAACACTGTAAGGTTGAAATGTTGAATTTCAGAGTATTTCTATGAGTGCTCTATAAAGGGTTAAGATCATTTCAAACCTTCACAACACTGTCACTCTCACTGTCCATAGTTAACTAACACATTCTCTTTTCCTGTGTGTTTTTTTTTCCAGAGTAAAACGTTTGAAAAGACCTCCAACAAGGTGAAGCAACAGAAGTTCTGGGACAACAAGAAGATGAAAATAATATTTATTGCCATTGGGGTCATAGCAGCACTTGTCATTGTCGGACTCATAATCTTTGCCATCGTTGGACCGCAGTGAGGAAAACAGTCTCTTTTTGCAGATGAAAGGAAAGTAAGATATTTGGACTGATGGACATGGTGTGAACGAAGATTAAAAAAAAAAAAAAAAGTCCAGGAAAAGAGGAGTGCAAACTGCAGGACTGTCACATCTCGCCTGAACTACTCAGTGTGTGATATATATATATATTTTTTGTGCTTAGATGTATTTATGGAAGAATCAGTCTCACTTGTATTCTGTTAATTATGGTACCACTGGTAGGTCAGCTGATTCTGTTTTAATACCTTTTACAGGTAATTTCTCTCTCATCAGCTAACATTGAAAGAACAAAATCAGCACAAAACAGATTTAAACTGTTCCACAACATTTAATTGTGCCATATTTCTCTATTATTAACCACTACTCTTTTTGTTAGCCTGCCACTGATCCTACATTTTTAGCAAATCTACAGATTGCAAAATTTTAAACAAAGGTCATTTGAGTGATGGATGTCCAGAAGCACCACTCAACAAAATACAAAATTGTCATTACCTGTGAATATGGGATGCAATAATATGTTGGCCATTCATTGGTGTTAGTAAATAAGATGGTATTTCAGAAATTTGTATGTTTAATTAACATATTTATATATACATAGTGAAGTTTTCTTTGTCCCTGATACAAAAGAGGGGATAAATAACAAACACATAAAGAGAAAATAATGTCAGTATCATCTGTCAGTCAAATTGTCTTTTACATATCAATATCGTCCCAAAATTTTGCAATCTGTCCAGCTGTCCAATCCCAGAATTTGGCATGTCAGGTAGATCTCCAAGAGTCACTTCAGCATGAGAGAAAAGCTGACCGAAATTGGTAAATGTATAAATACTTCAGCTTCAGATCTGAAAGAATGGAATATTTGTCCTGTAAAATTTAATGTTGTCATATTGTCTGCATCATTAAAATGTGTTTTGAAAAACTTCAGGCTATTTTTGTTGTTTTATTCTTATTTTATGTGTTTCAGACTTTGAACCTGTTGAAAGCATAAACCAGGGGTGTCAAACTCATTTAAGTTCAGGGGCCACATTCAGCCCAATTTGATCTGAAGTGGGCCGGACCAGTAAAATAATAACACTGGTCAACAACAAATTTATTGTTTAAGTTTTTTGAGCTGATTTAGGATAATTTTGGTGTGCTGAATCCAAAAATCACTTTAATTTTGCTCAATCAGGTCAACTTTCTGAACTATGCTACATATTGGCTTTTTAACATTTTTACTTACATTTATGGGCATTTTCACATCATATGATACAAAATTCTTTCATATTTCTTGCAATAAACGAGTTCTGAAGATTTTACTTTTGCCAATTTATGATTAGTGGTTTTTTTAATATTACAGGTGAATGAAATGGCTTCGACTAGAAGATCTTGCAAAAATAAGCCTGACGTATTCTGCTACATCTGCAGTGAATACACCATTGTACCTAACAGGAATCCTGTTAGAAAATGATTTTTTTTCTCTTAAAACCTATTTTGGGTGAGAACTATATAAAAAAAATCAACTGATAAAGTCACAAAAATGTAATCAATTTTGTGAGAAGATCAAATTTTTCAAAATCAACTTAGCAAAAAAACCTGACCTGATTGAGCAAAACAGATGTCATTTTTGGATTTAGCGGTGCAAAATGGTCCTAATTCAGTTGAAAAAACCTAGAAAAAAACATTTTTTTGTAACCCAGTGTAATATATAAATAATGTCAACTCCAAACGTTCCTCTATGTTTTAGAGCGAGAAAAGTAAATTTACATTATGAAAAGGTGTATGTCTACAAACTATCTTTTCAAAAGATGTGAGTAACATGAACAAACTGGAAAATAAGTGTAATTTTAACAATATTCTGCCTCAGTTTATCATTTACACATGTACATTATATATTACTTACAAATCACATTGGATCTACAAATACACAAACATTTAGTAACAGGCAGAATATTGTTAAAATTGTACTACTTCTCTTAAGATATTTCAGGTTGTTCATATTTGTTCAGGTTATTCACATTTTTTGCAAAATTATTCTTTGTTTTAGTGTAAATACATGAAAATGTTCACATTTACAAAGAGAAAAATTTGGTGTTGTCATTATTTATATATTATTATGATAGTATTTTACCGATTTGACCCACTTGAGATTGAATTGGTCTGAATGTGGAACCTGAACTAAAAGGATTCTTAATATCGTCAGTGTAATTTTTGCATTTCACAAATTCATCCCGAGGGCCGGATTGAACCCTTTGGTGGGCCGGATTTGGCCCACATGTTTGACACCTGTAGCATAAACCATGAGAAAATGTGTTTCTGTTTACTTACTTCCTTTGATACAAAATGAATCAGCACTTATGTCCACAATATCTGAAGTAGAATTTGTGAAATACTAGGTTAGAGAAGTTTGGATGTCAAACTGACAAAGCAAATTTATTTCTGTCTTAAAATATGCCTTCTTGTGAGGAAAACCAGTGTGAATACTGACCCCAGGTGGGAAAAGATTGTATAGCAGCCAATGGCAGACTATTGAAACGTGCTGTATGAACAAAGCATGTAGAGTAAATAATTAAAAACACATAAATGGGTCAAATGAACAGGTCATGTACAAATATGCACGACCCAAACTCAAAGTAAATGACTACTCCGTCCAAATTCATTAAATTAAAACAGTCACAAGATTATTAGATATTCTACCTTTTGATCCAGATATTACAACAGATTAAACCAGAGACTCCTGAGATGAAGAAGGAAAACTATGTTCTGTTTAATTTTTTTTCTTATTTAGATAAACATTTAGCTTTTTGCTGTTGATGTGTGTGTTATTTGTCATAAATTCATGACGGCCAATTTAAATTAAAAATAACTTAAAATATGGGTCTGTGTTAAAAATGTAGCTTTGTGAATATGGAATTTCCCAAACAAAAATTAAAAGGTTCCTACTATAATACATAAGAAAAAAAAAAAAAAAAAATCAAAGTCTTATTCTGGGCAAATTAAAATTGAAATACAATAAAAGTGTTACATTATAAAAGTGAAATAAAATAAAAAATAATGTGTGGTGTTGTGTGATCATCTGGAGCAGGCCTCATTATTCCTTGGGTCTATTAGAAATTTTGATGAATGCACCGTTAGCTTTTATATTCCAAATCACTGGAATAATTTGCCTGTTTGCATTACCCCAGTATTATGATCATTTGAAGTTAAATTGAAAATATTCCCTTTGACCTGAGCATTTCATTAGTGTACTTTTACTTTATTTATTTGTTTGTTTGTTTGTTTGTTTTCTTCCAAGTAGTCCTTACTCAGGAGCAGTGGCAGCTGCTCGTCTTTCAGACAGGGGAAGCTCATTGTCGGCTTACATCAAAACAAAACAAAACAAAAAAAAAGTCAAGTTATTTAAACATACATTCGGCCCTCCGTTTCTTTTTAAGAAAATGCTCAGTAACCTTATCGTACCAAGTAGGCGTCTTTTCCAGGGACTGGACCAGTGTCCTCTCTGCTTAGATTGCCTTGGCCCAGTGTGTTGTAGGTGTAAGACTTCAGCCTTTTTAAACAAAAGATGCTCCTTTCACTCCGACCGAGCTGACAGTTTGATTGATTTAACTATCTACAAAACAACATCAAACTCGAACAAGAAATTATTAAGTAGAGCTCAGAAAGTTAGCACCAGAATTTTGAAATGAAAATTATATAAAATAGGTAGCCAGTGGAGTGAATCTAGTGATGTATCAGAAACTTCCTCTTCCATGCACTCCTCGTCCTGGCAGTCAGAAAAAGAATCATGCAATGGTGGTGATGCTAATTTAGTTGTTTTCACAATACTTGGTATTGTTGTTCTTTTGTTACTCTCTACTGCACTCTTTTATGTTTACCTTTTAGACTCTTCTATGTTATTTGCACTTTATGTTTACTTGCACTGTGGGGCCTTAGAGTCCAGTAATTTCGGTTCTCTCTGTATACAATGTACATGGCAGAACTGACAATAAAGATGACTTTGACTTGACTTTGACTAAAATCACTTAGGGTGTGAAGTGTATGTCTGCGACTCTTATGAGACTTAAACGTTCCATAAACATTGGTTTAAAAACTACAGCCAACAAACATGCAAGAAATATTTTCATTTCTCCTCAGATGTGTGTTGATATGAACAAAGTACTCCCTTTCGTTAGCTAAATTCTTGCATGCACATAAGTGACAGCTGAAAGAAGTCAATTCTTTTTGAAAGTGACTAACCTGTGTGGAATGCATTCTACTCTGATGTACAATTAAAGCATTCCATGTCTTAAATGCGCATGGACATTTGGAATATGTACAAGGGTGGTGTGTCCAAAATGTGGATGTTTGAGTTTTCACCAACAGAGCCCTCCATCCCCCAGACAGCAACCAGCCCCAAAAATCCCAGCCTGTTGTACTATATGCAATGTTTTCCTCATGTAGAACTCGTCTAAGATGATCAAGTTGGTTGTGGACATCCGACATGTTGGCAGTAATATCAGGTACATAAGTAAAGCACTGGTCTCCAATTAGGTGACAGACACCTCCCTTTTCGGCCAACAGGAGATCTAACGCTGCCCTATTCTGTAAAGAGTTTGTGCGGAGGGCCTTCATCTCACTCGTAAGAGTATCAAACCTTTGTTCAACTGAAGCAGTGAGATTTTCCAACTCAACAGAAAGTTCTTCTATATACCAAGCTAAACAGGCAGGGCCGTACAGGGGAATGATACTGATCGCAAACTTATGGCCTCCTGAAATCCGGTCCCGTTTAACATGGGTGTGAGGTGGTGACATTAATGGACTAATGGTCAATTTGGAAACAGCAGGAATCAGATAAGAGAGATGACACGTACCTGCCCACCGTGCCGGGAGGTACAGATATGAGTGTTGACCACACGTCCACACCATATCTGTGGGACAGCCATACCCATAATCAGAAGGGGTGAGAGCTACGGTGGCATTATATGTGGTAGTAACATTAGTTTTAGCATCAAAGTGTGTCAGTGGGGATGGTGTACCTAGCAATGCAGTGATGGTATAGAGGACCAAAAATGGAGAAGGGGAGAATGTCCCTGTCGTAGGAAAGGTAAATTTATCAGTCCTATTTTCGCAATTTGCTAACCCACAGGCTACCTTAAGAGTAATGTTACACCCTGATGTGTGTCCCAGATGATACCGTGTGTGTTCTGTGACTGGGGAATGGAAGCACAGCTGTGGAATGAAAAAAGGATTTGAGAGATTTCTGAGCCTAAAAACAACATTTTTCTGTACCATAGAAGTATTAGTGTCTCTGGAAAAATTTCTTGGGTCTCTGAAGATCATGTTGGGTTTCCACCCCAGCCAGGGGTATATTGATGTGATGTTCGGCCAATCTCCCACTGTCCACTTTAACAGTGTCAATAAAGTGTGATTGATCGGGAGTGGATAAGGAACAAACAGAATACCTACGTGTGAGCTGTGTGGCATCAAACTGCACACATAGCATGACTGGTTAGTGACACGCCGTGTCAGATCACGTGTCACCCGCCATCACGTATTATCATTATATTCATGGTGATCAATGATGTGGAGGTCACATCCGTGACGTCTCTGAGGTTCTTCTGTCCCTTGCTGTCTTCCGACAGACCAGGGCGCAACTGGAGTGTGATGCGTTGAAGAAGGATCAGTTACCTGACAGAATGTGCCATGGTACCATATGTACAGACACATGAAGATGACCGCTGACCCTTTGATCACCTCCATCGTCGTCGAATCAGTGTATGTGTGGGGCAGGGGTCTTCAGTCACTCGCCAGCAACCAGGCAAAGGATAGTGTGTATGAGACGTCACTGGGGTCGTTATCACCGCTAGGTTTCAACCAGTGAGTCTTGTGAGTGAGGGTGCGTGATGCAGGGTCTCCAGTTCCGGGGTCTACACTGTCGATCGATGGTCCGGCCCGTCCTCGGCTGCAGCAGTTGGCGGTTCTCCCAGAAACCGCTTACAGTGGGTCGCGTGGAGCCCCGTGGCACGTTCGGCAACCTTGGCCGCTGTGTGCGTCGTCAGGAGCACCTGGAAGGGGCCTCGCCACCTGCGCTGCTTCCAGTGCTTCCGTCTGAAGTCCCGGACCAAGATCCACTCCCCCAGCTGTAATGGGTGAAGCGGCCCCTCTGCAGGAACTGGTAACGCTGATCTCACCAATACTTGCACTTGAGATAGTTCAGAGGAGAGTTTTTTGCAATAGGACAACATGTCATGCTCCAACAACGATGTCAAGTTGGTGCTCGGTTGAGGGGCCTGGAGAACTGTATATGGGGGTCTCCCAAACATAATCTCAAACGGACTCAGCCCACTTCGACTCCTACGTCTCATTCTCATTTGCATGAGAACCAGAGGTAGGACCTTGACCCAGTTAAAGCTATACCGTATGATGTGGCATTTTTACACTTTTCTTTTGTCATCTTAAAATGCTCCTAATAAGTGTGTGTCAAACTAAAATGGAAAAGAAATCCACCAGGTATTGAAACTCAAAAATGTTTAATTCTCATATATTTCTGATAAAAGTCTGACCAATCATTTTAGTCGGTCCGAATAAAATAATTGGCCGAACCTGGCTGAGCCTCCTGTCAATCATCCATTACGGCCGTCCAGCATCCGATCCATTATCTCCGTCTCACATCCGATATGTGTCCCTCTGCATCTGACGTTTCACTGGCGCTGCTTCTCCTGTCACTGACCACAGTCTACTGTCTAGGATGTGTTTGGATAGAACTGACATGCACATGTGGAAGGGATTAAACTGATTTATGAACAGAAACAACAACTGAGGGGCACAAACGGGAGTCTGATGAATGAAGGATGGAGATAAAAGTCCGGAAGTCAGCTGTACTTTACTGAACAGGTCTGCATAAAGGTCAGCTTTTATGACGGTGAGACTCATACAGGTACATGTACATGGTGTCACACAATGTAAGATGATGTAGGATGATAATTGTATGGACTATGAAACTTCAAATGTCCACGGAAAATTCGAGGAGGCTGCGCGTTCACAGTGCGCGCGCCCATCCCCTGGGCACTGCAGTGAAGACACTGACCCAGTACTGCACAGACCAGGTCTACTGATGGAACAGGAGCCACGGGCCCGCGGCAGGTGGATGATGCATCTCATTACCGAGGGAGGGGTCCGCGGACACGCCAAAACGGACCAGACCTCCACCTCTGCTTCCTCCTCCGTTGCCATCACGCATCAGATGAGAGGAGGAGAGAGGAGGAGGAGCCTCAGAGCTCAGGCAGAGGGAAGGGGGCGGGGCTTTGGAGAGAGGCGGGTTGTTCATGTTCAAACTTTTACTAAGTGCTGTGAGAAATGCCACATCGGTAGGTATAGCTTTAAGCCCTGTTTCCTCAGCGCACTTAGCCAGTTTTGATTTTAGGGTGCTATTTTCTCTTTCAACAGCCCCCCCTGATTGTGGATGGTATGCACAGTGTGTTTTGAGGTCAAAACCTAGCATATTGCCTAACTCAGTTAGTGCTGCGTTCACAAAGTGGGACCCATTGTCTGATGAGATCCTTTTTGGGATCCCCCAACGAGGCAAGATTTCAGTAACCAAAGCCTTAGCCACTGTGGAGCTGTCTGCATGTTTAGCAGGAACACATTCAACCCATTTTGACCACATATCTACCATCACCAGACAATACATTTTACCCTCGGCTGGAGACAGTTCCACGAAGTCCATCATTAGATGGTCAAACGGGAGGTTTGGTTGGTCATGACCTGCTGAGCGACAAGGGAAAGACTTTGCCGTGTTATGAGCGGCACAGACAAGACATTTCTTGCAAAATTTCTCTGCAACCACTGTAAACCCCTTTGTAAACCAGTGTTGTGCAATAGCCTCTAACATTCCTCCCTTAGACACATGATCTACACCATGTGTCAGCTTAGCAAACCAGGGGAAGAAATGTTTGGGCAGACAAGGTCGTCCATCAGCTGCCCGCCATGCAGAAGAAGAATCCACTGCACAGCCACAAGAAGCCCAGATGCGCCTTTCGTCAGGAGTGGCAAATGACTGCGTGTCAGGAAGGGAGGCGGGAGGAGCCCCAGACAACGGCTGAGACAAAAAGGAGGAGGCAGGCTCCATAGAAGCAGCAGCCCTGGCAGCTGCGTCCGCTCGGGAGTTCCCCTGTGTGACCTCAGAGTCATCCTTCTGATGTGCCTGACATTTCACAACTGCAATAGCAGAGGGAAGAAGAACAGCATCCAACAAATTTGCCACAAGAGATCCATTAAGGATCGGCTTACCGTCTGACTTCAAGAATTTGCGGTGTTTCCACAGGGCCCCAAAATCATGAACCACGCCAAAGGCATACCTGGAATCAGTATAGATAGTGACAGAACAGCCCTCAGCCAGCTTAGAGGTCTCAGTCAAAGCAATGAGCTCAGCCGCCTGTGCTGAATAACGTGAGGGCAGGGGGCCTGAGGAGACCGTGTCAATGGACGTGCACACCGCAAAACCAACCCTATTTGTTCCCGAAGTGTCCTTAAAAGAGGAACCATCTGTGAAGAAAACAAAGTCAGGGTTTGAAAAAGGCAATCAGTGATATCAGGGCAGGGGGAACATGTCTGTTCCAAAGCGGTCTCACAACAATGAGAGTGTCCATCCTCAGCAGTGGGAAGAAGTGTGGCGGGGTTGAGCGTGGTACAGCGCTTCACGGTGACATTTCGCATGTCTAGAAGAACGGTGGTGTACCTACGCCACCGGGCCGCGGACAGGTGCGAGGTCTTTTGCTCTAAAAGAATGATAGAGACAGAATGTGGAACCAACACAGTCAAAGGGTTATACCCGACAATGTCACGTGACGCAGCCACAGCCTTTTCACATGCAGCGACGGCACGGAGACAAGAAGGAAGACCAGCAGCCACGGAGTCAAGTTTAGTGGAGAAATACGCCACCAGACGCAAGCGGTCACAGTGAGCCTGCAACAGAACAGAAGACATGAAACCTTGCTTTTCATCCACAGTCTGAGTGAAAGGTTTGGTTGGATCAGGGAGGGCCAAGGCAGGGGCAGAACACAAGGCAAAAAGTAAAATGCATGGTGTCCAGCTGAGTGGACATTTTTGTAACTCCATGAAAAGTAGGTTCATTAAAAAAAAATTCAATCACATTTTTTTTTTTTTTTAATTCATGCCTAAAGAAGAATAAAAACACTCTGGAAAAAGAAAATCTTGTTTAAAATTCTCATAATTCATGCATGAAAGGGTTAAAAATCCAGAGGGCCCAGTGTTCCTCCTCCATGCTAACAGCCAGCTGGTCCGTCCTTTCACTGTCAGTAAACGGTCTATGTCAGGGGTCAGCAACCCTGGTCCTACAGAGCCACTATCCTGCATGTTTTAGATGGGTCCCTCTTCCAGCACACCTGACGGTCATTATCATGCTTCTGCAGAACTTGATGATAGGCTTATCATTTGAATCAGCTGTGTTGGAAGAGGGACACATCTAAAACATGCAGGATAGTGGCTCTCTAGGACCAGGGTTGCTGACCCCTGGTCTATGTCATGGCACAGCAACCTAACCTCTGGAAAAATGGAGAACTGACCTGCCAGCTTAACAGTAAACGGCTAAAATTTGCTTGGAGGTCTTATTTCTGTCTTTGTGCATAAGAAATCAATATAAGTGAATCCCCAAAGGAACTTTGTGTTGGTAAATGCTAGTTCTGCAAAATGTACAGGATTTCAGTTCTGTTCAACATGTCGATGGTCATTTGAACTATGTTTTCAGCTCAAAAATGTCCAGTTTCATCACAATTAATGCTATATTTTCATGTCACAAATGGCCAAGTTATATTTTAACTGAATTTACCTGAAAAACAAATATTCTATTCTTTTAGACACATTTAGTGTGTTTGTGTCAGCATTAGCATTGACACTGACATATTCATGTTGCTCGGTGCTAATAGCATATAACAGCTTGGCTCTGTGAAAACAGTGCATAAAGTAATTCTGAATAACGTTGCATAAGATTGAATTCATCTTTACCTTGTAAAGAGTGGTCCAAAGCAGCGTTATTCTAAGAGTCCCAGCGAAAAAATGTCTGACTGCAGATGAGGTTTTCCTCCTAAAGCAGGAGCCCAGGAGTGTTTCTAAGAAGTCAACATGACTGACATATGTTAGGAGGAAGAATAGAATTCAACTGTGTTGTATATGTTATGAATTCAATTGTGCTGTATATGCCAAGTACATATTCGAAAAGTGAACAACCCTCCCTTTCCCCTTTTTTCAGTGTGTTTACATTTGTTTCTGTTTCCTTCCTTCTGGAGGTTCAACTGACGTGGAAAACCCGTCCGTCAGATCAGACCCAATCACTATATTCTAATACTAATTCACTGGAACTGAATACTAAGTCCTGTTCCTAATAGAAGTTAAAAAACTCACACTTGGAGTCAAAAAAGAAGAGTTGAGTCAGCCCGTCTTCAGCAGCCTTTTCCATGGGTTTCTTCATGAAGTAAACACACGGGTCGGTTCTCCGGAGAAGAGCCGACAAGCTTTTACACCCTTTTTCCCATCCTTCTAGAAGGTTCGGGCTGTTTTTCCACTGGCAGAAATTATCTTATGATTTCTATCACCTTCAGAAGCTCTTGTTTTCTTATTCAAATTATCTTTGGTCAGGCACATCTGTGTTGTTTACCCTACTTGCTCCATACACACACACTAGGTCATTTTCGGTCTTCTTATCACTTATTTTGTTTCTTCTCAATTAGGTAGTGCAGCTAACAGCGGACCAGCGGCTAACAGCGGACCAGGGGCTAACAGCGGACCAGCAGCTAACAGCGGACCAGTGGCTAACAGCTGTGCGGACACCTACCGGGCATACTGTGGGCATACATACCTTGGGCACACTGCCAACGGTTCCATAAGCTGGCACCTGCAGGGCCCACTCCATGAAGAAAACAAACAGAGGATCCCTCTACAAAACAGTGTAAAAATGACTGAATATGTGAATCCCTGTGGTGGTGCATCCATGAAATAAAGGTATCCCTCCGTTTTGCAAATGTTTCCCAGTTTAATAGAGTACTTTGGATTGAGCTAAAACTAGAGCTGCACAATTAATCAAACTTAAACTTACAAGAAATATTGCTTTGATATTTACCCAAAAAATTATTGACAACTTGGCATTTATGTCAGTCACAATATGTCAAATAACATGAAATGTCAAGTTCTACAAGCTGTAGATGTGTTATGATAATGTTATATGTCTATTAAAAAAAAAAGGAAAAAGATAGAAAAGAATTATTTAATATAATTATAAATTTAATATAATATAAATATAATATAATTATAAATTTAATATAATTTATTTGGTTTAAACATACAAAAAAGGGGTGTGGGCCCTCCCCCTCCCATGCATTCATCCATTCACCCCTATTAAGGCGTCTGCACAGCATAAAAAAAGCATTCTCACCCCCTATTAAAATATAGAATATTTAACATTCTATAGATGACGTAATTTTGACGTCAGCCAAGCCACACCCAAAACGGCAGCACGCCAGCTCAGCGACCCTCACCCATGTTCACCCACCCTCACTCACCCTCCCTCCACACTCCCTACTGGAGTCGACACGCCTCCAGGGGCGGGTGAACCTTGTCGCCCTACCAACGAACCTCAACAAGGCCCATTGGCCCCACCCCCTTCGACGTGTGCCCCTGGCAACGCACTAGCACCGCATCCCACACACCGGCCATGCTACGCCAGCCCGGCCTACACAGCACTTGACTGGGGATGATTACGTTCTTCCAGACGTGGGCGGAACCTATCACCCTACCAGCCACCTCGATAGGACCGTTGGCCCCACCCCCTTCCGCTCGCACCCTGAGTACCATGCTGACCAGGTGACGCAGCCCAGCTTTCCACCACTACAGTGCCAGTACGTTAGCCATAGGGATTCCCATACACACATCTCCTCGCCCTGGGTGCGAACCCACGACATCCGCTCTGTGAGACATGAGCTTAGACCACCTCACCAATGTGCCACCCCACCTATTGGAGGCTCGGTACTGTATTTAACCCTTATGAAATTTACGTCATTACGTCAACTACATCAAATTACGTCCCCCACCCCTCCCACCCCCAAAGTTCCAACTGAACATTCTAAAAAAAAACCAAAACAAAACAGAAACCACCATTGGCAGCCTGCCTTGGAAATGAGTAAACGCCCCAGATCAAGTCAAATAAAGATGATAATAAATAAAAATAAACAAAATACATAAAAATAAATAAAGATTGAAGTAGCCAATCACGGAAGAGCCTTTCTAGCCAATCAGAGGCAAGAAAGGCAGTACGTGCAAATTAATGTCTTTGCAGAAAGGGAGGAAATACCAGATTTAGACAAAAGAAACTTTCTCATTTTCATCAACACTTACTTTTATGTTGGTCCTTGGTATATAAGCAGAACTTTTCCCCTCACAAATGTTATATATGGAATAACCGGAATATATGTTTCAAACATAAGTCATTGTTTTTAAAGAATTGGGTTGATTACGGAACACTGCTTGTCTGTCAGTTGTTTAACAAGGAAGGTCGGTTATTTACTTAAAGTCAATTTTTGTTAGAATATAAAATTCTGGTACTCTCTAGAGAATATGCAATTGTGTTTGATGCTATCCCTTCAGGTTTAAAAACTTTGCTATATTCTACTATTAGTCCTTCAACAATCATTACCCCTCAAATTGCGCAATCAGAATTATACACAGGAAATTTACATCCATTCTTGAGTAAAATAAATAAATAAATAAATGCATTAGAGAAGTGATCCAAAGGGATACAATTTATAAGCCAGCTTCCATCTTTTTTTGGAGTAATTTATATTCTGATGTGGAATGGGAAAAGGTATGGTTATTACCAAGGAAGTTTTTTATTTCCAATAAAGTGAGAGAGGTATCTTTAAAACTGTTCCATAGGTGTTATCCAACTAATTCAGCTCTGATTAAGTAGAAGATCAGTGTTGACCCTTTTTGCTCATTTTGTCATAATTCGGATGAAACATTAACTCATTTGTTTTGGGAATGTGCCTTTTGTCAAATTTTTTGGTGTGATATCAATCTTTTTTTTTTTTTAAATAAAAAGCTGGATATTTCTTTTAACTTCAAAATTGAAGATATTTTATTTGGTTTATTACTGATTTGCCTGTTTGAAAATTGTTTATTCTTAATCTCATTTCCTTATTAGCTAAATTTCATATACATATAAGCAAATTTGCCAATCAGAAACCCAGCTTTGTGGCCTTTAAATCTTATTTGTAATCCTATCTAGACACACTTAACTTTTGCACTAACCCTAAAGCTGTGAAGACTAAAGCCTTATGTGAAGAATTTAAGCTGTAATTTATTTATTTTCATTTTATTAATTTTTTTCTCTTCTTGTTGATTCCTTTACTTTTATTTACTTACCTATTTATGTAATTGCATTTAATTTCTTCCTGCCTCACCTCGAGCATTTTTTTTTTCTCCATGCCATGTTCTGGTCTATGTGTATAAGGTATTTTGTAAGTATGAAAAAAAGGAGAAAAATAAAAAAAATAATAGAAATCATACAAAAGTGTCTTTCATTTTGAGGTCAACAATTAACTAATAAACCTACACCAAACCTAATGCCACTGGAATAAACCTACCTTTTACATGACTGTAACCGAATATTTCATATTAGTTTGGGCTTTGATCCAAGTTTATGACCGGTGCGGTGCTTCTGTTTGGCTACAATAACGGTTTATGAGGGCCTTAAGCTCTCCCTGCTGGCTCAAAGGGATTAACAATATCAACTCAACATTTTCAGTATAAAAAAAAAATTATTATAATGGAAAAACAAATTTACAGCAGCCTTGAACTAAATAATTCAGGCTTTTATGTACATTGCAATAAGCAGCATTAGATTTAAGTCCAACTTAGAAATATTATTCCATCTTTTTCAAAAAAAAACCCCAAACATCTGATTGGGTTTGAATTCATGTTTTGAAACTTAAATCTAATGGTATGATTGTTCATTTCCATATTTTGAAGTTTAACATGAGACTGAACTCCAACATAATAATTAGTTTACTATTTCAACAAAAACTTCCCAAGGCTTAAGGCAATAATTAAATCAGTGGTGTCTGGTGGCAAATATTTGATCCACAAGCACCAGGCTCATTGATTCCAAATTAATTAACTATACAATAAATATAGAATAGATGTAAACAATGTGAAAAACCCAAAGAGTATGGCATACCTCTGCAGAAAGTCATTTAATTCAATCAAAATCTTGCAATGAGAAAAAAAAAAAAAAATGTAGGATCCAATGTGTACATGTCTGCTCCATAAACTACTGGGTTCATCCATGGCCGACACTCTACGCTTCATCCAGGTTTCATGAATATATGTGCAGTGGATATTCAGAGAAATAAATTAACAGGCAAATGGAGGAGAGAAAATAACATCTTCAGAGGACTTAACAAAAAATATGGCAGACAAAAACAGATTTAACATGAACAAAACATTATGATGAGCGACTCGGTGGTGCAGTGGTTAGCACTCGTGCCTCACAGCAAGAAGGTCCTGGGTTTGATTCCAACACCGTCGATGGGGGGTAGGACCTCTCTGTGTGGAGTTTACCTGTTCTCCCCGTGTCTGCATGGATTCTCTCCAGGTATTCCGGCTTCCTCCCACCATCCAAAGACATGCACCGATAGGTTAATTGGTTCATCTAAATTGCCCATAGGTGTGAATGTGAGAGTGATTGTTTGTCTCTATATGTTCAGCCCTGCGATGAACTGGAGACTTGTCCAGGGTGTACCCCGCCTTCGCCCCTATGTAGCTGGGATAGGCTCCAGCGACCCTAATGAGGACAAAGCAGGTTCAGAAAATGAATGAATGAAAACATTATGATGGGCAATGAAGTCCACAATTTCATCTCATTTATATTCAGGAATGAATATAAGCAAAATTTAGCAAAATTGTGTAAAAGTTATACTTAAATCAGCGAGCTAATAATTAAAAACCATTTCACGATACAGTCTGAAACCACAGACATCAACAGGGTAACTGGTGATCCAACTAAATAATCTGCTACAGTGCTGTGTAAAAAGTTGGATATTAAATTGTATCACCAAAAGATATGACACAAGTAAAGAAAAGCAGTTTCTGTGAATTACAGGCTTGTTATTTTGACCAGAATAAAAACCAGGGATTGTAGTGTTGTCCTCCGTGAAGCTGTGGCAGCAGTTCAGTCAATGTGAAACCGCAGAGAAGTTGTTCATCTGTTTGACTTTTCCTTCAGTTCATCAGCATGAGCTTCTCCTCGCAGACAGATGGGAAAGCACCACATTCCTCTTTATACACCTTCGAGGGACTCTTAAAAACTCACTTTTATTAACAAGTATTTCATTAAATCAGGACAGTGTAGTGTGTGTGTGCGTGTGCATATATTTGTGTATGGAGGTTTGTTTCCATCTATATGGTGTCTGTGTATTGGTGTATTCAGTGTTGGTTATGGGTCTGTCTTAGGGGTTGTTTGTGACATATGTGGCCATGGTGTTCGTTCAGTGTGTGTTGCTTGTGCCAGAAAGTTTGTATCTGCATGTTGAAACTGTTTTCTTATTCTTGTCTTTCCTATTTGTTCTTATCTATGTCTCCTTTATGTGAAGCACTTTGTAACATGTTGTTTTAAAAAGTGCTATGTAAATAAAGCTTTACTTACTTACTTACTACAGTGTTGACCATTCAAAAAAAAAAAAAAACAGACACTATTGTGGTTGCATGTCATGTCAGTTTAGCCAGTCCAGATCATCGTCTTCGTCGTCATCACTGAACAGGTGGAGGTGGAGAATGCCCCTTCAAGCTTTGAACACAAACAAGAGAGAAAAAAGAAATCAAATATGAGTGATGTATGAGGAAAGATCTGGTACAACGCTGTCTGACTGAACACATAAGACGGAACACAAGGCAGGGGTCGGGGTTTCAAGCGGTGTTTCCCACCAAATCTGAGAGCGCAGTCTGGATTCTACAGATGGTTTCTGACCAATTCCTCCTTCTCTTCCTACTTGCTGGCCGGCGCAGGGGGTTTGGCAGGAGTTGTGGTCTGGAAAAATGGGCCCTCTCCATTTTCCTCACCCATTCCCCCAGTCAGACTGAGAGAACAGTAAAAGAAGAAGGGACGACAGAGACAGATATGAAGCGAAGGACGGGGGGTTAGAAAGGCAGTTCGTTACACATGCAGAGAACAGAGCGGAGGGAGAAAATTCAACATTCCTTTTATCGTCACTATATACACAGAGCATACACAATGAAATTCTGATGTGCTTGTTAAAAACGAGTCAGTGTATCTTTTGATAATTGGATTTTCTTTTCAGAAACAAAAGAAAAACTAGTGGGTAACTGATTTTCATTTTAAAATAGACAAATTAAAATTGAATTTCAAGGTGTTTTTCTTTTTCAGTGTCAAAACAGATAAACCAAATTTTAAAAAACAGATTGATTTTCATTTTTTTCTAGTAACAAAAAAGAAAGTCCATAAGTGTCTAACCATATTAATTTTCCTAATTTCATTGCACACACAATGACAATAAAGGCTATTCGATTCTATTCTATTTGTTCATCTGGCTGTTTCTAATCTGTCTGTACATTTCAAAACCAGCAAAATATCAGTTTCACATCAGTTGCTCTACTGTACTGTATCTTGGTTGCTTCCCAGACAAACTGGATTCAGACAATGTTTATCTCCTAAAGATTCTGTTGACATCAGCTAAAAGAGTCACAACAAAATGTTGGCTACAGAAAGAGCCACCCGCAACAGGCTTTTTTATTTCTATCGCAGAAAACATTTGACTGATGGAACACCTGACTTTTACCCTGCGGCTCCAGGAGGAGCCCTGAAAAAGGCGCTGGAGAAAATGGACAGACTTTACAGTGACAGTACTAGTTAATAAAAGCATTTGATGTTGTATGCATGTTTGATGTTATAATCGCCATATCTAGACCTCAATTTCATGTTCTTGTTTTGTAAAACTAAAATGTTTATAAATAAAGTGTCAAAAAAAAAAAAAAACACCAAAAAAAACATTTTTGGGTTTGTGCTCACCGTTAACATAAAGCCTGGATGGATCTTGGCAGCGGTCACTTGTTTCTGATGGCTCAGATACAGAAGCAGTTTGTACTGAAGAAAAGAAGAGATGCATTATTCATATAAATCAAAAGTTAATGTCAAACAAGTGACGGTGTGGCAAAGCTCCCATCTCACCTCTTTTGTTGTGTGGCTTCCCAGTCCGGCTGCTCCCAGCTTTCCTTGGTTCACATACTGTTGGTTAATGCTGCACCAGACACAACAATCTTTTAACTGGACTTCATTATGAGATGATTTGGTGGACTGTGACTTGATTGAAGTTAAAAAAAAGTGACATCAAAGCTCCTGACTGAAATGTAAAGTGGAGTACTCACTACCTGAAGGCTTGAACTTCTGTGGCAAACAATAGAGGGTCTGCACGTGACGTCACCGCTAGCGGAAGTCACCGCGGTTCCGCCCACTGAGTGGCAGAAAGAGGGAGATGAGTGACAGTGTTGGCTTCAATACTGTCTAAACTGAAGAACAATATTTAATTAAAAATGGGGAAAGAGCTGTTGTGAGATTGATTGTATGAACAGGTTTGAAAAGCAGTCAGAGCTATTGTTTTACAGACGCCAAAAGACAAAGAAAAGAGAAGTAGATGGATCCACAAATCCAGGAAACCAAACCTAGATCTGTGGATCCTGTTTGATGTCAGCTAACATTAATTCATGCTGCGTTTTTGGGTAAAATTATACGTTAAAGGACGTATTGTTTTGGCTAACGTTCCTTCTTAGTAAAGCTCTTGGTTTCATGATCAGATCTTTCATGGTTTTTGTCTTCAGTTTGTGATTCTGAACCTTGTGCTCCTACATGATTTGTAAACTAACTTAAACTGAGGCGAACCTAGTTTTTCAAATACGGGGGTAGTGGAGCATAAAGCTATGACGGAGTATTAGGACCACATAAGAAAATAAAACACTTGTGACTACGAGTATAAAGTCATAAAACATCGATATAAAACCCGTAATTTTATGATAATAAAGTCGAATACAAAAAAAAAATCACAATGTTATGACAATAAAGTTGTAGTTACAAAAAGAACTCATAAAAATGTCATTCGTTTATGAGATTAAAGTTGTCATATTCCAACAATAAAACTATATTACAAGAATAATGTCGCGATTTAAAAACAGGTGGTTTAAATCTGCTAATTTCCCAGAATCCAGTGGTGCCCTGCTGGTCCACAGTAGTATCCGTGTTGGATAAAGGACTGGATCTGAACTAGACTCAGTAAATCTCCTCAGTCCCAGTAGATCATGCATATATTCACTGGGGTCAGTCCATGGTCTACTGGAAATGCACTTTGGATCAGCTGGTTCTGGGCCCTAGTTTTGGAGCCTGGTTGTCAGTAATGATGAAACCATGTATATTTGCGTCATGTAAAAATAGCGCTGATCCCCTCCACCCTGTATGTCCGGATACTCCATTTGTGTCCACATGTCAGTGTTCATGGACCACTTGTTCTTTGGTCGCTCGTACAGATCCATGTCCAGTCCAACTGTCCTTCATTTAATTTCAGATTTCACATTTTCCCTTTTCTCTGGCTGTGTTTACTGCTATACTCCGTCATGTTGAGCAGGTTGGTTTAAGACACTCAGTCTGACTTAGAGGGGCGTGGCCCGGGGGAGAAGTGATGTATGTGCATCCCCTCTATACTGTAGGAGCTCCAGGTGGTGGCGCTGGTGTCAGTGCTACAACGAACCATAATGCTGTTCATTTATTGTTACTTCTTTGATGTTCGTTTTCTCTTTCTAGTAACAAAAAAGAAAGTTATTACCTGACAGAAATGGAAAAATGGACCAAAAATGCCTGTCTTTTTCATTTTCTGAGACCGGATGTTGTCATTTTCAAGGAAAGAGCGCTAATACCTAGGTCACAAAGATTCTTAAAAATGATGGATTTGTACAAAATCTGGACATCGTAGACATGACCCCTCCACGCATGTCTACAAACTCCAGATTTCATATGACCTGGAAAATTTGTACATTGTGTAGCTGTGTTTACTCTCATTTTTGTACAGTGGAATGACTTTTGCTATTTTCATTTTATTTGGGAAATGGCCTGAATGGAATGATAAGTTACAGATATGGGTTAGAGGTTTTGCAAAGTTATTTATGACTCTTTTAACAATCATGTCAATATCATGACAGTCAGTGGATAGCTTACTTTTGCACTTTAGAACACTGTTTATCACCTCCTGCTCATTTGTTGCACACAGAAAAAATGAATACGGATTCCTTTTAATGGTTTCATTACATTGGTCATCACCTTGGTTGGGAATATCTGCAGCCAACCCCAGGCACACATTTACAAAAAAACTATTAAAACGGTTGACTATGTTATTCATGCTGTGATTTACACTATTTTTATCAATAAAGTAGTCAGAATATGTTGCTTTAGTAGGTCCTTGTTTAATTAAGTTGTTCAATGTATCCCAAGTTCCTTTTACATTATTCTTACTTTCATATAATAATTTATTATAATATTGCTTTTTGGTAGTTCTGATTATGTTTGTTAATTTATTTCCGTAAGTCTTATATCTTTGTTCTGCTTCTTTAGTTTTTAACTTAATGAACGATTTATGGAGATTATTTTTCTTTTTACAAGCATTTATTATTTCTTTAATAAGCCATGAGTGTTTTTATTTTCTTTTTCTTTATGCAGAGTTCTTTGGCAGGGCAGTGTGTGTTATACAGAGAAATAAATACATCCAAGAAATTACCGTATGCACTCTCCACGTCTGATTCCCTGTAGACTGTACTCCAATCCTGTAGCATTAGACTGTTGTTAAAGGCATTGATCGTTTCTTCAGTTCTTACTGGTTTACAGATAATTTTCATGTCTTCTTTACTTTTCTTTATGTCACAGTCAAACAGAGTGATATTGAGAGTAGATATTGTCTAGAATTGTGGCACTGTGTGATGTTATTCTGTTTGGTTTAGTTATTGATGGATAAAGGGACATACTGTACATTATGTCCAAGAAGTCATCTACAGTTTTTAGTTTAGTTTCTTTTACAGGAGAAAATTGTTTCTCCATCCATTCACTGAAAAGTTCAATACTTGAACCAGGTGATCGATATACACAGCTTAGAATTACATTTTTCTTCTTTTCATTGTGGATCTCTAGTCACACATTCCATCGTTTCATCTATTTCTAATGTCATCTCTGTTAAGACCATACATTTTACTGATTTATGAATATATAGCGCGGCGCCACCCCCCATTTTCTTTTTTCTGTTCATATATTTTAATTCATAATCATCTAGACCAGGGGTGTCCAAACTTTTTTTAAAGAGGGCCAGATCTCATAATGTGGAGATTGCCAGGGGCCAGTGGTCGCTTCAGATGTTTTTTAAACAGTAAAAATTACATATAAAAGCGCTGTTCTACAACAATTTTATTTTCATTGTCACAATATCATTTTTTTTAAATGGCAATGTAACCAAATCTAAGCCACTCAGGTGTGAGCAAATTTAAAAAAAAAAAAAAAAAAAAAAAAAAAATTCTGCCTTCCTTTCACATCTGGAGTCAGATAACATAGAACAAACTGTGTGGAGTATCTTAAACGTCCAAGAAGTTGATAAAATTCTTAACCCCACATTCATTTTAAACATGACTTATATGAGTAATCATTACTCATATATTACTCAGTAATGCAAAGTCTGTTAACATTTAAGATGAAAACATATGACTCTTACTCTTGTCTTTCACAAAATCCTTCAGAAAGTAATATTTTGTGTCACATCTACAAGTACATAACACCAGCAGTTATAGGCAACTAACTTGGCAACTTGGTAGCTTGCCTTGGTGGTGAATTCATTGAACTCCCAGGTTCACATGAAGAGTCACTGTTGTGAGTTTAAAGCAGCTTGAATTTGCTTCACTTTTTCGGAGCGCTCACTCCCTGCTAGCTTGTTGTACGTGTTAGCTTGTTTTGTCTGCTAGTGTGTCTTTACATTGAATTCCTTAAACAAGGCAACAGTCTCTTGACAAATTAGGCAAACACAATCGCCTTGATTTTCAGTGAAAAAAAAATTGTAATTCCCATCTCTCCTGGAAGCGGCGGCCCTCACTGTCAACTTTTTTTTTTTATTTACAGGCGCCATGGTTAGAAATTAGCTAAAAGGGTTCACGGCAAAGTCACAGAGCCTGATAGAGTTAGAGTGGTGCTGCCACCATGAGGTGAAAGGAGGAACTGCATTTTGAACCTTTTATGATTCATGCACTCGGTTCAACAGTCCAAGCGGGCCATAAAGAATACATTCTAAAACTGAAGCTGTGGGCCATGTAAAATCTGACCGCGGGCCGTGATTGGCCCCCGGGCCGGACTTTGGACATGCCTGATCTAGACAAAAGTCAATACCTTTATCAATGTTAAACCAGGTTTCTGAAATGACAATGAAACTGAATGGATGAGTGTTGTTGTAAATATTCTTTGATGGAATTAAAATTTTTATACATACTTCTGCTGTTAAAATATATTATTGAATACTTATCTACTGATTTGATATCATTTTCATACTGCTCTTGGGTGAAATAACTGCAATCCATTGCTATGGTAGAAAGAAAGTTATTATCAGGATCCATCTCTGGATGTGGATCCATTGTAGTTTCAATGTAGGCCAGTGTTTTTTTGGCTTTGGCATTAGTTCTCTTCTTTTTATCTAAACAGCATCTATGTGGTCCTCGTTAATACAGATTTTCATACCTCGGAGGCATTTGGCTCTCTGTAGTATTTATCCTTGAACTTCTGAAGTCGGACTACAATGGGCCTTGGTCTGTCTCCTTTAGGTTTTCCAGCACGGTGAGCCCTCTCCATCTCAACATCCTTCTGGAACTGGAACTTCTCACTTCAAAGCTTTTTCACTTTTAGTTCTGTGTCCGTCCAGCTTTCTCCAGGTGACTCTGTAACGCCATCTATCAGGTTGTTTCTCCTGGACTGAGACTCCAGATACTCTATTTTATCAGACACGACCAGCATACTGTCACATACCTTGAACAAGTCTGTCTGGGTGGTGTTATTCTGTTGTTTTGGATTGCCCAACTGCATCTTTGTATCATCCACATCCTTCTGTGTAAATTGCAGACCGATTTTTAGCTTACCGGCCGACAGGCCGTAAACTATTGTCGTCATGGGGTGTCCGTCGTCGTCTGTCGTCAGTTACAAAAATTTCAATCATCGTCTTCTCCAAAACTACAATTCTGATTGACTTCAAACTTGGCATACAGCTTCTTTATGATGATGTCAACAAAAGTTAGTGAAATTATTTGGATCCGGATCTGATTCTGGATTTGGTGCGACTTTGAAAAATTTCCCCATTATAAGTGATAGGAAGTGGATCGATATAATAACTCAGTAAATATAAATGATATCCAGTGTAAATTTCTACAGTCCAGCCGTGATGGGGAGATGACCAAAATATAATGGCCACATGCTGATCAGGATCTTCTTCTGGACCTGGGAACTTACGGAAAATTTAACACGGGCTCTTATGGGGAAAACATTTCAATCGTCTTTTTCTCCCAAACTCCAGTTCTGATTGACTTCAAACTTGGTATACAGCTTCTGTATGATGATGTCAGCGCAAGGTATTGCAATTATTTCGATCCAGATCTGATTCTGGATTTGGTGCGACTTTGAAAAATTTTCCCATTATAACAGATAGGAAGTGGATTAATACAATAAATCAGTAAGTTTCAATGATATCAAATTGGAATTTGAATTTTTTACAGATCTGATTGGAATATGAGCAAAACATGGGCTATTTCTGTAATATAATAAATTCACAGAACTGGGTGATAATAAATGGCATCTGGATACATTTCCCAAAGTTTTTAATTTGGCCGATAAGGTACAGGGCCATTGGTCCTATTGTTAACTTTTGCAGCTCCCTTGTAAGTTATCCGTTGTAGTGTTTACTTTACCCATAACTGTATTGATAAATCCCTGAAAAATGTCTTTCTTTTGTGTTAGCAGTTGATCAAACAAATCCTTTTACTTTTGAAGCAGTCCACTTACCTGTGCCAGTGATCCAGACTCATCCTTCTGTAAGCTTCTGCCCTATTCTTCGGGGGTATTTTAGCTGAGACTAGCTGTGCTTGTAGCCCGGCTGGCGGTGATGTTGTCCCGGCTAGCAATGGTTCAAGCTTTGAACCATTGCTTCAAAGCTATGGTTCGAAGCTAACGGCGATGTATTCCCGGCTGGCGGTGTTTATAACCCGGCTGGCGGTGGTGTTATCCCGGCTAGCTGTGATTATCGCCCGGCTAGGTGCGGTGCTGTCATGGCTAGCTGTGGTTGTAGCTCGGCTACCGGTGGTGTTATCCCAGCTAGCGGAGGGTGTAGTCCGGTGTGACATAATTTTTTTACCCTGTAAGAATTGTGCGCATGCTCCCATCCGACTGCGGTCAAGCCAGCGGACGTTCGTTTTTCCGTGGTCAAAACAGCGGACACTATAATTAGCGCACCCGCGCATCCTAAGCATTACAGGAAATGCATTCAAACGGTCCCGAACCGGCGAACAGGCAGTCTGACTTCCGGTTTTCAAAATAAGATGTTAGAAGAATGAAGAAAATGTGCTATCCAGTGGCGGCTGCTCGTCTTTCAGACAGGGGAAGCTCATTGTCGGCTTACATCAAAACAAAACAAAACAAAACAAAAAAAAAAAATTTGAAGTTATTTAAACAGACATTCGGCCCTCCGTTCCTTTTTAAGAAAATGCTCAGTGACCTTATCGTACACAGTAGGCGTCTTTTCCAGGGACTGGACCAGTGTCCTCTCTGCTTAGATTGCCTTGGCCCAGTGTGTTGTGGGTGTAAGACTTCAGCCTTTTTAAACTACAGATGCTCCTTTCACTCCGACCTAGCCGACAGTATGATTGATTTAACTATCTACAAAACGATATTAAACTCAAACAAGAAATGATTAAATTATGTAACTGAAACAAGAAAACTGTGAAATTATGTTAAATTGAAACAAAAAAAGTACAATGAGTGCGTTTTATTTACAGTGCAAGAAATGAACGAGTAATTTCGTAGTGGTTTCTCTCTCTCTTTCACAGCAGAATGTGTGACGGTATTAAACTGAACTGTGTCAGTGAAGGAGATCTGAACACAGCTGTCAATCAAACGGGGTTCAGCCTTTCAACTGATCCTCCAATCAGCACGTGGGATTCTGGTGTCCAGCCCAGCCGAGCTCCGCCCACAGCTCCATTCACCCCCAGAGACGGCCGGCGTCCGGGGGCGGGACAACATCGTGGCATTTATCCAATTACCGTCCAGTTTAGAGTCAATGAAAAAAAACTGTTCCACTCAGTCCCATTGAAGCTCAGAGACGCCTGCAGTCTACGAGCAAATGCACTGAGCAAAGATGGATGAGAAAACAGAGACGCGGGAATGGAGAAGTGAACAACATCGCGTCCGTTGATTTATGATAAAGCTGATTCTGAACGAACTCATCTTTAAGATGAACGTGTTCTAACACATTTGTCGTCAATAAAATGTCAACACAACTGTACATATTTAACCATTTAATTTTCGTAATTTTAGGGGAAGCCGGGCCTCCCTTGCAGTCTATGAGAAATCGCCACTGCTCAGGAGTAAGGCAAGGAAAGGAAGGTTTATTTATATAGCATATTTCATGTACAAGACAATTCAAAGTGCTTTACATAAAACATTAAAAGCATTACAGCATGGAAGCAATAAAAAGTATAGGCATGAGAAAAACAAACAAACAAACAAATAAATAAATAGATAAAACAGATAAACAGATCAAACAGATAAAAACTTTGAGCTTAAAAGAAACAGTGCAGATTTGAACTGATGAATAAAAACTCTATTCTAATGCAGCTGAGAACAGGTGTGTCTTTAACAGGGATTTAAATAAACTGAGTGTTTCAGCTGATCTGAGGCTTTCTGGGAGTTTGTACCAGACATGTGGAGCATAGAAGCTGAATGCAGCTTCTCCGTGTCTGGTTCTTTTATTATTATTATTATTTATTTATTTATTTATTTTAATTATTATTATTATTTTTTTTTTTTCCGTGTCTGGTTCTGACTCTGGGAACTGACAGCAGACCCAATCCAGATGACCTGAGGGGTCTAGTATTTTATGATGTATTTTGGTCCTAAACCATTCAGAGCTTTATAGACCAGCAACGGAACTTTAAAGTCTGTCCTCTGACAGACAGGCAGCCAGTGTAAAGACCTCAGAGTTGAACTAATGTGGTCCACTTTTCTGGTCTTAGTGAGGACTCTTAGCAGCAGAGTTCTGAATGAGCTTCAGTTGTCCACTTGATTTTGTTGGTAGACCTGTAAAGACACTGTTTCAATAATCAAGCTGACTGAAGATGAATACATGGACTAGTTTTTCCTGGTCCTGCTGAGACATCAGATCTTTTATCCTTGAGATGTTCTTACTACTATGATTGCCTCATTGGTTTTAAATATATTTAAAAATTATTGATACTATTTCTATTTCTATTGTTGATTATTGGTTAAATATTCTATTTTATTGCTTTTTTTCCATTCCTTTTTTGAGTTTACTAATCTTGTATCCTATTGTTTTATGTGGTTTTATGAATTTCATGTTTTGTTCTTTTAAATCAATTTATGATTTTTCATTGTTTTAACTGTATGTTAATTTGTTTAGATGTTAAATTAATTTATGCCCAGAAAAACAGAAATTCCAAATTAGTTTCCAAAATGTTATGTGTTTATTCTGAGGAGAAAAAAAAAAAAAAAAAAAAAAAAGTATTCGTGACCCGGAAGTGACGTCAACAAATTCTTCCTGCATCAAGACCGGCAAGATGGCAGCGGACACGCAGGTTTGTGTGGCTGTTTTTTAATGGTACACGATCTTTTTACACAATGGCTATGAAGTACAGATTGAGCCAGATTCATGGGATGTCGAATGTCACTATTTCAGCCTTTTGGTGTGTTTTGACGTTCATTAGGAGGCTGGGGCAGAACACCACACAGCTAGCTAGCTGGCTGTTAGCTTTGTGCTACGTAGCCTCTTTCAGTGTGGCTCCATCACACTGTGCAGGTATCAGAGTTGTGCTGAGGGAGGACTGGGCTCAAAGTAATCACAGGAAATGGAGCTTTAGCCTGAAGGGGATGGCGTCAAGTTGTAACTACTTCAACGGGAGCTGTTTTAGTTTTGTGGACTCTCATTTGTGTGAGTTTTCTTCCATGTGTTGGAAACAGATCCATGTATTATGTTGTTAAAATAAGCCACGCCCTTCAAAGTTGATAAACTCTATCTGGTTGATTAATATTTGCTGAATGTTTAACATAAATAGCACTGGTAAGTAAGTGGTGGAGTTTACATTGATTTTACTCCACTAATTGTACTTTGAGTGTTTCTATTTGCTGCAACTTTAAACATCTACTCCATCACATCTGAGAACCAAGTATTATACTTTTGTACTTTGCCTGACAGCTTAAATTCCTTTTCAGTTGACACTTTTTCATCTGCTTTCCATCTAATGAAAAGTACTTTTCTCCAGAAGTGTTGATTTTGAATGTTTGCAGTGAAATGAAGGATTTATAGCAGCAAAATGCTCCCTCTCTCTAAGATGAATTATTTAAAAACCCAAAATTTCAAGGAAACTCTAAGCCAGTGCGACTTCATTGTCAAGCTATGGACATATTAAACCTGACAAGCTTGACTTTTTTGACTCCCTTGTGATGGTTTGTTGAATTGTGTCAGAGTTTGACTATGATCATGCTGTGATTGTCTGAAAAGAGACTGCGTTGGATCTTTGAGGGATATTTATGTCTCCATGTATCCCATCTAAAAACACACATACTCAGGTCACAAAACTAAAGACAGGACTGTTTTTGAGCTCAAGCTGAAATTTTACAAAGGTGTGGATCTTACAGGGCAACAATACTCCAAACATGATAATCTTGTTGAATATTGCTATCCTTTAATTCTTTTTAACTGTGCTGCAATGTATTGGTGCTGACTCAATCTGTGTGCATTTAAACACACTTTTCTGATATCCATTTGATTTAAAAGGAGACCATAGAGCATTTACTGCCATTTATCTTTGTTGCTCAGACCGACTAGATCATATCTGTTCTTGAATAATGTTATTTTGTCTTCAGGTTTCCGACACACTGAAGAAATTTGCAGTGAGGGTGACTACAGCCAGTGTGAAAGAGCGAAAGGAGATATTTGGAGAGCTGAAACAGTGCTTAAAAGGCAAAGGTGAGGGATAAGATGTATATAACATTTATTTTGTCCTTTTATACCGCATTTTCATGTGTGAATGATTTAGAAGTATCACTAATTGTTGGTCTGATATCGTTTTTTAGAGTTACCAGAGCCTGCTATCAAAGGACTATGCAAGCTCTTCTGTCTCACTCCACACAGATATCGGTAGATATACGTTATCACATTAATTTACAAGAAAACCACTGTTGTTTAGTATTTTTTTTCTTATGTGGTCTGCATGGTGTTAATGTTTTTTTCAGTGATGCTGCATCTCGCAGAGAGCTTACCTCTATCATTGCTCAGCTGGCGGAGAGTCAACCCAATGTCCTGGTGACCAACCTCCTTCACTGCCTTCTGAACAGCGGAGTCGTCAGCAAGAACGGAGAACCCAGGTACTGCTTTGGATATTAACCATCAGATTGAAAGCAGTGTTCTAGCTTTTTATTGATATTTTAAACCTAACTGGATGGAAAGGGACTTTTTTTGTATGTTATCCTGATTGTTTCTTCTCTCTCATAATTCCATCCTCTGTTTTTAGTAAATGCACAGGCTCTGCTTCCTTCATTGGCCTTTCTTGGACCTGCCTTTTAGTCCACAATGTATTTTCCGCCCCAGAGAAAAGAGAAGGACCTGTTTGGAAGAAAATGGTTAGTGAAAGATTGTCTGACTTCAGTTATTAGATCAGTGAAGTGGCTGTAGCTTTGACCATGCAGTTGTGGCCAAAAGTTTTGTCAGTGACACAAATTTATGTATTTATTTGCTAATATAACTCTTTGAAATGTGCATAATGCTTAAAATAGTTTTTCAGTGTACCTCAGAAATGCATGGAGAAAAAAACTGAAACAGCAAAACCTGGGCAAAAAACATTTTCCTGCCAAAACCTTCTGCCATAATTGTACACAACTGATCCACATTTGACAGGGGCTAATTTTTTTTTTAACATTGGATGACAGGTGATGTTTCTGCTATGGTCTATTTTAGGTGGAGGTTCAGAGCCTTCTTGTGGCTGAGGTGGTGGGTGGGGCCAAGTCCACAGCTCAGAAATCAAGCCTCAAGAATCTCAGTCATCTCTGGGAGGAAGTGAGTATTAAACACACAAGTGCTTGGGTAGAGGAAACGGTCTGAAACTGTGTTTAGGCTAGATGTGAAAACGTTACTGCTGTGGTTCATTTTTAGGGTGGGTTGATCGATTGATTTAGTCTCATTTGCCATAGGTAAACTGAAAAAATGTTCCAGCCAAAAATATTTTATTTGGCACTGACGCTAATTCTATTGTGGACTGTGTCACAAAAAAAAATACAAATGACAGTTTAGTGCACAAACCCATTAGCATCATTTTAAATGCATAAATATAAATAACATCATCAAATCAGAAGTATTACTTTGATCAAAGCTGTATTGGCTTATTTACAGAGCGATCCATTTCTATCAGTGTTTATGTTTAGATCCTAATCCTTGATGGAGCATATATGATAATTGTGTAATAGTTGTTGAAACCATGAGATGCTGTGAAGATGCTGTGATTCAATCAACTGATGTCACTGTCGATATAGTGGTTAGTGAAGGTCAAATTAGTCTCACGTGGTGATTCCAAATTATTTACCAGTCAGCTGGTCAGTTACTTCATTTTATTTACACACCAAGACCAACATTTACTGATATTTGGATTTTAGCAGGTATTAAACTTGGCACTTGATGAGATATTATCAAACCATATATGAAAGTAATTAAGTTAGTAAAGACCCTGAGACAAAAAGGAAAGGAAGAAATTGTGTTCTATTAATTATCGCCCTACAGTGGTCTATTTGATCAATGCAGACTCACTTACTATGAGCAGTTACTACTGTATGTAGTATCTAATATTAGCTGTCTAACTTAGCAGATGTCACGTATTTGACATTTTGTTGTTTTTACTAGAAACCTGGACTGGTCGATCAATACATCAGTACCCTGTTGAGTCTTGATCAGAGCCCGACCACCATGGCCATGTTGGGGGTCTGTTTAGACTTCTGCACAGCTAAGAAGGACATTGCTACAATAGAGAAGCATAAGGTAAGTTGAATTAATCAGTGTTAATACATCTAATATCCTTCCTGGGTCAATTTGATTTTACCTGAGATGCATTTTGAAAACATTACTGCAACATGTAACCTTGTGTCTTCTCTTTTTTTTAAGAGTGCAATGTTGGATCTGTACATAAAATCAGTCCTCATGAGCAAAACCAAACCACAGCAACACATTTTGGAAAAAAGCGGCTCCTTATTGCGTCATGTGTCCCACTCTGAGTTCAAGGAGCAGCTCCTCCCGACTCTGCAGAAGACGATGCTCCGCAGTCCAGAGAACGCCATGCAGAGTGAGAGGATTTTAGATTGTTACTGACCCATTCAACTCTCTCTGCTCTCATACAGACACTGAAAACAATGATTATTTTCTTTCCAGCTGTTTCCTACCTGCTGTCCACCGTGACCCTCGACCTCAGTCAGTACGCCATGGATATTGGAAAGGCCATATCGAGTAAGGCCTGAAGTTTTGTTAGTGTTTTCTTCACGCTCTCCTCTGATGGGTGGAAATAATAATAGCTGAGAGGCTTGTTATTCATTTTAGTTTTGTTTCCTCTTTTTTTCTTTTAAATGCTGTTACATGTTTACCACAATGTAAATAATATTTAATTTGAATTCTAATTCTATATTTATATAATTATTTGTATAATTACCAAATTTCATTTTTCACTGGTTTGTGGTTTTTCTACCTGTCTTTTTCTCTTCACTTGTTTGTTTTATGTTGCTTCTGTTAACTGTGAAATTTCCCCACAGTGGGATAAACAAAGTCTTATCTTATCTTGTCTTATCTTATCTTATCTTATCCCACTTGTTTCTCTAGCGTTCTAATTACAGTAGATTAAGGGTTGTTATATGACCATCATGTTTATTTTAATTTATACTTTTTTGTGATTGTAATTGTGTCTGTGTTATCCATTTGTATTTTGTTGTTCTTTTGTGAAGCACTTTGTGACTTCTCTTGTCTGTGAAAGGTACTATATAAATAAACTTTGCTTGCTTATCTTTTTGTATCTTATCTTATTGTTTTCGTTTCAGGCCAAATGAAAGCTAACAACGCTCAGCTGATGGAGGAGGCGGTGCAGGCCATGCAGAACCTGGCCCAACAGTGCAGTGACCCCTCTGCTGTTCAGGATGTCGTCACACACCTCTTTAAGATCCTCGGGGGTAAATTAAAAGATTATTAGAGAGTTATTATGATAGTTCTGACATTTCCATTAGTTTTTTTTAAGGTAATTTTTTAGTTTGAGTTTGATTTCAGTTTAGTTTGAATAACATGAGAGCAATATTTATTGTGGTAAATTGTTTTTGCTTTTGTTTTAGTCCTTTTTTGTCATTGTTCCTTTTAGTTCTAGTCGAGTTAGTTGCGGTTAAGTGTAATAACCCAATTTGTAACAAATATGCCATGTTTATCTTTCTAGGCTCTGAAGGAAAACTTACAGTTGTTGCCCAAAAGATGAGCGTGTTGTCAGGTAAGAATCTTAGCCTAAAAAACACTCCAAAGTGTATTTTTAAGGAAACAGAACTTTATCATCTAACTCTTTAACCTTCCTTTGGTAGGGATTGGCAGCTGCAGCCATCATGCCGTGTCTGGAACCTCCAGCCAAACCCTCAGCTCTGCAGTGACTGTGATGTTCATCCCTTACTTACAACAAGAAGGTTCCACTGCCTGATCTTTTTTTCATCTTGTGGACATTAGAACCCGAGAAGCCACACTGTGATTCAAACGTGCTCACTTTCTTTTGTTTAATTTAGTTCACGAGGGGACGCTGGTGCACGCTGTGGCGATGCTCTCCCAGTGGACCAGCCGCCTCACAGTGGAAGTTCCCACTGCTCTGCTCGACTGGTTTAAGAAAGCTTTTACCCTAAAGACCTCCACCTCTCTGGTTCGTCAAGCCTACCTTCAGGCCATGCTTGGAGCCTTCAGAGGTCAGTCACATGACCACTGTTCCATGTCAAATGCAGGTCATTGTGTTTTCTGAGACGTAATAACCTGATCCACTGTGTTATCACTTTCTTTTTCCTCATTCTCAGGTGACACTCTAGCCCAGGCCTCAGACCTCATGCCCCTGCTCATCCAAAGTGTGGAGAAGGCTGCAGCACAAAATTCCCAGCATGCTCTGCTTTCAGAAGGCACAGCAGCCTCAGTTCTTTTGAGTCGACTGGCTCTGCTAGAGACACAAACGGGTGAGGCAGAGATCTCAAATGTTACCTTTGTGAAGACTATTGGAGCACTCTTGTGTTACAGAAATGGAATTGATTACATTTTTTGTGTATTTTAATGTCTGCAGAGGCGAAATTCACCACCTTCTGGAACCTGATCTTAGATGAGAAGAAGCCACTATTCACCACAGAGAAGTTCCTCTCACAGGCAAATGAAGAAAGTGAGACTCCTTTAACGTATCTTAGTAACCTAAAGGCTTGTAAATGATTATAACTGATGACAGTAAAATAATGTTATTTTTATCTGTTGAAATGCCTCTAGCTCTGTGCACAGTGCTTCTGCTCTGTGAAAGGCTCTTTCTGGACCATGCACATCGACTCAACAGCAGCAAATCACAGTGAGTCTGTCCTTCTGTTAACCTGTACTCAACCCTGAGTATGTCTTTAAGCAAACTACATACACAATATATTCAACACTGAGATGAAGAACTGCACGTAAAAATTTGGAATAATGTTAAAAGTCTACCTATTTTTAGATTTTTGTGTATTATTTTGTGTAATGTATTAAATATATTTTCAAATTTCTAGAATATGAAACAGCAAGTGTTTACTTTGACAAAAAATTAAATTTGTGTTATTAAAATATTCTGAGACAAAATAATTCACTGATTTGTTTGTAATGTTAAATATTTGCTGTTTAAAGAATCTAGTAATCAATGAACATGTTCACAGTGTAAATTAGAACATGTTTGCTGTGCTAACTTGGTATTAGACAACTGATGGCTTAAAGGCTATCAAATATCTATAAGTTGCGACATTGCCTTTTAGAGAGTATTGCTTTGTTTCCACATTAGTGTACTTTTCACTGATAGTTTCTGTCTTCTGGCAGGATGTATCACCACGCCACAGTTGCTGTTCTTCTGTCCCGGGTCTGGCGTGTGCGGAAACGGGCTCAGCAGACGGTCAAAAAGCTGCTCTCTTCTCTGGGTGGATCCAGTCTTGCCCTTGGTCTTCTGGGAGAACTCCGTGTGGTCATCAACAAACACAAAGTACAGACCAACCATTCTCCTACAAAAAATACTCTGTTTTACATTGACATGTTTGGTGCCATTCCTATATGTTGTCACTCACTTTCTGCTGTGAACTGTCAGGTTTTGCCCCAGGAAGTCCTGGTGTCAGAGTCAGGAGAGCTGACCGAGCTGGGTCGCACCTACGTCCCCCCTCGTGTCCTGTTGGACGCCCTCTGCACAATCTGCTCCTCTGCCAGCCAGTGGGGGGACCCCAACGAAGCTGATAATTTGGCCATGGAGACTGTGATAATCACCCATCATCCATCCATAGGTAGGAGAATGCAACACACATTCATCTCATCTCACACATTCAAATTCATTCCTTTATTCCTCATGTAAGAGTTAGTTGATGATCACTTGATTTTTATTTGTTTTTTCAGTTGAAGCTCGCCGTGGCCTCTGGCCCGTTCTGCTCTCCTCCATGAATGTAAAAGCAGAAGAATTCATAGAAAAGAACCTGGAGGCTGTTCTGCCACATTTGCTGGAGGTCAATGCTGACAATCAGGTGAGACTTATCACATTAAGATTTTTACAAACAAAAGATAGTTCAAATACACGATTTTGCACCAGTGCACTTGAATAAAAGTACGAGAAGCAAATGCCCTGATTAAAAATGTGTTTACTGGATACAATGTTGTGATGAAACTGGGTTATAATTATTAGCAGAGACTGAATGTCTTTATTTATAAATGTCACCAATTAACATGTATTTGGTAGATAACTTCCGCTTCCACTCTGAACTGTTTCTTCAGCATTTTTCTCACCTCCGCTGCTGTTAGTGGTCAGTTCTTACAGCCAAGTCTCACACAATTAGCAGCCAGGCTTTGGCAGTGTCTCACTTTGAATCAAGCTGTGTTAAATAACACTACATTACAATGTGGTCATATGTATCTTTTTGTATTGGATCATTTGCAGTGGGTCAATGTGTGTGAATTGTAGATAATATGTTGAATAATGTGCAGAATAACTGGAAGGTTTGCAGGGGCTTTCACTGTGATGTTCATCATATGGTTGTATATGTTTCTCCAGGCAGTTAAAAATGCAGCTGGTGCTCTCTCCGGCCTCTCTCCCACCAAACTGCTGCCCCGAGTGATGAGTCATGTGACTGAGTGGCTTTCCAAGCCTGCTCTGGTTCAGGTCACAAGGGAGGAGTACGCCATCATGCTGACACCTGATGGAGAGCTGTATGACAAGAGCATCATCCAGAGGTAACTCAGACCTACCTTATACTGATCAGCTGTCACCAAAACACTCTGTTGTCTGATCTTAACGTTTACATCTCCTCTAATTCTACTTTTACTGCAGTGCTCAGAAGGAAAGCACCAAGAAAGTCAACATGAAGAGAGAAAACAAGGCCTACTCCTATAAGGAACAGATCATTGAACTGGAGTTACAAGAGGTAAATGAAGTCACTTGTATCACTCCTCTGCCTTGGTGTTAATATCTAAAACACATTTTCATTATTTTCTTTGTTTGGGTTACCCAGGAGTTAAAGAAGAAAAAAGGTATCAAAGATGAATTGCAGCTAACCAGCAAACAGAAGGAGATGATGCAGGCCCAGCTCGAAAAGGAGGCCTCGATCCGCAAGAGACTTCAAGAGGTATGGTTTCCTTCTCCTTTTGCCTGAAACTTGACATTTATACAAGGTTACTGCAGGGTCTTAGAAGTCTAAATAGTCTTGAATTTACAAGTCTGCATTTAATGCCTTAAAAAAGTCTTTAAAAGGTATTATATTTGATATGGTAGGTCTTCAGTTATGTTGCCATAAACTTGTTGGATGTACTGTGTTTAGATGTGTCTGTTAAATATCCAAGCTGCAAAGAAAGTAACAGTAGTCTACTCAGTTCCACCTGCTCAAAGCCAACAATTTCTATTGAAATTAGGAAACAATTATCACTAACTTTGCAGCCCCCTGGTGAGAAATGTTCACAAAACATTCAGCCCAACACACATGCAGCCGGTAGTCATGCATGCGTCGCCCAAGAAAGCTGATTTTGGGGACAGCTCGCAAGCAAAGAGTAAGCATGAGGAAGTTCACATGTAATAATAATGCCCAGGTGGAGAAATGATCATTTTCCATCTGGTTGACACAACTGGAGGGAAAGAGATTTGGAGTTGGCTGTGCCTTGTGCAAGAAATCAGTTAAACTTGGAACGACAGGAATTAAGGCGCTGGAGTAAATAAATACATTTTCCTAAATTGTAGGAGTCACAAATTTTTGCTGGTATGGCTCTGAAATGGGCATTAAATTCTGTTCTAAGTAGTCTTAAAAAGGTCTTTAAAAAGTCTTAAATTTAACTTGTACAAACCTGTAGGAACCTGTTTATACTTTGTTTGTCTTGACTTGTGTCTTGTTGTTTACTGTCATCAGTTGGATGTAGAGTTGCAGAGTGTGATGGGCCTGCTTGAAGCCTCTCTGAAAGAAAGACCCCCTCAGATCACCAGGGAGCTCCCAGCTGTGCTCCAGGTCCTGATGCCCCTGCTGCACTCCCCTCTTGCTGCACCACGCATCCAGCAGGTCTTCTTAGACATTGGAGCGTGCCTCATGCCCAAACACCTTCACCATCTCGGTACATAACATCTCTATGTCTTTGTAGTATTCGTAGAAAGAGGTCTGTTCAAGCAGTTGAAGTGAATATGATGCTGTTTTCTTTTCATAGCGGAGCTTGTGGGACATGTGACTTTACGTCTCCTGAAGCCGGAGTGTGATCTGGACGAGGCCTGGGAACATGAGGACCTGGACACAGCAGCTCACCGCACTGTACTGCTGTTACATAATCACACTGTCCCACAGAGAGAGGCCAAGGCTGCTGGTAAGGACGTCAGTAACACTAATGAGTGCCAAAACATTTTAACCTCTGAAGCAGCCACATTATTTTCAGGATGGACACTTCATATTAGTCACTCATTAAAAATGTAAAATATTGATTATTGTAGTCAGACTTTAAAATCTTGTGCAAAATCAAAGGTGATAGAAAGAGTTGCTAATAGGAAAAATAGCATCAGTGGCCCTGTAGCTCACCAGCATGATCTATCAAGAATCAATAATAACTTGAATTTGTGAGGTTGTCAGGTCATGTTCTATGTTAGAGTCCTGTGATCTTGATGCAGGAGATCAGTCTCCCAATAGAAGTGGGTGGTACTTTCACTGGAGAACTCAAGTAATTAAATGAAAGTCCATATATGACTTCGTATCAGTGCTCAATAGTAACTATATTGATATCTGTAACCATTTCCATGTTAGAAGCCATTGAAAAAGAAATTTGGCTCATTATAAGTAAAGGCAAATTTTTAATATTTCAAAAATTTGTAAAAAAAATCAAAATCTCTCAAAACCGTCAACAAACTTTATAGACATTGTCCCAAGGAAGCTACATATAAAATTTGAAATGAATACGATCAGTAGTTTTGTCAGAGAAGACGACACTGGACACAGCGCCTTCACAATAGTTCACCTCTCGGCTGGTGAGATAAAAATAGAAGGACTGAGTTTGTAAAGTAAAGATTCTCATATCTGGGCTTTGATGCTGAATTGGTTCAACCTCAAAAAAGCATCCATGTATCCACCTTGCAGACCTCTGTTTGTTTTCTTCTTTGGCTGCACATCTGTTAGGAGACACTTTTTGCCACCAAGCAACAATTGCCAATGAATGTAAATGTAGTAGGAAGACATAGTTCAACTTCAGATACAAGTGTCTACATACTGAGTTCTCTGTGTTTACTTTGTGTTTTATTTCCCAGATGTGGCTCCTCTCTCTGCTCCAGCGTTTTCCTTCTGCTTCCCCCTCCTCAATGCCACACTCAGGGAGTCTTCAGGCAGCACTGAGGAGACGGAGAACATGATGACCCAGGCTTTACAAGTCATCAACGAACATTGTCAGCTTCGGGCCGACACAGACATGGAAGACACCATCATCGATGAGGTAGAGATAAAAGCCATATGTGTGAAGGAAGAGTATTATATAAGAAATAAGCCCCTCAGATCTCTGTTTCCTGTCCCACATTGAGATGAGATAAGCAAATCTGCACGGTGATATGAGACTCTTGAACATGTCTGAACTAGTAAGAAAATACAAACCCAACATCCCAGAGATGCCAAGTCGTACATGACTAATGTTATACAATGACATCTGTGCTTGTTGAAATATGATGAATAGTTAGTGTTGGAATTTTACTTCACAAATTATAAATATGGCAGATTTTAATGCCTTGAAGATCGTTAGTTAATGTCTCCAGGTAAATACTGTCACTTAGGACATTAACAGAAAAGCCTGTTTGTCAATGTGTCGACGTCTGTGGCACAAGTCGATGTAACTGTGGAGGAGTCGACAAGTCCTGTGCTACTCTCTCTCTCCCACCCATCACCTGACAGCGTGCAATCCTTCATTCAGCGCATGTTGATATTCTCATCTTTCTACATGAAAACATAGAGTGCAAGGTAGTGATCCGCCAATCAGCGGACCCAGGTCGGGTTGGTGCAGGTCAAAAAAATGTCACTTAATTAGCGGGGCGGGTCAAATAATTCCAGAAAAGCAGGTTGAGAAAAAAAAAATGACCTGCGCATCACAAGCGTAAAGCCAAGACTGAAGGAAGAAGACGACTCAGAGTAGGATTACTAAATTAATTGTGATCTAAGAATATTACAGCAAGGAGATTAATTGAAAGCTGAAGCTGGTTTCTGAGTGGTGCCAGTTTGCGGTTCTGAAGGCTTTAATTTCTATTTATTGTACAAAGAAAATTATCATTTACGTAAAGTTCTGTGAACCATGCAAGCAAGACCAATACTGAGTAATAATTTGGACAGCCAGTGTGTTTGGATTATTCTGTTAATTTATTTCATGAAGACAATGCGCTCTTTTCTCTAACATGCTGTGCGTCTTGGCTGCCGCTGTCGAAATATTTTCCCACTTTATGTTGCTCACTTAAATTTGAAAGAAAATTCAAGGGGTTAGCCTATGTTTTGGTTAAATGTCTGAGAAGGACTGTTGATGCTTGTGTCTTGCAAGTTTTTTATTCTGCTATTTTACTGTACATTGTTAATGTTACAGTTAACTTTAGTACAAGTTGCTCATTGTTGAACGGCTGTGTGTCTGTGTTGTCCCTCTGCTGTCAGCGTGATGACATCATCATACGACTTGTCGACTAGACTTCGACTTCATTGACAGACAAGTCAATCTGAAAAAATCTGAAGTCAGTAATGCCCTCCTGTCAATAATATGTGAATGGGGCTTAATGATGAACTGATCCATTTCTCTCTTCCAAAGGCTCTGGTGTTTGAAAATAGACACACAAACTTGACTTTATTTAATGGTTTAATGTCATTATGGGCTTTTATTTGTTTCTATTTAAGAACGGCCCAGAGCTGCTTCCTCGTGTGAACATGCTGCTGCTTCTGACCAGAATTATTTCTACATCCACCCCCAGACTCCAGGTAAACAACACAAACATGTTAGAAAGTGTTTCCTTCTTGCTAGCTTGATGTGTTTTCCATGCTCCAGAAGAAAGTCATTTGTTGCTAATCACAGGTCCTTGTTGCAATGTTTATTGAATTAAAATGGTATTAATAATGTTCTGAACTCTTTAGGTGCTGGCATCCCAGTGTCTGACTGCTCTCTGTGCCAGTGCTGGAGGAGAAGAAGGCTGCACCGTAGCAGAGCAGGCAGAGATAGACGTCCTACTTAACGCTCTGCTGTCACCCTGCTTCTCTGTCCGAGACGCTGCTCTCAGGGTGAGCTTTGAGTGAAATATTCACAGCCGAACCATATAGAGATTTAATCCAAACAAGGGATGTGTTCAAGTAAACCAGGACAGTTTCTATCATGGTAGACATGACACAAAATATGAGCGCACCTCTGTCTGTTCTCAGGGACTGTTGGAGATGGAGTTTGCCCTGCCCACAGACAGTACAGAGGCCAGTGGGCTGAGTTTGCTCCGCAGGCTTTGGGTTGCCAGGTTTGACATAGAAGAGGAGGGCAGAAGCCTGGCTGAAAAGTGAGTATTTTTATACCCCCACGCACCCCAGAGGATAGGGGTATATAGATATACCAGGAATTCCATCAGTCCATCTGAGATTTCTGTCCTTCCTATTTCCCTGACACTATTCACCCGATTCTTTTTATATTTCACACACATGTTCTTTGCCACAAGGAGAAGTGCAGTGTACAGTGTGATGGCTGAATTTATTTATTTATTTATTTTTGTCCAACCGATTTCTCTGACATTATTCACCCAATTCTTTTCAAATTTCACACACATTCTTTATATGTGCCTTTCAGTTTTTGCTTTTTTTTTTTTTTTTTTTTTTACAAATTTTTGAAAAGTTAAGACTTCCTTAACTTTTCTTAATTAATCCACGGGTAGGCAGCGTATCAGTGAGCAGGAGGGGCAAAGTGTTTTGCAACCGGGCAGGGGTGTTGGGTAATTAGGGGTATTGTTTTAAAAATGCTGGGGTATGTTTGTCTCCAAGACGCATCCCTACATTCCTTCTCAAGTCATTATTTTGACCATACTAACCTCATGCTATAGTATTATTCTTTAAGTGTTTTTGAACAACTTATTCTGTTTCATAAATTCAGCCTTGGCCTCTCTTTCCTCCTCAGACTCTGGGAGTCTCTGGGTCTTGAGCTGGTCCCTGAGATCTGCTCCCTGCTGATCGGAGATGTCACACACCACGAGGAGGCAGTCCGCTCTGCTGCAGCTGAAGCTCTGTCCAGTGCCGTGTCCCAGTACAAAGACCAGGCTGCCACAGTTCTCAGTCAACTCACTGAGCTCTACCACCAGAAACTTTATGTGAGAACCAATGTGGATATTTGTTTCTCGAGTTGTATGTGTCATCAGTCAATGCCATTTGGATCTCACTTTTTTTTTTTTTCTTAAAGAGACCACCTCCTGTACTTGACGCCCTGGGAAGAGTCATCTCTGAGGCTCCACCTGACCAGTGGGAGGCCAGGTAAGAGACCAGCAACCCCGTCAATAAACCCATCCTCTGATACTGTTGTAATTCAGTCCAAATGATTATTATCTCCTTAATTATTGTAGTTTTGACATTTTCATTAGCTGTTATTTTCATTGAGTCCTTTAGTCTGTTTTTTTTTTTATTTTATTTTATTTTTGTTAGTTTTATTTAGTTGCAGCATCAGGTTTAGTTTTTGCAATGTTGACAGTATTGATTTATAGAAAAGGATATTGAAAGGGTGAAAGAAAACATGACATTAAATATGATTCACAATACTGTTCTTTGTTTACTTCTCCATGTTCATGTACACTGTGAATTAACATTAGGGAAAAACCAAAAAAGACTGAGCCAATATGAATTATTACTTTTATTTCAGTTAATTAATTTTTTACACTAGGATTATGAATTACTCAAAGACAACACATAATTTAATGTATTTACTACTGTTTTTTTGTTAAAGACAGTATTAGAGAGCCTATTTTAAACATAATGTGGCACTGTATTTTTGTCAGGTGTGGCATTGCTCTGGCTCTGAACAAACTGTCCCAGTACCTGGATGAATCTCAGGTCACTCCACTCTTCCTCTTCTTTGTCCCTGATGCCCTGAACGACCGTCACACTGACGTCCGGCGCTGCATGTTGGACGCCGCCCTCTCGGCTCTCAACACACATGGAAAAGTACAGCACACTTGTTCACTTACACATTTGTTCATTCTGTTTTGCACATCATGGTTTGTAACTGAATATGTGTATTTAACAGGACAATGTGAGCTCATTGCTGCCAGTGTTTGAGGAGTTTTTGAAGAACGCTCCTCAAGATGCCAGCTACGACTCTGTCCGTCAGAGCGTCGTGATTCTCATGGGCTCCTTGGCCAAACATTTGGACAAAAATGACCCAAAGGTCAAACCCATCGTGGCAAAGCTCATCACTGCACTATCTACACCCTCACAGCAGGTAAATAACTCATTTTGGCTTGAGCTCTTTCTTTGGACAAAAATTCCAAAACAGAGGAGATTCAGACTCTACTGCAGGGGTGGCCCACCCTGGTCATGGAGAGCCACTATCCTGCATGTTTTAGATGTTTCCCTCTTCCAGCACATCTAGCGGTCATTATCAGTCTTCTGCAGAGCTTGACAATAGGCTTTTCATTTGAATCAGGTGTGTTGGAAGAGGGATACATCTAAAACATGCAGGATTGTGGCTCTCCAGGACCAGGGTTGGCCACCCCTGCTCTACTGCATCCAATCTCATGTGGTTTTCTATCTGTCCCGCTCAGGTCCAGGAGTCTGTGGCGAGCTGTTTGCCTCCTTTAGTCCCCGCTATCAAGGAAGATGCTGCAGGTATTGTGAGGAATCTACTGCAGCTGCTGCTGGAGAGCGATAAGTACGCTGAGAGGAAGGGAGCAGCTTATGGACTGGCAGGACTGGTCAAAGGACTGGGCATCTTGGCACTCAAACAACAAGACATTATGACCACACTGACTGACGCCATTCAGGACAAGAAAAACTTCAGACGGAGGGAAGGTCAGTGACAGACCATCACTCAAACACACACTGTTGTTCAGTGTTCATACGGGTGCTTGAAATCCTTGAAAATGCTTTCATTTCAATGTTGCGTTTTCAACATCTGAAAAGTGCTTGAATTTCAGTTTAAGTGCTTGCAATTATAACTCTGTGATGTGACTTATTTATTTTTAATATTAACTCTGCCAGGTTAGATGGCAAGCCAAAGCTACTTACAGAGAGGTGATACATTTTGAAAAATAAAACTTTATGTCAAAAAGGAAAATGACCAGGTGCTCTCAGGTCGACTCCAGGTACATTTTTATCTTAATCTTTGGCTCGTTGTGAGTGTATCTGAAGAATGCAAAGTGGCTTCCCTTTTTTCGGATAAAACTTTGTGTTCTCCTTTAATTTCTAAACTTTTTGCCATAACAAACATTATTTTAGATGTCTATAGCATAATACAATGTACATCATTGTGATAAAGTAAAAACAAAATTAATCATGAGTATATGTATTCCTGTAGATGTGCATTTTACTCCAGCAATAAGATGTGCAGGAAAATTTTGAAAATGACCCTTAAAAGTGATTAAATTTTATCTTTAAAAATGTGTACGAACCCTTGTTGTTGAGTTGAGATTTTCTTTTATTCATGGAGGAAAACGACAACATACACTAACCAGCTGTTTGTTTTGTAGGAGCGCTGTTTGCCTTTGAGATGTTGTGTAACATGTTGGGGAAGCTGTTTGAGCCGTACGTCGTCCATGTTCTGCCCCATCTCCTGCTCTGCTTTGGAGATGGAAACCAGTACGTCAGAGAGGTGGGCAAGCAAATCCTAATCTGAATACACTGTCTTCAGACCACATAAATATCCCCTTCTTTTCAAACTGTTAAAAACAGACATGAAAACTTTATGATTTTTTTATATTAACTGTTATTTTTAGCAATTTGGTTAATGCATAAATATAGTAAAATATTAGAGCTGGATTCATGGAGTTGTTAATGTTTGACAGTCCTTTTTGACAGTCAGGTGATTTTGGTAGAAATTTTGTCATTAGTTATCTAAGAGCTGAATTATTAAGTTCGGATTGTTTTGTTTTCAGCCACTGAGTCACCTTATAGTTGGGAATTTTGTCCTACCCTGACATCAACCCCTATGTGCACTAGTTGTGTAAACCAATTCATTTGTTTTTTATGGAAAAGAAAAATGTAGTATGACAGAATCTGAATTATTACAGACAATAGCGTGCAGTTTAGTGCAAATTAAGTGTCTGTCTCGACCCTGAAACTCTCTGCTTGTTGTGTCTCTAGGCTGCAGATGACTGTGCCAAGGCTGTGATGAGGAACCTGAGTGCCCACGGTGTGAAGCTGGTTTTGCCTTCTTTACTTGTGGCCCTAGAGGAGGAATCCTGGAGAACCAAAGCAGGTCAGGAACCTCTTCTTTAATACTGTGTTACTGACTAAAAAGTGATGAAAGACCATGTCCCAGCAGGAATAATTTCACACTTTTTATGCCCACATTTGTATATGATAAATGTGGCACTTTTCCAACCACATTCTCCTGTTACCACCTTACTCCCTCAGGTTCGGTGGAGTTGTTGGGTGCCATGGCTTTCTGTGCACCCAAGCAGCTGTCCTCCTGCCTGCCAAGCATTGTGCCAAAGCTGACTGAGGTGCTGACCGACTCCCATGTGAAGGTGCAGAAGGCGGGTCAGCAGGCCTTAAGGCAAATCGGTTCTGTCATTCGGAACCCTGAAATCCTGGGTGAGACTTGGAATTATTCAGCAATAAGACATATTAGAGAATGGAATCCAGTAATTTGCAGTTTCATAGAGTTTACGTGTCTAAAATACCTCACAAAAAATTAGGGAATAAAATGCTTTAAATACTGTAGTTATAATACGTCTTTAAATTGACCTGATTAAGTTTAAATTATTTTCATAGAGTTTTATCGTTCTTTTTGTTTCATATTGATCATGCTGTAACAAAAAATAGAAAATGAAACCATCTTGGAACCACTATTACAGATTTTGCTAACATCATGCCGCCTATCATAAAAAAATAACCTCCAATATTCCCTTTATTTTATATAACTGCAAGTTCAACAAGCTTGTGCTTGAGAACAGCTCCTGTTGTGCTTTGTTGAAGCCTTCTGGTCTTCATCTGCATTTATAAAGTCTTAAAAGCTCTTACATTTTTACCTGTTAAAACCTGTAAAAACATTTTTAAAAATTACTTTCAGTTCAGAAGTTAAGATTTGAAGATATAGCACCTTGCTTCCTGATCTTAAACGGGTCATATTTTGCTAAACCCACTTTTATTAGTCTTTGGTACATTTATTTGTGTATTTGGACCCTAATAGTTCATAAAGTTTGAATTTGAACCCTTCAGGTGCTGCAAAGGTATCTTTATATTCATTTTGGCAAAAATTGAGTGGATTTCTACAGCCCATTTTAATTCCTGCTTAGCTTGTTATATCTATAACTAGTTACATCAAAGCATTTGCACATATAAGGTCAAAACTTCCAACGAACATTTCTTAGAGTACGCCATAATTGTTTGTCAGCAGCAGCAGTAGTTGTAGTCCATACTGAAAATATGTCCGAACTTCAACCAGATTACCTAAAATGTTCAGTTGTTGGTTGAACATGACAGAGCAGCACAGCCAACAACCTAGAGGGGGTGGAGCATGAAGTGACTCATTTGCATTTAAAGGGCCAGCACTCAAAACGACCTTTCTGGTGTTATTACTCAGAAATAGGGTTGAAGATGGACCTGTGGAGTTGAATTAATGAAGAATTCAGACCCAAACATAGCATTTACAGTTTATGTAGACCACAGGGAAATGTTTGAAAATGCATAATTCCATTTTTTAAAAAAAGCAAAGTATCACTCCTTTAAGTACTCAAGTCCTTGGTTATTCACTAACTACTATATCCATTTCCCTCTTCAGCCATTACCCCCATCCTACTGGACGCTCTCACTGATCCATCCAGGAAGACTCAGACATGTCTGCAGACGCTGCTGGACACAAAGTTTGTACACTTCATCGACGCGCCATCCCTCGCCCTGATCATGCCCATCGTTCAGAGAGCCTTCCAGGACCGCTCCACTGATACTCGCAAGATGGCTGCTCAGATCATTGGCAACATGTACTCTCTGACTGACCAGAAGGTACTCAACACTCACTACATATCACAGTAAGTCAGTTCAGTGTGCTTTGTGTGCGTTTGGTTGACGGTGACCTTCTGTGTTGCGAATGTGTCAGGATCTGTCGCCATACCTGCCCAGTGTCATACCTGGACTGAAGACCTCTCTGCTGGACCCAGTGCCTGAGGTGGGTTTGACTGATGATAAACAGAACCACAGTAATGATGATCTCCTATATGTGTGTGTAGCTGAAGTTGTAGCTGCTGCTCTTCTTCTCCTAAGGTGCGTACTGTGTCAGCTAAGGCCCTGGGTGCTATGGTGAAGGGCATGGGTGAGTCCTGCTTTGATGACCTGCTGCCTTGGCTCATGGAGACGCTGGCCTCTGAGCAGAGCTCTGTGGATCGATCTGGAGCCGCCCAAGGTCAGTTCCTCTTCATTCTGCCCAGGAACCGTTTCTAATTTGCTCTTAATCATTTAATAGTAGTGGACACAAATCTACATATTCACCCTAAATTGGTTCATACAACCTGTGGATCTAAATCATGGGTCGGCAACCTTTGCATTCTAAAGAGCCGTTTTAGGACAAAAATAGAAAAACAAAACTGTCTGGAGCCAAAAGATATCCTTATATGTTTTACCTATAAGTGGTGACTGTTAAAGAAGCTCTTTAGGATTAGTTTGTATGGAATTTATTGAGAATAAATCAAAATTTTGGTGCATTTACAGAAATACAAACAAATTACAGAACCACACTAGACAAAAGGGTGACATTTGTTATTATTGTGGACTGGTATGTGAAGGCTGTCTTTGCAATGAAGAATACAAATGAATTCCTTCAGTGTCATAAAATGAAAAGTAGTCTACTTTTACTACTACTACTATTTTTTTTATTCATTTGGAGTGTTGTCTGCATTTTTACATTTGCATTACATCAGAATGACTTTATGGTTTTGGCATGAGTAGCAAAATGTATCAAAAGTAACAGTTATTCATTTCCATATGTTTTTGACAAAGCCACATGGAGCCACTTGAAAAGGGTCCAAGAGCCAAATGTGGCCCCGAAGCCACAGGTTGCCCACCCCTGATCTAAATGATCCAATTTATGTTAAAACAGAGAGAGGATGTTTGTATATTTGTTCAGCAAATGTTGAAATTAAGTAAATAAGTTGGATTACAAATAAATTTCCGAACTCCTCTTCTTGTGTGCTTAGGTCTGGCAGAGGTGATGGCTGGACTTGGGGTGGAGAAACTGGACAAGCTGATGCCAGATGTGGTGCAGACAGCCAGCAAGGTGGACATCGCCTCCCACGTCAGAGACGGATACATCATGATGTTCATCTACCTGCCTCTCACCTTTGGAGACAAGTTTACTCCTTACGTTGGACCCATCATCCCCTGCATTCTTAAGGTACTGGCCCCTCTGTTGGAGAACATGGATTTATGTCTAGAACTGTATTTTGCAAGTTCAATAAGATGATATGATAGATAAGCAAGTCCCTTATTTTAATTCATTATTTTTTAAGTTATGGTGGTTTTTTTATGGATACATAATTTGTTTTAGTTTTAATATACTGATTATAAATTGCTTTATTTTAATTTCCTACTTATCTTGTCTGTTGTCTTGAAGTACTTTGTGCAGTGATGTGTTGCATGTAAATGTATTACATAAATAAAAGTGACCAGGCTTAACTTAAAGAATGATAGATTGACCAATAAATTCACAATTCTGCTCCTTTTCGAATGTTTGTTTTTTTTTTTTTTTTTATGTTTTTTTTTTTGTTGTTGTTTTTGGTTTTAAATGTTGATAATGTCGAAGTAAAAATAAACAAACGAACAAACAATAACATCATCTATTTGATTCAGAATAATTGAATTAGTCCCCAGGCAAAATGCATGTCCTTCAGCTTAAGACAAAAAATAAACAGTGACATTAAAATATATAATCAGTGAGTTATTTGCGGAATAATCTCCATTCTTCAGTTTGAACACCAATTGTGCAAAAGATATTTTAGGATGGATACAAAAGAAGCTGCTAATCAATGACCAATCTGTGCTCCCCTGTCTAAAGTGTCTTTAACTTCATTATCACCCAGGCTCTGGCAGATGAAAACGAATATGTGAGAGACACGGCGCTGCGAGCCGGTCAGAGAATCATCAGCATGTACGCTGAGGACGCTATCGCACTGCTGCTTCCTGAGCTGGAACAGGGCCTGTTTGATGATCTGTGGAGAATCAGGTGAGAATTTAACACACTAATATACAGAACACCTATTTATTTCATTGTTTTTACATTAACAGAGTTTAACATGTGACACAGCATGACCACATTTATGAGGAAAGCCAGTTGAAAGGTCACAAAGTAAAACTAATTCACAGATGTAAATAAAACTATACTGACCACCTGTGTATCTGCTGTTGTTGCTTTACAGGTTCAGCTCGGTGCAGCTGCTTGGAGATCTATTGTTCCATATTTCTGGAGTGACAGGAAAAATGACCACCGAGACTGCCTCAGAGGACGACAACTTTGGAACAGCTGCGTCCAATAAAGTATGTGACACTGAAAAGTGCTTATTTTCTATGAAAAGGTGTTTTGCTCTCTATCACTGCTAAAGTTTGACTTTTTCCCTCTGTCTCTCAGGCGATCATTTCTGCTCTTGGCGCTGAGCGCCGTAACCGCGTCCTGTCTGGCCTCTACATGGGCCGCTCAGACACACAGCTGGTGGTTCGACAGGCTTCGCTTCATGTGTGGAAAATTGTGGTATCCAACACTCCGAGAACCCTCAGAGAAATCCTTCCAACCCTCTTCACCCTCCTGCTGGGCTTCCTGGCCTCTACCTGCCCTGACAAGAGAACGGTACATTAACTCATGAGACTTTTAATTCCCTGCAGGGAGACTGATGTGATATGCTATTTTTAGCCTTTTAGTTTTTACAGCGGCAGAGGGCTGGCAGATAATAGATAATAACTGACAAAACATAAGAATGGCAGTTAGTTAAACAGAAGTACCATTGGTTGCAGATTGCTGCTCGGACACTGGGTGACCTGGTGAGGAAACTGGGAGAAAAGATCCTCCCAGAGATCATACCCATTCTGGAGGAAGGGCTGCGGTCCGACAAGAGCGACGAGAGGCAAGGCGTCTGCATTGGCCTCAGTGAGATCATGAAGTCCACTAGCAAAGATGCGGTCAGTCACACACATTTTTGATTTAGAGTAGATTTCTGCTTTGATTTCAAGATGACAGAGACAATAAAGAGAGACATAGGAGACATTAAACCCCATGATCATCATGGTGTGTGTAATGTAGGTGCTGGTCTTCTCTGAGTCTCTGGTCCCCACTGTGAGGAAGGCCCTCTGCGACCCTCTGGAGGAAGTCCGAGAAGCTGCAGCCAAAACATTTGAACAGCTCCATGCGACCATCGGACACCAGGCACTGGATGACATCCTGCCTATGCTGCTCAAACAGCTGGTGAGTGAGGATGCAACACTCGGACAGCTAACGTTAGACTTGAAATCAACTCATTTTTGTCTCTAATGCTTGTCTTTTCTCAGGATGATGAGGAAACAGCTGAGTTTGCTTTGGATGGTCTGAAGCAGGTTATGGCAGTCAAGAGTCGCTCTGTGCTGCCTTATCTGGTTCCAAAGGTGAGAGATCCTTTAATTTGTAACTTTTATTATTATTATTATTATTATTATTATTATTCAGGGTTCCCATGGGGTCTTAAAAAGTCTTAAAAGTCTTGAATTTACAAATCTGCATTTAATACCTTGAAAAAGTCTTTAAAAGGTGTTAAATTTGATACAGTAGGTCTTCAGTTGCCATAAACTAGTTGGCTGTATTGTGTTTAAATGTCCAAGCTGCAAAGAAAGTAATGTTATTCTACACAGTTCCACCTGTTCCAACCTGACAATTTATATTGAAATTCGGAACCAATTATCACTAACTTTGCAGTTAGAAATAAGTGAAAAATGACTTGGAATGGTGGGAATCAAGGCATTGGAGTAAATAAATACATTTTCCTAAATGTCATGAGTTTTTGTCAGTATGGCCATGAAATAGGCTTTGAAATGGGCATTAAATTCTGTTCTAAGTAGTCTTAAAAAGGTCTTAAAAAGGCTTAAATTGAGCTTGTAGAAACCTGTGGGAACCCTGATTATTATTGTTACTATTATATTATTATTATTATTACATAATAGTAGGGGTGTAATGAATGTGAAACTGAGAACAAACTAAAGATACCGACATCTAAAATGGCAATGTGACATGGAAGATGGAACCGTGACTCCATCTTAATTTAATTCCTCTGTATTTATTGTGTAGTAGATTAACAGAAAATGATTGTGGTCTCATGTTGCTAGCTGACTGCTCCTCCTGTGAACACTCGGGTTCTGGCCTTCCTCTCTGCTGTGGCTGGAGATGCTCTGACTCGTCACCTCGGGGTCATCCTACCTGCATTGTTGTCCTCCCTCAAAGGGAAGCTGGGAACAGAGGATGAAGCACAGGTAACGGCTCCATTCTCAGCTGTTAAAGCTCCATTAGACGCACCATATTTCTGAATTCCACATTCACCTTCATGGAGTGGGTTTTGTATTTATTCATTTCAGGAACTGTGCAGCTGTCAGACGGTGATCCTCTCCGTGGAGGATGAAGTGGGCCAGCGTATCATCATAGAGGACCTGCTGGAGGCCACGCGAGGCGCTGACCCTGGCCTCAGACAAGCCGCCGTGACCATCCTCAACGCCTACTTCGCCCGCACACGTCTAGATTACAGCACCCATACACGCACTCTGCTGTCCGGCCTTATCCGCCTTCTCAATGACAGTAACCCAGAGGTCCTGTCTCAGAGCTGGGACACCATCAACTCAATCACCAAGGTGGGTTCACATTAGGGGTGCACGAAATTATCAGTACACTGGAGAAATGTAATGTTGTGTTCTGTGATGCGCACTGATTCTCAGAACCACCAAATAAAATTTTAAATTATCGTTTATACATCGACAGTGGTTCATTTCACGTTATATTTAAACATGACCACTAGATGGCGGTGTTGTAATTTATCTTCACATAGGACTCTACATATAAGATTTCAAATTTTGCTAGAATTAGATTTTAAAATTCTAGGTTATCACTTGCTTACAGGATGACCATGTATTTGAATGAATGGAATCATAACTTGTGTTTGTGATACAGCAAAAACTATGCAAAAACTACTTATTGCTCTTTTATGGTGCAAACACAGCTGCACATGTACAGTATTTGTATGTTAAGAAAAGACAAAAGTGAAAGGTAGATTCACTAAGTGTTGTTAATGTGCGTTGTGTAGAAACTGGATGCCAGCAGCCAACTGTCTCTGATTGACGACCTGCACCGAGACATTAGATCAGCAGCCGCAGATGTGAAGGGTCAGCACCTGCCTGGATTCTGTCTGCCCAAAAAGGTAACACACCTCCTTCTGACAAGAGAAACAGCCACTCCACAGGAGGCTGATGATGTTATCTTCTCTGTCAAGCTTTTACTGCGTTAGATTATCTCTCTCTGTTCCTAGGTTATAAAATCAAGATGACTTTGCATCAGTGCTGCAGTTTACAGAAATCTGCTTCATGTGTGTTTAAATTGTGGTACAATTTATTGTTCTCGTAGAAGCTTTTAAATTGGTCTATTTATTCTTACAAATTCCAACTCTCAGAGTAAATAGCGACTTGAAATTTATTTTTGGACAGCAATGTATAAGGTATAGCCCCTAAAAAAGATGTACAACATTATTGTAACAGACAACATGTGGACAGCTAATGTGAATGTGTCTGAAAGGCTACTCTTCTCTCTTCTACTTCTAAGCTCTTCAAACACATTTTTACACATTAACAAGCCTCAATAGAACCAAATATTTAACAAATACCCAACAGTTAGACCTAAAAATAAATCTTTACTGCACAAACATTTCCATTTTATGTCAGCATACTGGAAAAAGTTAGTCAGCTGTAAAATGTAATTTGTTCAATAATGACCTAATTATCACAAGACAAATTGATGGATTTATCTTGTTCTTGTTATAATCCATTTATAATTTTCTGGACATAAGTTTCTACATTAATACACATTTTCTCTGCATTGACACTGCAATGCAATGCCAGTGCCACTTTGGATCAAAGACCTCAATCTATTGGTCACATATTTGGAAGAATAAATCTGTAGTATTGATTTATATGTTTTTCATCCCATCTTTCCCTCAGGGTGTGACCTGTATTCTGCCTGTTCTGAGAGAGGGAGTCCTCACTGGTAGCCCTGAGCAAAAAGAGGAGGCAGCCAAAGCATTAGGGGGGGTCATCAGACTGACCTCCCCCGAGGCTCTGCGGCCCTCTGTGGTCAACATCACCGGTCCTCTCATCAGAATCCTGGGAGATCGCTTTGCCTGGACGGTGAAGACAGCTCTGCTTGAGACCCTCACCCTCCTCCTGGCAAAGGTCTGCAAAGGCCCCCACCCAGTTTATATATACTTTTAAATGAGCTCAATGATCAGTCAGTAAGTACTGAGTGTTTTCTGTCTTCAGGTGGGTATCGCCCTGAAGCCCTTCCTGCCTCAGCTGCAGACCACCTTCCTGAAGGCCCTGCAGGACTCCAGCCGTGCAGTGAGACTGAGGGCTGCTGAGGCTCTGGGCCAGCTCGTTTCCATCCACACCAAGGTCGACCCTCTCTTTACAGAGCAGCTCTCTGCCATCCGCAATGCTGAGGACGCGGGAGTCAGGTGAGAACACTTCCAAGAGACTGATGGGAAATCTTTACTTGGAAGTGACTTCAGATAGTTGTGACTGTCCCTGTTGCCCTAATCGAAGTATGATTGGGCCCAGGATGATTCAGCAAGTTGACTTTATGACTAAAAAAAACTGAGCTACAAAAAGGCAGTAAAGTAAACTTTGTTGTCCCAAAGTGAGATTTTCTTTCAGGGTTCGTATGGGTGCCTGAAATCTTTTAAAATGCTTGAATTTCAAAGTTGTGTTTTCAAGGTCCGAAAAGTGGTTGAATTTTAGTTGAAGTGCTTGAAATTGCTCACAATTATAACCAAAGCTATTTACAGAGAGGTGATACATTTTGAAAAACAAAACTTTGTCAAAGGTCGGCTCCAGGTAAATTTCTATCTTAACCTTTCCTCGATGCGAGTGTGTCTGAAGAATGTCAAGTGGCTTCCCTTTTTTTGGATAGAACTTTGTGTCCTTTAATTTCTAAACGTTTTGCTACTAGAAAACATCATTTTAGATGTTTATAGCTTAATACAATGTACATCATAATGATAAAAAGTGAAAAAAAAATAATGATGAGTGTATGTATTCCTGTAGATATGTATTTTACCCCAGCGGTAAGGTGCTATGCTGGAAAAATTTGAAAATGACCCTTAAAAGTGCTTGAATTTGACCTTGAAAAATGTGTGCAAACCCTGTGTCAGACATAGTGTTGCATTTGCATCTGGAATTTCCCCTTGTGGGACTAATAAAGCCTTATCTTATCTTATTTCATTGGCATTTAAGAAGGTAAACACCATGCTAACATAGAGACAACTAACAATATTTAATGACTACAATAAAAGCTAGAACTCTAAAAATGCAGGCTACTTGGGAAATTTTGAAGACTGTGAAATCCTTAGATATTTGTGTGAATTACTCATTGCAACAGCTTGATGGAGCCTATAGTAGTTTCATGTGTTTTCATATCCGCTTTGGTGCACTAAGTCTTCTTTCTGAAAGCAGAGGTTTGTGTTCAGAAAAACAAGGAGGTAAAATATTTTGCAAGGTTTTTTTGTGGTCATATGGACTCTGTATCAGTCCTATGACTCTCGTGGCTCTCATGTTGCATAACAGCTGTCATGTTTTTCATTTGCATTGGTATGATGCCAGAATGAGATGTTTTGTCGTCAGACCACGAAATGATGATGTCTGTCTCATTGTGGATCAGAAATGGATCCGTGTTCCTCTGGAGTGTGGTCAGAAAATTAACTGATATCATTTTTGTGGTGCACAACATTTTTTAGCATGTTAGCAGGCTAAGGTTTACTAATCTGAAACACTAAATACAATGTGAATCAGAAACTATTTGGAATGCATGTTTTTGTTCCGATACATTACAAGCATTAATCAGACTGAGATTTTGACCTGATGTTAGTACTAAATGAAAACTCAACCAAAGTAAAATAAAATGATGTATCTTAACTTTGTCTGAGTTTATGGAAATTGATCCAATAGCCTTTATGTATTTACATCAGAACTGCTAATCTTGCAGCAAACTTCAGGTGATACTGTCTAAATTCGATACCGTCTGTATTTATGGAATTACCTTAGGTTGTTTTAGAGTAAGGGTTAGGTTTTAGCTGAGGCAGAAATAGAGATTGTCTTCATAATCAGTTGTACTGTTTGCTTAATGTCTTTGGCCCCCATTTATAAGCTATGGATAGCTTCTGGGGTTACCCTTTTTACACAGTCATATCTTGCTGTAAATTATGAATACAAGTAGCATGTGTATTTTAAATGATTTGTAAATAAATGTAAACTGAACTGAACTGATCATTTTATAGCATCTGATGATAAAATATGATGGAATACTGTGGATTAAAGTACCCAACAGTATGTAAAGTAGTACAACCTTAAACATTTATAGCAGTAAAATGTAATAGACACATTAATGCAGCAATAATACGAATCTAAATTATCATAGACATTTGCAAAACACTGACAGGGACCATTTTACTGTGCAATCACTAGTTAATTTTCATCCATTAAATACATTTTGCATAATAACATTCGGGCACTTTTACTTAAAAGATTTTGAATGCAGATCATTTCCTTATTGGGGCATTTTCACATCTTAGAACTATTCAGTAAAGGGTGTGTTTTTCACTCCTTCCACTATTATTGCTTATGTTGTGTCCTTTACCTTCTCACAGGGAGACTATGCTCCAAGCCTTAAGATTTGTCATCCAGGGGGCTGGTTCAAAGGTGGACCCAAGCATCCGCAAGAATATCACCACCACATTGCTAGGCATGCTGGGACATGATGAGGTATGACGGGAGGAGCAAATGCCTTGCAGCATCAAGAAGTAGAGCTGAGTAGTTTTATTCTCTGTGGCCCCTCATCCAATTTGCCTCCTCAGGGTGTATAAACGCAGCTGAATATTTGAACTAAATACCGAATTAAATGCAAATAAACTAAAGAGTTTGAATAGAGTTTACAGACAGTTTTTAGAAGGGTAGTTTCATCTGTGGTCACAGTAGAAAAACGGAAGTCATGCAGGGAGGATGTGGTTTTCTAAAAAGGTGGTTTGAGTCTCTATATCAGTGTGAAAATATGATGTTCAACCTGTTAGTGTCTTGTCGCCTGAGTGGTGTGTGTTTCTGTCTGTGTCTGCACATAGGATGCAACTCGTATGGCTTCTGCCGGCTGCGTCGGTGAGCTGTGTGCCTTCCTGTCAGAGGAGGAGCTGAAGAGTGTGTTACTTCAGCACATCTTGGGTTGGTATTTCATAGAAAATTACTGCCACATCACTGTCACTACTTTTGTGATAGTATAAAGTAAATGTGCTTATTATAACCCCCGAAACTCCAAATCGGGGGATAATGGTTTTACCCCGAACGCGGATATCCTTGGTGTGAACGTGATAACTAGGACAGATTTGGTTGGATTTCTCATCCCCTTCATAACTAACATAGCGGACCCCTAGTGGAAGAACCCTATCAATTTTAGCTTCTCTGTGAGTATTATAAATCATCCAAGTGGGGACACTGTAGTTGAAAATCTGTTTTTTGGACATGAATTGAGCAATAATAGGTCGAATGAGAACAAATTTAGTTCATATTGATTGTCTCAGAAATGTCCATTTTCTTGCTACTATCTAGAGTTCATGTGGTGTCATTTTCATTCACTAGGTGGAGTTTTGTGGAGAAAAAAATAGTTCTCTGACCATTATTCTGCCACCATTAGGTCAATGTAGCTCAAACTGAGTTCATATCGATTGTCTAACAATTATCTTTCTTCATGCCACTACCTTGAATTTACATGATGCCATATTTTGACATCAGGTGGTGTGTTTTTCCAAATTGCTGGGGGACCTTTTGTTGAAAAATTTGTATTTTTGGACATTATTAAGGAAATACTAGGCCAATCAAGCTCAAACTTGGTTCATATTGATTGTCCAACAAATATCTAATATCTTATCTAGCATTATTCAGCAAATAATTTTCTGACATTATTCAGGCTGGATATCCTTTGTGTGAATGTGATAACTATCCCCCTTTAGCACCAACATAGGTGACCCCTAGGGGAAGAACCCTATTGATTTTGGGTGTTCCGTTAATAATATTACTTTTCCAAATGGAGGCAATTCAGTTGAAAAATTAGGGTTTTTTGGACATTATTAATAGATATAGCAGGCCAGTCAAGCCCAAATTTGGTTCACATTGATCATCCAAAATTAAGTTGGCATCTATTGTACATTGTGTCGTTTATTGGCTTTATTATACAGCAGAGGATTGGGGGGATTTTTGGGATATACCCTTGCTGTCGGCCCCCAACAGCATAAGCCTCATTGTATATATGTAAATATGTCAGTTAGTCTGAACACATACATTGTTTTTCAAGTTATATTTAATGTCCATTAAGACCTGTGAGTATTTTGTTATCTCCTGCCTTTTTTGGTTCATCAAAACAGTTTTATCATGAGCTAATGTAGTTTTTGTTTCTCCATTTAGCTGATATGTCAGGCGTGGACTGGATGGTGCGCCATGGTCGTAGCTTGGCCCTCGCCATAGCTGTGAAGTCTGCGCCCGAAAAACTGTGTGCAAAGGAATACAGTGACACTGTGACAGAGATGGTTTTGGCCAATGCCACCGCTGACAGGGTGAGGAGGAAATGTGTGGGGTTACTCTGCTCTGTCCTAGTATGAATACATCTGTAAAGAACACATGCACATGAATATACAGTTAATATCCTGCACAAAGTTGTAATGAATGGAGCAAAAAGGTAACCAGTAGGTGAATGTTTTAACCTAATTATATACAGGTGAAGAATTCAAATCCATGTGTGTAATCTTAATAATACAAACTACAGCGTGCTCAGCTCCTCGTGCGTCTCCACATTGTCGTTCTAATGTGACGTTTACTCTTCCTCATTTTTCAGATCCCCATCGCCACCAGTGGAATCAGAGCGTTGGGATTCCTCATGAGGCACCATCTCAGAGCAGAAGGGGGCAGCAGTATTTCCCAGCGCTTCATTACACAGTTTGTCAAGGTAATACAAGGAACTGTGTCATTGAGTTAATGATTAGTTGATACTTCCTCATTCATATTTACATTGGTAAGGAAGTAAGGTCATGAGTCGGCTACCTCTGCTGTGTGTAAATTATGTAATGCAGAGTATATTTACAGAGAACATGTAATGAATGGGGCTCAATTATGACCCTACACTGACTGATTATAGTTCGAAAACTATGACTAACACTGGCTGTGAAAATGTATTTTGGTGACTGAAACAAAAATCAACACTGAAATGCAGCTTGTTTATGGGTACCTCTATGAAACTGGGTATATTTTGGTACCTGGCACTTCACCAGCTTTTTAGACCCAATAATAAAAGAGAAATGTAGACATATTTCCCCCCAGGATGTACCTAATGATGACCTCAGATAAATGCAAAAAAATTACACTCTTGCTCTGAGCCATCCCAAAATTAATGAATTTTAATCAAATGTTGGGGCCAAAAATAGGACCAAAATTGGGACATGAAAGGCTACCTAGGTGTCAATGTATTTCAGTGGTTCCCAACTTTTTTTGGCTCGTGACCCCATTTTAACATCACAAATTTTTGGCGACCCCAGACATTCAAAACTGAGACTTTTTTTTTTTTTTTGCTAAAATTAATTTGTTTTTCAATCATGTGATAGTTTACTATAATATGTTGCAAATCAGTGTTAATTTTAGATGACATTTAGGCTATATAAAATAAATTTTTATTAGTAAGTTTTTGTTTTTTACATTTTTTATCAATTACTAGAAATTTCAGGCGACCCCATTTGAATTCCAGGCGACCTCATTTGGGGTCCCGACCCCAAGGTTGAAAAACACTGGTGTATTTGATCTGGAAAACATGGCTTGAAATGCTCTTATATACCGCTATAAATAAAGACACTGTTAAATTTGATGATCCTAATGGATTTTCTAATCCAGACATGCAGGTTTTTCATGAATCTCAGTCTCATTCCAGGCTTTGTGTGTAACCCATCGTGTCCACTTGTGTTACATACAGAACCTGCCCATTTATACACAAATTAATCGCGAGTTATTTTGCAACAGCAGTCATTTTTGTGAAACACTCTGCCTTGCATTATTAGTTCGATTTCCAAAATGTACCTGTAAGAGAATAAAGAGATATTACAAAAAATAGTAGCACGTAATTTTTGTGTCCTTTTGACTGTGATACATGCAGATTTTGTATTAAATATAATGTAAAATAATATAAAAATAAGATAGTTCCTCTTTTATCTCAGTAAATATTTATTTTAAAACAGACCCAAAGTGCTTCCAAACTTGCTGCATAACATTAGTCTACATCTGGTTTGAGTTTTTAGCCCCTATGTTCTGTTTTTAGGGACCAGTTTCATAGAAGCACCCTTATAGGAGGAGGAGGAGGCTGGGATGACCTGCTTCCACAGTGTATTGTAGAGAAATGTCTTATTTAGTAATACCTGGTGTGTTTGTGTCCCCACAGTGTCTTCAGAATCAGTCCAGTGACATCAGGCTGGTGACAGAGAGAGTGCTGTGGTGGGTGTTCAAAGACCCAGCGACACCTTCCATGGAGGCCAGTCTCATTAAGCCCCTGCTGAAGAGTCTGCTGGACAACACGAAGGACAAGAACACCACCGTCAGAGCCCAGAGTGAACACACCATTGTCAACCTCCTGCGACTTCGCCAGGGAGAGGAAACCATGCAGGTCAGACAGCAGATGGCTCCTATGATAGTTTGATTACAGCACTGTATACAGGAAACCAGTGTTTTTCTGACGTCGGCCTTTTCCTTTTTCTATAATTTAGACTATTACTGCAATTCTGGACTCTGCCAGCAACGACCTACTGTCGGAGTGTCACCGCCGGTCTTTGAAGAAAATCGCCAGCCTACCAGACTCCAATGAAGAAATCGATGACACTATCTTAACGTGATGGAGCAGGACTGAGCCAAAAATAACATCAGCAGGAAACAACACAAACATGACGGAGACTTAAACAAATCTCTACTGTATGAGAACCCCAGACATACTCCTTACACATGCCCGTCATGGACAAACACTGAAATGGGTTGTGTTTTGAGTGATTTCCTGATATCAAATTCCCTAATGAATTGCGTTCCTTTTTCTCCTCACTTTAAATCATTCTTTTAACGGCCTTTATAACAGTTTTTTTTTTTGTTTGTTTCCATTTTACCCCACAATATGCAGGTTATCCTGTGCTGTCAAAACTACAAGGCCGATTGTTTTGACGTTTCAGTGTTTTCTCACTTATTTTACCAGAATTGTTTTGTTCATTCATGAAAACACAATAATTAAGCAACAGCCCTATCTTTAAGTTTTATTTGCAAATTGTGTGAGAGTTGTTTGGGGTAAAGCAACCTCTATAAGAATGAAATATTCTTATGTCAGTGATGCGGTTGTAAAAAGACAACATGAAATAAAAGATCTTGATTTCATAAAGTATTGTGTGAAATATTGAGTCAGTGATTTCCTTCAGGATGAGCTGAAATGGCCCTTAGGTCTTTCTTGACATGGTAAATACACTTACCTGTTCAGCGACTACAGGTATTGCACTGGTCTACAAGTAAAACACCTCCACTTGTGAAACTTTACCAAGTCCGAGTCACTAATAAAGAAAAATTAAGTTGAAAATGCTGGTTGTAGTTTCCAAGATACAGTCTTTGGTCAAATTGTGAAAATCTAAGAAATAATGGCAAAATGGGTTTTACTCAAAAACACTGTCTACACATTAAAATACATTCACTTAACAGGCTCTTTACATTGGAAGATTTATAAATCTATTTTCTAAATGTATATAAACCAATATATCAGTGTTTTTCAACCTTGGGGTCGGGACCCCACATGGGGTCGCCTGAAATTTCTACTATTTGATAAAAATTAAAAAACAAAAAAAACAAAATGTACTAATAAAAAAATATGTGGTGAGTTCAGAGACACAATCCCAGTACATAACGACATGACAAACTGAAGCTGAAACTGAAGCACTGTGGTACTGTTTATCTGTCAAATGTTCATTGTGGTCAGTTTCAGATGCTGCAGCTCTTTCATAATTCATAGTTTGAGTTATTGTTTGTTCAGTATTAATTGTCAGCTTTGTAAATCCAAGCTGGACTGACTGTACATATCCTGACCAAGGAAAATCAAATTCTCACTTTGTGCAGTAATCTACACCTGGCTTTTCTGCCTCCATCTATAATAATATACATTATATAGACTAAATATCATCTAAAATTAATGTTTATTTGCAACATACTATAGCACACTAACAAATTAGTTTTAGCAAAAAAAAAAAGTCTCAGTTTTGAATTTCTGGGGTTGCCAGAAATTTGTGATGTTAAAATGGAGTCACGAGCCAAAAAGGTTGGGAACCACTGCAATATATACAGTACAAACAAAAAGTTAAGGATATTTCCTTTTCTTTGTCTTTTTTGTCATTTTTGCCATTTGTAAATAAAACTACGTCTGGTCCTTCAAAAAATGTTTCAATTCGCTTCAGACACAAAAAAGTAAAAAGCGCTGTGCAAGAATCCCAACTGAAAAAAAAAGCCCAAAAATTAAATATGTCCTTTTTGTTTGTAGTGTATGTGTAATAAGACTATCATATACATTGAAAACATCAGCAAACCCCCACTTATGTCATTTGTTTTCCAATTCATCTTTACTAAATTATGTAAGATTTGGCACATTTAATCTCAGAACATTTCTAGAAACAAATTGTAGACCAGTGTCATCAGTCGGAAGAGATTATGATGTGGATCCCCAGTGCATTGATGAATTCTCTTAAACTGCCTGAAGCTTTGGAAGGACGATTGTCTCAAAAAGGCTTCAGATGTGAAAGAAAAGGGTAGAAAGAAGAAAAAAAAATAAAGAAAAGGGTGCGCAAGTATTTGCAGCATGTTGCTACAATATGGAAGGATAGGTGCTGACTGGATCCCTCTGATATTATGTATGACATCAGCTTATTAACAGTGGAGTATTAAATAACGGATCAGTAATGTAAAGCGCTTTGGGTGCCTTGAAAAGCGCTATAGAAATCTAATCCATTATTATTATTATTATAATCATTATTATCATTATTATTATTAGTGCTGTGGTAGCATGTGATTAGATTTATACTAAGAAATGAGGCTCATCACATGACTAACTGAAGAGGAAAGAAGAAAGAAAGAAACATTTCTGAAAGACTGTTTTGTAAGATTAGAAGCCAATAGGGTTGAAGATGGCTGGTTTACAGGCTTAAAAATGTGTTGTACTTTAATTCAAGTGTTTAATGGAATTTTTATGAGAAAAAAACAGAAGGACACAACTAAAACTAACACAGGCTATATAAGGCAGGATCAGTGAAGGTCATCAATGCAAAGCCAAACTATGAAAAATGTTATATTTTAAAAGATTTTGTTGTATGTGTTGTGTGAAATATTCATCTTAAATGTTAAACTAACAAACCTTTTGGGCAAATATAGTGGAGTAGAAATCCCTTTGCATCATCATCATCATCATCATCATAATAATAATAATAATAATTATAATTACTAGAAAAGACCTCGCACTGCCTTGTCTTGGTGCAGACTTCCGCCGAGGCACACCAGCGCCCCCCCCCCCCCATCACCACCAAATTGTAATCATTTGTTCCTTGTGCCAGTATCAACATCAACATGTCCTAAAAATTTTGCCAAAACCCTTCCAGAACTTTTTGAATTATCTTGCTTACAGACAAACAGACAAACCCTGATGAAAACATAACGTCCGCCGTACATTGGCAGAGGTAAAAAATCCCCCCCCCCCCCCCCCCCCCCGATCACCACAACAATTTATTCGTATGTTCTTGCGCCAGTATCAACATTTCCTGAAAATTTCATCAAAATCCATCCATAACTGTTTCAGTTATTTTGCTAACAGACAAACAAACAAACAAACAAACAAACAAGCCCCAATGAAAACATAATCTCCTTGGCAGAGGTAATAAATTAACTTACTAATAAGTATTATATTTGCCTTTAACGCTTTCATGCATTCTGGTCACTACAGTGGACAGTTATTCTACAGCTGTTCTCTTGTATATTCGTGGGTTTTGCTGTTTTAGTTCCATATCAGCCAACACAGTGGACGCTTATGCACCATCCCATCCATTAGGTAATGGTGTTTATACCATTAATGTGTGTGACGGACTGCAGTGGGACGAATAAGAGTGAATGGTTGGATGTGGATGAATATTTTATGTAGATGGAGTTATGGAAATACATTTTTTTTTTTTTTTTTTTACAGTTTTTTAATGTTTTCATTTTTATTAATGTCTGTTTATTTAATGAGAGCATGAGCCTGAACAGGGACTACAGGTGGAAATGAGCACTAGTGCTTGAACCTGGCACACTACATCTGTCCATTTTAAGGTTAATGCATATTGTGCATTGTCCTTGTCTAAATAAATAAATAAAATGGAAAAAAAATAACTTTGCTTTTCTTGATAAACCTGATCTGCAGAAATATTTTTTAGTGTAAATCAATTGCTAATTGTTATTAGACTGTAATTAACGGTTTTCTTAATCAAAAAGTTCAAATTTTTTGCATATTATCTCCATGAATTGAGTAACAACTAGTATTAGAGTATGATAAAATGTGATAAAATGTCATTAGTGGCTTTAAAAATGTTTTTATTTCATGTTTTTTATACAGTTTATCACTTTCTGATAATGCGTTTTAAATACATGTTTCTTTGCTTTAAAAATCAAATGCATGGTGTCCAGCTGAGTGGACATTTTTGTAACTCCATGGAAAATAGGGTCATAAAAAATATCAGTTGCATTGTTTTTTTCATGCCTAACAAGGAATAAAAACACTCAAGAAAAAAATATTGACTAAGGTTCTCATAATTCATGCATGAAAGGGTTAAAATGTTGTGGAATCAGTTTAAAGTTGCATCACATAGAAACACTACATGTAATTTAAAGGTGGGGTAGGAGATCTTAGAACAATGGTTCAATCAAGCAAGCTACATTTTGAAAATACACAACTCAAAAGCCCAAACTACTTTCTTCAGACATCCCCCTGAAGCCACGCCTCCAGAGTCCCAGCACGCACAATGCTTGTTCCTGTGGGTTCCCGAACGCTGCACAGCATCAATTCACCTAGCAAATGTCCCCAAATGCACAAATAAAGGTACCAAAGGCTAATAAAAGTGGGTTTAGCAAAATATGACCCCTTTAAAGGACAGATCCAGCCTTTGTAAGCTATTGAATACAAAATACAACAGTGTCACGTTTACACATCTGTACATTGAACTATCTTACCAGTGAAAGCTATCATGCTTATGCCACTACTTATGACATTCTCAAACGCAGAGAAGAGAATGAAAATGTACAGAGATCCAGCAGTGAGAGATGAGATGGTGTGAGTTACTGCTTTGTCTCCGACTCGTGCACTGAAGGTCGTCTATGGACCATTAAACTGGAGAATGAAGCTGATGTTATTGTTGATTTTGTTCCACTGCAGAGTGATACTGGTCTCCTTTGCTGTGTATCCAAAGCCTTGAGGATTTAGAGGAGCTGAGACAGAAAAAAAGAGCAGTGAAACTTTTAAATGTAACACCTGAGACAAAAATGTTTGATTTAGCTAAAGGCCAGCTTTTGCAACACAAATCTTTTTAAGAAAATTCTGGTTGCAACTTTTGCAATGCTTTAGTATCTGTTGATCACAATCATTGACCATATCCTAAATATCTCGTCTTAGATTCTACGTCATTTTGTTGCTTCTGACAGTAAAGCTTTCTCTTCAAAATTGAAATCTTTGTTGGTGAGACGAAAGTGACAGCTAAGCCTAGAAACTGGTGTGGTATGACACTGTTTTCTTTATCAAATGTTATGAGGAAAAGAAACAAAAAAACAGGCAGAACTCAGCAGAAGGTTTGGCTTTAAAACCAAGGTTGTTAGCTCAAAACTAGAAAAGCAATCAGAGAGTGCAGACCTCCGCCAAGGCAGATCACCCCCCCCCCCCAAATCACCACCAAAATTTCATAATTTGTTCCTTGTGCCAGTATCAACATTTCCTGAAAACTTTATCAAAATCCTTCCATAACTTTTTGAGTTTTCTTGCTAACAGACAGACAAACAAACTTAACAACCCCACCCCCCACCCCATCCAGTATGAATTAATGAAACACCAACATATTTTTAATAATCATCAAATTTTGGAACTATGTTACTAGATGTAGTCATTCATTCATTTTCTGAACCCGCTTTATCCTCACGGGGGTCGCTCGGAGCCTATCCCAGCTACATAGGGGTGAAGGCGGGGTACACCCTGGACAAGTCACCAGTTCATCACAGGGCTAGATGTAGTCATTTTTGTTTAACAACCCTTCAAAAATGTTAAGGATTTTGTTTGAAATTCATCCAGTTGGTCAAGATAATTAATTAATTGGTTGAGAAAAAAGAATGAAATTTGTTACATACATAAAATACTTTCAATACATTCTGTATAAAAATACAAACATGGTAAAATGCTCATATTTTCCAAAAACAAACATCGCCAACTTCTGCTCTCCTGATAACACACACAATGAACCTAAATAACATAGCATAGCATAGCAGCTAACTTAGCATGCTAGCATTAGCACGGATGCTAAACTAAGTGAAAAAACTCAACAGAATTCTTATAGGATGAGTCGGATATTACAAACAATAAGTTACAGAAATTTGGCCTCATTTTACTCATGAATAATAACTTTAATGAAGTTTTACTGGAAGAGCTCAGCTCTACGACAAGTCAATTCCAGCTAGACACTAATTAGCACAGGACGTCAGCTGACAACGGATACCTATACACAATACCATTACCCACAATGCACTGTGGGCATTGAAATTATGCTCTATTTTGTTGATTTTTATGATTAAGGATTATTACATGAATTTTGGTTCGTTCGTTTGATCATCCGGAACTTTTTTTGTATATTTGTGCTAATGTAGTGAAAATGTAGACCCAATAGGGTGGAGTAAATGGGCCACAAGCAATTTCCCATTTATGTATTTCTGTAAGTGATGCAGTGAGTGGTGCACGAATACGATGCAGGATAGGGTATCTAAGACCTTACGATTCACTGTCTAGCATAAGCGCACCACTGTTCAGTGCACCACTGGTCTAGTGGTCTGAGCTTTGAAGGTGGCCTTCTCTGCTCACTCACAGAGGGAGGGATGGGAGATGGGACTTTTTTCATTTTTTTCAAACAATGGAACTTACGTTTCACTTCCGTGTGTTGACTGTACGCTTGGCTATTTCCGCTTTGCTGCTTTGGGTTCATTGTGAAACATGACATATTTCACCCGTTGTGTACAAGGCCTCCCAAACATTCACGTCAATCACATACACTGGATTGTCAATCACTGTTCACCTGCACCCACTTGCCAGTGGCGGAGCTAGACTTTTATCCTTGGGGTGGCCAGAGGGTGGCCAAGGCTATTTCAGGGGGTCCACAGACTATGACAATGAATTTGTTTCTCGAACAATTGCAATCAGAGTCTCTCAATGTCATAGTATATTTAAGTACATATTAAGCACACAGGAGATGAGATTTGTGTATGAAATTTGCAGTTTATTAATGTACAAAATTTAAAACAACTTGGCAACAATGAAACCATTTTTACATTAATGAAAGTGCACAAACTCACAGTTTCTCTCTCTCTCTCTCTCTCTCTCTCTCTCTCTCTCTCTCTCTCTCTCTCTCTCTCTCTCTCTCTCTCTCACAGACACACACACACACACAGTTACTCACTCACTCACTCACTCACACAAACACACACAGTTACACACTCACAGCAAAGGCACACACACACACCATCTTTCTTCTTCCACAAGAAGAAGCCCTAGAGCTGACAACACCAGTATCATCTTATTACTAACCATCCCTTCGACCAGTACAACACCAACCCTTCGAGACTACTCAACACTCTCTGCTGACAACAATGACTGACGACAGTGAGCTCTGTGTTTTGGTCAACAGAGATGTTCCGTCATTTCTGGCTTTACATCTCGCTCAAGTGCAGAATGTACGCTCAAGGTGGTAGTCGATTTGGTGTGTTCTTCACACTTTTTTGACTGTGTCGGGGAGACAAGAGCTGACTGATCAGTCAGCCTACCTTTTCTGGTGACAATCAGCTGTCAGGTTGGTGTGTCTTTGTCCTTACTCTCACACACACACTGTTGCTCACTCACACACTCACTCAAAAAAGGCATCAATATATCAACAATAATTTGACATAATTTTTGAACATTTGAACATAGTGCAGGTTTTCACTATGACCAGGGGTATTGTCTGACTGCCAAACTATCCTTGGTCCAAGTAGAACATAGTGCAGAGTTTAGTCATGACCAGAGACACTAAGTGCCAAACTACCTTATGCAGGTTCAGAAAAGCATAATCCTTCGGTTGTGGTGAGAACTTGCAAAATGTTTCACAAAGTCATCCATGTTGAGGACACGTGCCCTCCTTGACTCGACACTGAGAGTGCCAAGGTGACTTAACCTGTCATCGGCCATTGTTGTCCTGAGGTGAGTTTTAATTAGTTTTAAAGCAGAGAATCTTCTCTCACAGGATGCGGTGCTGACTGGAGTAAGAACAGCAATCTTGCAAAGTCTGAATATCTCATGGAAAACCTCTTTGTAAGGTTCAAGAAACATAATAAAATCACGCAAAGTAGATGGTCTGACTAATCCACTTTTCACTCTTCTATCAAGAAGTCGCTTGGTTTGGTGAACTTCATGTTTGAGGTCATCTAAATCTGACTCAAAGGTCTGTGCAAAGGCAAACAGAGGCTCCTCATTTAAGAAAGTTGCACTCTTTGGGTTTAGAGACTGCACACCTTGCATGATCTCACAACTTAAAAAAACAAAAAAAAAAAAACGCCTCTTCAGCTCAGTTATGATACAGTCAATCACGTGATAAAAGAGTGATCTGGGAAGCCCTCATCATTATAATTTCTCAGTCATGGGGGCGGCCATGGCTCAGATGGCAGAGTGGGTCATCCAATAACCGAAGGGTTGGCGGTTTGAATCCTGCTCAGTCCATGTGCTGTTGTGTCCTTGGGCAAGACACTTTACCCTCCTTGCCTCCAGTGCTGCCACCCACACTGGTGTATGAATGTTTGGTGGTGGTCAAAGGGGCCATAGGCTATATAAATCTAATCCATTATTATTAGTAGTAGTATGTCCTACAGTGCTCATCACCAGTGAGTCAAGAAATCTTCAGCTTATTCTAGGATGTCTTTTATAGTGTGTTTGTACACCAATTTTGCACTGCTCAGCAAGCTCCTCAACCTCTCTCCATAGTTCACTAAAGTAATTCTGATTTCTGTAGTCCTGGAAAGTGTCTATAAGGGCACCTACTAGATCCACAGCCCTTGCTAGATCAAGAGTGCTGCACTAGAGCATGTCAGAAAGCCATTTGGCATCACCAAGCACTACAAAAGGTAACCAAAAGCCCTATGAACTGTAAATCTATCAAAGAAAGAAGACCCCTCGCCTCTACTGATCTTTCACCACATCTTTCAAGTGCAAGTTCCTGCAACAGTCTCAGAACTACTGGAAGTCTGTCTCTCAGATTATGGTATGCTGTGTATCTGCATGCCCACCTTGTGTCTGTAAGTGCCCTGTAGCTCCCTGGGCTGCTGCAATGGATACAGCTCTTTCTGAACCCCGAGCCACTTCATATGCACATAATAGCCAGACAGGAAGTTATACAGCTGCTGCAGAAGTGCAAAAAAGTCAACAACCTCAGGCACTGCTTTTGTAGCATCAACAAGAACTAAATTCAAGCAATGTGCTTTACAGTGAACGTAAAATGCAAATCTGGCATTGCTTTGAATTCTTGCAGATACACCAGAATGTTTCCTGCTCATAACAGATGCACCATCGTACCCTTGTCCCACAAGGTTATTTCTGTAGTCCAGACCCTGTCTCTCTAGACCAGGGGTGTCAAACTCAGATCCTCGAGGGCCGGTATCCTGCATGTTTTAGATCAGGGGTGGGCAATCCTGGTCCTCGAGGGCCAGTATCCTGCATGTTTTAGATGTTTCCCTCTTCCAGCACACCTGAATGTCATTATCAGGCTTCTGCAAAGCTTGATGATAGGCTTATCATGTGAACCAGGTGTGTTGAAAGAGGGATACATCCATAACATGCAGGATACCGGCCCTCGAGGACCAGGATTGCCCACCCCTGTTTTAGATGTTTCCCTCTTCCAGCACACCTGATGGTTGTTATCAGGCCTCTGCAGAGCTTGATGATAGGCTTATCATTTGAATCAGGTGTGTTGGAAGAGGGAAACATCTAAAACATGCAGGATACCGGCCCTCGAGGATCTGAGTTTGACACCCCTGCTCTAGACAATTGACAATCATTTTACTGAGACCTGCTGCATCAAGGCATTCAACTACCTGGAAGCATAGGAAGCTTTAGTGGATGGCACCGTTGTAATAATACTGTACAACCAAAGACATTTGTTCCTTTTTTTGCAAGTCTTTTGTTTCATCTGCAATCACTCTGATCACTCCATTATCTTTCATTTCTTTTATAATTTCACTCTGTATCATCTCAGCTAAGCCTTGAAGAATTTTGTTTTGGATTTGGTGACTTGTGTATTTGGCATTGCCACATGCATGCAGCCTTTTTTCAATAAATCGGTCATGCTTCACTATTTCATCTAATATGGCCAAAAAGTTTTCCTTATTCTTAGAATCCTCAGTCTCTCGATGACCCCTCTGTGCTATATTTTGGGTTGCAGTCAAAAGAAGCACATTTGCTATTGTTTTCACATAATGTTGATTTTCTTCCACTTTCTTTTGTCAGTTTTTGTTCATAGACTTTAACATGGTTGTGTTCATCTTAGTAGCCCTTTTATACAGACTCCATGCGTACATTATATTGATATGCAGCTCTGACTTCAAGTGGAGCTTAAACCCAGACTCCTTGGACAATGCCGTTTTCCAATTGGAGGAGCCTGGCTGTGATGCAAAGGCAGAGTCTAGTGCATTAGGCAGGGAAAAATGTCTACATGCGAAGCAGTAGGAAGAGTCTTGAAGAGACTGAAATGAGTCAAATTGACCCTTAACATAATACAAGGGTTAAAGTAACTTCTTTCTGAACTTACATAGTTGCTGTGCAGGCTCAAAATGCAGATGTTGATTTTATTTATTTATTTATTTATTTATTTATTTAACCTTTATTTACCCAGGCAAGCAATTAAGAACAGAGTAAAAAACAAAGTTAAACAATTACAGAAACAAACAGTTAATAAATAAATACATTACAACAATAACAGTGAGACATGTAAAAGACAAATACTCAACAGGTGCAACAGTCAACTAAAATTTGTTCCAGGTTTTGCTTAAGAACAGTGAGAGATGTGAGGACAGTGAGTTTGAGGGTGTTTTGTAGAGTGTTCCAGTCGTTAGCTGCAGCAAATCGGAGGGCACTGTGACCGAAGACAGTGCGGGCTTTGGGGATTGTGAGTTTGATGAGATTACTGGACCTAAGATTGAGAGCAGAATGGGAGAGGTGCAGAAGGGAGGAGAGGAAAAGAGGGGTTTTTCTTAGTAAGGTCTTGTAAATGAGATGGAACCAGTGACGGAGCCGTCTAGTGTGGAGGGAGGTCCAGTCAACTAGGTTCTACAGGTCACAGTGGTGAGTTGAGAAAGGAGCACCTGCAACGGATGGCAGAATGGTGAGAATGGAGAGGGTCAAGTTTGCTGAGGATGGAATGAGAAGCCATCCTATAGATGGTGTCACTAATCAAATATGGGCAGGATGGTCATTTTAACAAGTGTGCGTTTGGCTGAACGGGTGAAGGAGGTCTTATTCCGGTACAGAAAGCTCAAGCGATGAAACACTGAATAGATCTCTGGATCTTTCTGATGAAGTTCCTGCTGAGGTCCAGGTGATCCAGTTAGGTCATCCTCTGAATACACTTCTGCATCTTAAGGAACCCCTGCAAACAGAAATTGAGGCGTTGTTTGCCGTCCAGTGTGAACTCAATACAGCTCTGAGCCACTTCAAATCTAATAGTTTAGAGCTGGGGTTTGTCCTGTTTGGGTTTCTTTCCCTCGGCCATGCTGCTGCTGCTGCAAACACAGGACAGTGATGCCTCCTGTAGTTAAAGGTGGGGTAGGAGATCTTTGAACAACTGTTGAAGCAAGCTACATTTGGAAAATACTCAATTCAAAAGTCCAAACCACTTTCTTCAGACCACCCCCCCACCCCCCCTTGTTCCCGAGGGTTCATGAGTGCTGCTGGGGGGGTGGGGGGGCAAATGGCAGTAGAGTTTGATAGACATTTAATCATTTCGATGGGTCGGCTAAAATGATTGGATGGTGTTTTTTCAGTCCTGTCCGTCACACAGGTGACTTTTTTTTTTTTTTGGTGTTACAGCATTTAATTAATTGGTTGTAATTGGTGTGTGAAGGAGATTTTAAGCAATATAGTAAAAAAAAAAAAAAAAATGCTCCAGGAAAAAATCTCCCACCCTCCTTTAACCCTTTCATGCATGAATTATGAGAACATTAATCAAGATTTTTTTTTTCTTTATTCCTCTTTGGGCATTAAAAAAACATTACATTACATTATTATTTTTTTTTAATATATAAAGCTATTTTTCATGGAGTTGCAAAAATGTCCACCAAGATGGACACCATGTGTTTAATTTTTGAAGCAAAGAAACATGTATTTACTGATATACTGAATGAAAACTATGAAATAAAAGCATGAAATGCTGCTAATTTGATGTTTTCTCACATTTGAACATACACTACAAACAAAAAGTTATGGATATTTTTTAATTTCTGGGCTATTTTTTTTCAGTTGGGATTCTTGCACAACGCTTTTTACTTTATTTGTGTGTGTGAATTGAATTGAAACACTTTTTTTTAAAATGACAAGACATAGTTTAATTTACAAATGGCAAAAATGACAAAAAAAGAAATATCCTCAACTTTTTCTTTGGAGTGTACTCTAATACTAGTCATTACTCACTTCATGGACATAATATGCCCAAAAAAATTTTTTTTTGTTAATTACAGTCTACAATAACAAGGAAGTGATTTACACTTGAACATGTTAGATCAGGTTTATCTAGAACAGCAAAGTTACAGTTATGTTTTCAATGTCAGTGTTTTGGATGGTGCATAATCATCCACTGTGTTGGCTGATACGAAACTAAAACAACAAAACAACAAAATCCATGAATATATAAGAGAACAGCTGCAGAATAACTGTCCACTGTAGTGACCACTGTGCATGAAAGGGTTAAGTGTTAATACTTATAATGTTCTGCAACTTTCAGTAAATGCACACATACATAAATGTGATTTGTGTCAGTAGTTAAATATTTTCTGACATGTTGAAGACCCAGTGTGTTCCACCGCGGTGCGGCCGGTCCGGGGCCGGTGTGGCGTGTGTTCTTCAGTGGGATGGGACGGCGGTGCTGGAGCCGGAGCCTGCGCAGTGAGGCCGGGTCAGAGTTGGGTGCAGCTCCACCAGAGAAGGAAGCGGAGTTTCCGGCTGTTTGCAGCGCAGAGAGAGGATTGCTGACGCCGCGAAACCCCGAGAAAAACGCCGCCGGCTCGGGGGGCTAACAGGTCTAACATCGGTTGTGGTTGGTTTCTGTTACGCCGGGGGACCTGGGGGTTTGTGAGTTTTACGAGCCAATAGGTGTCGGAAACCAGACCGAGCAAACAAGCGGCACAAGGCGGGGGTGAGCCACCAGCTACCGGCATGGCCAGGGACTACGATTACCTCTTCAAGCTGCTCATCATTGGTGACAGCGGTAAGCCGACGCCGGGGATGCGGGACGGGAAGTGGGCCTTGTCGTGTTTTTTTTACACGGGAAGAAGCAAAAACACAGCTCTAGGTCTACTGTGTGCTCCTCCGGCACGTTTTCCAAATGTTTGTTTTCTTAATTTCTGCAAAGGGATGTTTATTGTAATGTGCAAATCCGCCGTATTTCTGGATGTGTGACAGGGCGGAGGTTGGGTGTCCGGGCTGAGCATGTCAGCCGATCAGGCCGGATATCGCCTCCAGAGCTTCAGGGTTTGTCTCGAATATTTTCCTGCCTTGTTCACTTATTGAATGAGACATTTGCTTTCGTCCCACAACAAAACACACGCTGCAACTCAAATCTCAGTACTTGGGTTTACGTAGCGTTTGTATTTGTTTTTGTGTTTGTATCCTTCGTTAGCTTTGCTAGTTAGCCGAAAGTTAGGCTAACATTAACCGCTAACTACACTTTCAGTCATGGTTGTGAAGCTAACTGTTAGCGTACGTTAGCAGGAAAGAGAACCCCTTTAGTTCATTAATTAAGGTTTTGCTGCAGGCTATAAATATAACTTGTCTTATCATTTCTGAGCATGGTAAATTTAATTAAGTTATAAGACTACATTCTGTTATTAAGCTTGCTAGCATGGCAATGCTAGCTCCATGAAAGTGGAGGAATGCTGCACTGCAGTCTGATTTGCACCCATCCAGCCAAAGTATGTTGAAGTGAGACTGTGTTAATGGTATGGTTAGTATCGTTTAAGTAAGTTCTGTAGTCTGCCGTGTTTTTGTAATGCTAATTCCCAGAGGCTGCCGAGGTTCTAACAGTATTGCATATTGCGCTAAGCCTCTTTATTATGTTAAAGGGGGTTGTAAACATTGAAACCGTTCACAGGTGAGTACAAAATGGAAGTGTCAAGGAGCTCTTCTCGACCATGATTTTAACTGGGGCCCCACCCATAGTATGAGTGTAGTGTCCACCCATCAGAACTTCTTTGTGGGTAATGATCTTTGCATTCATTGACCACCCTGGTCCTGGCACTACCCCACCAGCTGGCTGATCACAGTGGAAGGCAAAGGCACAGCAAGCCCTTCACTGCCACTCACACACAGAGGCCAGTGTCCCCTCAGCTGCAGCATGGAAGTACAACTGTCTGTAAGGCTTCATGGAGACTATATGAACAAGATGGTTTGACCTTTTGCCCCTTAACAGTTGGATGTAGACGAATCTTCTGCTGGGAGTAATACGTTCTCATTCCTGCATTTGCTTAGTTTGTGTTCTGACACAGGGGCACGTGCTGTGGACAGATTTAGCCACAGAAGGTGGTTTAACACATAATGAGTCATTAATATCTCTGAGCTTTTCATGATTGTCTGTATGCAGTTTCAAGATATTAATTTCCACTCCTTTTCAAAACATCATGAGGTGTTGTTTACACACATTTCCAAGCTGAATGCTGATAATAGACCATTAAAAATAGAAACAACACAGATACAACCGTACCCTCAGTGATGTAGTTTCAGAGGGGATGTTTTATTTTTAAGGCTTGCCACACAACATCTACTCAAGTTCAAACTTATGGTCTGATCGCTTTGCTGCTTTGAAGCTTTGCTTATTGTTGGAACAAAACTCTGTCGTGTGGAGACCACAGGAACCTGAGAGCTTTTATGCTGGTACCAATCAAACACAAGATGACAATAACACAATAGGTAGTCAGAGTAAGAGGCCTGTGGGTTTGAGTCCCACCCTAGTCTGGGCAGTAGAGTCACTTCCTACCTTGTAACCTGACAACTAATCTGTCGAAGATACCATAGTGATCCCTCGTATCATTTACTCCTCCCTTTCTCTAAAACATATTCAGCTATTGCACTGATTTCATCATTGTGGTACAAGCGTCATCTGAATGTATTTATTGACCACGCAGGGTGCAGTCTGACTTACCTCACACCCTTTTACCCTCTACACTTTACAGCAGGTGCGTATATTTAGTGCGTAGTACTAAATCTTAAGGTACACATGGATTTTAGCGGTAGTTAAGGTTTGTGTCTGGCGTTGCCTCATAGACATTGTGTGTGTTAACTCTTCTGTTACAACTAGACTCAAACTACAGATAACAAAACTCCACCAGAAATTTTACATATTGTAGTGCAACAAACACAGCTTGTATGTCTTCAATTTAGTGTGAAAGCTGAAAGTCAATATACGTACAGTATAACAAGAATTGTTTATTCTCATGTTTCTGTTTTGTTTTGAAAATCCACTGCAACAGAAACCTCATCCTGTTATTGTGTTTCCTCCTTTAGGAGTGGGGAAGAGCAGTCTCCTCCTGCGATTTGCAGACAACACATTTTCAGGTGTGTGCTTTCCAATGGCCTCAAAGAGTAAATTTCAAGATTTCACACTCTTTAGATGAGGGTCATCAAATGCTGATTCTGTTTTTAAATGTGTGTCTGCAGGTAGCTATATCACCACAATTGGGGTGGATTTTAAGATCCGGACAGTGGAGATCAACGGGGAGAAGGTGAAGCTACAGATCTGGGATACAGCAGGACAGGAGCGTTTCCGCACCATCACCTCCACGTAAGTAGATTTGCATGCAGATGTGCACATGTGGTTTTCAGGTGAAGTTCTTGGTTTTTCATGGGAACAACCAAATCTGAAACCAAGAAAAACTTCTGTGGTCCTTCGATTAAGTGTTATTTAAGGAAGCAGTGAGTACTAGACAGCCAGAATAGGTCCACGCTGCTCTTTGAAACTGGGTGGAATTCCCCACAGATCCTAATTACAGATGTGAGAGGGAGGCTCTTGGTCTCATGCTGTGGAACTATATGACGGCGAGGGCTGGCCGTCTTTACTCACTTGGTAGTGCTGTGAGTTACACTGCTGTTTGTTGTTGTATGGCATCAGTGTGCCTTAGAAGAAAACACTGTAAATACATGAAACCAACAGATAATATATAGAATAGGCTGATAGGAGCTACCTGATGCAGCTATTGTGTCTGTGTAGGACCAAAACCTTCTGATTGTTATATTCATCCAAAGTTCAAGAGATGTCTGTGTTGTCTTTTAAGTCCAGATGGAAGACTTGTTGAATTTCCTCACTTTGGCATCGAGAATTTATAACTACAGCTTTGCTTCTACGCTATGTTTTGACAACATGACAGGGGTTTCCACACAGAGATACAGATGTTAAACATGTGATTAATACAGGACTTATTAACTGAATCTGACTAGCTCCTTCTCTGCCGTCAGCTGAGTCACAACACAAATAAAAAGCACAGCTGCTCAGTATGCGTGGAAGGAAACAATATGGCCCTGTCCACACCAGGTAGAATCTGAACATGCATCCTGGGTGATCTGATCACAAGTTTACTGCTCTAAGGTATGAATGTACCCAAGACACATTGAGATCTGGTCTTGTAGACAGAGGAGACAAAACTCATCTTAAAAATGTGTGTATGTGGACTTGGCATTAATGAACTATAGGTTCAGGTAGGTGGATTATTACCTTTTGACAGAGCTGGATGAGGTATTTCTGCTCCTTTTCAGTCTTTGTCATGAGCTAACAGCTTATGACTGTGTCATCTAAGGTATTTCCAAAGTATTCACTATTGTGTGTTGTGTGCATACATTTTGGGTGTATTATTTTTACACAGGGCACACAAGTTTTGAAATGAAAAGAAGAATCATGCGATTTTTCACAAGATCTTGTTTGTAACTACGACAATTGATTTGACACATCTTGGGATAGAAATAGCTAGAAAAGTATGCTGTCCTGCTCACTGCAACATGCAGCTGAGTACAGTAAAGCATTCTTATGTTTTTAGTTGACTGAATTTGGTAAATTGGGACATGCGTAGTCTTTCTCTGCCATATTAAATAGTAGTGTTTGTTTGCACAGGTCATAATTCTCACCAAAGCACATCAACATTAACATTTCCCACTAACTATTTACCTAAATGGTTGTGTTTTCTTGTATTTCTTTAAGTTTCTGACAGCAGATTGCGCTGTTTTCAGTTTCTCTCTCCTGCCAACTGTCAAACTGATTATTTTGGGAGTGTCCCAGTTGAATATGGACAGTTTCAGTGTAGTTTACAAGACGACGCTAGACATTGTTGTACAGAATAGAGTAGAGTTGTGTTGCAGCTCTGGCTGTATAAAGGAACCAAATCTGGGCTGAACTGATAGAACCAACATTGATGTGACCTCCTGCTCAGGATGCGGTCATTGCCTTCTCTCTGCTTTTTTACTGGGACTGTGGCACACATGCACAGCACTTTGCAGTCATTAAGCTGTCACTGTTCAGGACTAAAAATGCCGGGAGGGCATGTTTGATAGTTGTTCTGAAGCAAGGACAGTCAGAACACCAAAACAATCCAGAAAGCTTGAAATCCTCCGCAGTGCTGACGCTTCAGCCCCCGAGGAGTGTGACCGTCCTACTTTGGAGGAACGGCTGCCAGTCGATCTGCAGGAATCCCTCCACCGAGCCGGCGGCCTATTTAGGCTGATTGTTCTCAGTGCTGAAGTAGAGTGGTGTGGTGCCTCATTAGGTCATAAATGCGTTTCAGTGTGGAGTTGGTCATGGACTGGGACCTGTTCAGTCCACCGGGGTAGAACGGCTCAGAGCGGTTGTCATATGTCTGACCCTGAGGCTGAGCCCGTGGCCTGCCCACAGCCGCCTCCAGGCTCAGGCCCAAGTCAGGAGCTCTGAAGTCCCAGAATAAAAGAACAACACAGAGTACAGCTTTTTAAAGCAACAGTTTTGGTCTAAAATAACTTCTTATGGTTCACACTTTTACCCTGGCAGGGTATTCTCGTTTTTCTTTTGTAAAATGAGTTTTTCTCCATTATACGGTCTACTTCAGTGAAAGTTGCAGTGATTTAATAGAAAATCTTTTCTTTTGGCTTTTACTAACAAATATGATTATTATTCAGTGAAAACAATGCAAGAAAAATATTTCTGAATTCACTGAATCAAAAAGCAAGTCGTCAATCAAAAATGATCAAGTTGAAACTATATTAAGTTTCATTTTATCTGACATTTTTTATTGTATTTTTACATGTTTCAGGTAAACAACACAAATACTGGGTCCTTTGATAGCTGATCACCTGCTCCAAGTTTGATGACGTGTTTTTATTCGCCTATACAGTGCTTTTTTTTTTTTTTTTTTTTTTACATTTTTGGAATCTTAGCCCTGATTAATATCCAATATTACAAAAAACACTGAAACTGATTAAGTACTAAAACATAGGCAGAAAATGTGCTTTAGAAAGTAATTAGAATGAACTAAAAAGAAATGAGATAAAAATAGCGGTTACCATCAACATTTTATTCCAGTTTTTGTTGGGAGCTTCAGCAAAGGTGGTTGCAGCCTGGGCCTCCAGTGGCTGCTGTGTGTTCAGCTGTTTACGGCTGTAATCATGTGCAATGAACACACACACACACACACATGCACACACTGACACACACCGCTGCTGTCTGGTGGCCTGTTACTGTTGGACATCGAGGACATGCTCAGACAACGCCACATCCCCACACTGTCACGCCAGGCAGAAAAACTGACACACACATGCATAGTAAACCCAACAAAAGGTCCTTTGTGTTTGTTTGGCACAGTGCAGCTACAGTGGGGATGCTCCCTGTTTGGGGCCTGGTCTCCGTTTGAAGCTTCAGCTGCAGGTCTGCAGTTGACTCGGCTGTAATCGTCTGTGTGAGGCAGCTGCTTTTCTATAGGCTTCCACCCCTCTCCTTAAGAAGACACACTCCGTCCTCAATCACTTACAGATTTCTCCTCTATGTTTAGATAAAGTCTATAAAGTTAGTTCACATTTTATCTTTGAAAAGGAGGCTAAAGATTCAAGAGTTGCAAGTGCATCTCCAGTAATATTAGTATGAAAAAGCTACAAATGTAAACAGTTTAGCTGTCTTCACCTTTAATGCATTAACTCCTCATCCTGTCCATGTCTTACGGATCTCACCCACATGGTCAAACTGGTTCCTTTTAGGGTAATTTAGTTTATTCAACATGGTCTATGTGCAAAAAAACAGTAATCAGAGGCAGAAAAGATGTGATGCACCAGATTTGGTTACAGGCTAATTTCCATCTGTGGTCCCTGGGCAGGTAAAGACAAAAACAAAGCACATATCCAGAGTAGGAAGTAGAATTTGGGAGGTTAAACATGCATGCAGGTCTGACCACCCCATACTCCCCCTCTCCCAAACCCCCCATACAATCATATAAAACACTCTAAACAGACTAAACATGTTCTACAATCACCTCTCAGATTACAGTGCGATAGGGTAGTTAAATAGTTTGTGACCATGACACTTTGATCATTTGCTCAGAGTTGTACAAATCTTTTCATTGGAGATGGTACATTATTACAGAATGACAAAGCATAAAATTAAATTCTGAACACTTAACATTTGTATTTACTAAGTGTATGACTTGTGGTTTTCCATCCAAGCCTTTTAGGGTCTGCTTATAAAGTGATCTAAATTATTTTCACGGCTGAATCCATCGTTCTTTCTGGTGAATGTCTTTCTGCTTGTTCTTCTGGTTGACCTTCCAGAAACAGCCAGCTGTCTCAGAGATAACCTTCTGTGACTTTCCTTCTTGGTGGAATATGTCAGTAATTGCTTTATGGATCAGAAACCTTTCCTGTGGCTGTTGCAATCAAGTGTAATGTGAAAAACCGACTCAAGGAGCAAGCCTCCAAACTAGTTCTGCTTATCAATCTAATATTTAACACAAGGTTGTTCAGACTTTTGGTAGCGGTCTTGTTTTTTGTTTTGACCTTTTAGTTCTTGGTGAATGTATCTACATAGTAAACTAAAGCACATTACCTTTGGATAGCTCAACTGTTCTCCTATTAATGTGTTTTTTTAGTACGATCTTGTGTGGATGGTGCCTTTATTCCCCTCTCTCTTCTGTATTTTCAGATACTACAGGGGCACGCACGGGGTCATAGTGGTATACGACGTCACGAGTGCAGAGTCGTTCGTCAACGTCAAACGATGGCTACATGAAATCAACCAGAACTGTGATGATGTGTGCCGAATATTAGGTGAGTACACACAGGAAAAAAAAGTCTGCATTGCTTGTCACCTTGGTTTCCTTTTGCCTAAAAATACTCTGCCCTTGACAGTAGTGCAGACAGTAGAGATGCTGTAAGGCAGTGTGGTTGCTGCTTACCTGTCTTACTTCATCTATTTCATCTATTTCCAAAGACTGGGTTGCAGCTGATTTTATTTACATTTCACATATTTCAGAAAATGTTAAATGAGAGGAATATGTTTCTAACAGTACTGAATGTTCATATTGTAAGGTTTGCACTAGTACTATGAGAAATGGTACCAGAACAGTTTTGGATTTTGGGCACCATCTAACTCAAAGTAATGTAAAATTGAAGCAGCGAACATCAAGATGAAATAGGTGACTTGTATATATTCTTATCCTATACGCAGTAATTGCAGTTGCATCGCAGTAGTGGCCTTTAGTAGTACAGTATGTGTTTGTGTGTCATTGCAGTTGCTCTTCATGGCAGATCCACCTCTTCTGTCATTACCTCCCACGAAAAAAGCCTGAAACGTGAACACTGCATGAATAATTGTAGTCATTTCATCAAGGAATAACTCAATAAAACAGCTTATAACGTTATTCACTTCAGATTTAGTGACATATTCACATTATTTTGTTTAATTCTGATGAAAATTGAAGTAGAAATAACGTGAAGCAATAGAATTAAAATGAGTAAGAAAGACGTAAAAGTAAATAAATGATGGATTTCTCTGTTGTTGAACATTTCATATATGAGGACGCATGTTAATAAAATACAGAAACCATACCTTATCTGTACATAATGCTATATACTGTTCATTTAAGCTCTTCGGATGTTTATTATGTGCTCTAACCTTACCAAATTTTCATACATAGACATTGTAATGATTAAAAAAAAGATGAGAAATGATATCTATGAAAAAACAGACATTTTCTTACCCCAAAACTCACAACTATATGTAAAACAAAGGGAAAACACAGCTCTGATATTGTAGTAACTTGTCATATTGAATATTGAATGTAAAGTTAATATATAATCTAATGAAAACCTGTGTACATGTCTTTATAGTAGTATTTAATGTGTGTTTTCAATAAGAAATTGTGATTTATCAAACATATGGCCCAGGTGATGTTATAAAGTGATGCAGAAGTGTCAAAAATGTACATGAAAAACCTCCACGTGTGTACAGATCCAGTCTTTGTGCAATCTGTATTTGACATTTATAGTAAATTGGGTCACTGTCGTTTTTTAATAAACTGGATTCCCAATAAAACCAACCTGGAAACACTGGTTTCATCACTGCATCTGATGTTTTATCTTTTCAGTGGGAAACAAAAACGACGACCCCAACTCCAAGGTGGTCGAGACGACTGACGCGCAAAAGTTTGCAGAGCAGATGGGCATCAACCTGTTCGAAACGAGTGCAAAAGAGAACATCAACGTTGAAGAGGTAAGTCATTGTTTGTCGCGTTTGTCCGGCGCCATTCTCTCGGACATGTCTGGTATGCAGCCGAGCTCAGCGAAGTCCTGAATGAGGTACGTCTGAGAACTCGGTCACATGTACTGATCAGATGGCTGTAAAAATTCCAACATGTTGACGTGAACATTTATATTTGGGTCAGAAAAGTCCAAGCTGTGAAATGTCGAACCGTTTCAAGCAGTAGTCGAGGGTAGAGTCTCTGCTGATTTGCATACTTGTCATAAACTACTGTGTTTGATGTGGCTGTTGTGCCTGAGCGATACTGACCGCACGCCGCCGGCCTCTGCTTCTCCCGCAGATGTTCAACTGCATCACAGAGCTAGTGCTAAGAGCCAAGAAGGAGGTGCTCGCCAAGCAGCAGCAGCAGCAACAGAACGACGTGGTCAAACTCACCCGGAACAGTAAACGAAAGAAAAAGTGCTGCTAGCAAACTTCAATCCGCCATCTGCAAAAAGGGGCCGATGACGGCATCTTTTCTTCAGAGAACACACACGCATACACACACGACGGGACTCAGAGCATCTAAATTAAAGAGCAGATAAAGGTTTAATAAATATACGAAGAAAGATTAAAAAAATAAATGGAAAAAAAATGTCCCCTTTGGACAAATTAATCATGAAGACTTTAAAAAAATTGTACAGATTTTATTAGACGTCAGATCAAGTTTTATTTGGAATTCAGCAGATGGGCACTATTGACCAGAGGTCCTTGTTTCTGAAAGGATCTGCAAGCTGACAACTGACCGCCATAAAGCTCCGATTTATATTCACACAATCCCCATCAGTATCTCATCTCTCCTTCTCATTCCACTGCACACGGGACATTCAGAGTCGAGTGAAACTCTGCGCCTGAAGAGAAGGAGCGCTCCATTTTCTGGATCTATTTTTCTGTGTTATGTTTTGTTTTTGTTTTTTTTGGGAGGAGAAGGGGGGGACGAGATGTGTGTTTGGATGGGAGGTGGTTGTTTTACAGGCGTCTGAGTAAGAGTGAAGGTTTCACCACCTCTTCTACGGTTTTCCTTTTAACGTTTCAGACACCTGTGTCACCACGGCTCACGCCAACACATCATGAACTGCTAGTTTTATTTGATGGGAAAGAAAAGAAAATCACACGGATGTTGATGATTTGGTAGATGGCCTTTAGCAAACTAATCCAATGGACAGAACTGGTGACTTCTTCTCAAGTTTTAGGGTTTTTTTTTTTTTTTCGTCTGTATTTTGCCAAGCTTCCCACCCTCTTCCCTTTAATCTCCTCTAGTGCTGAGCCAACAACCTGATTGATTTGACTTCTTCTTTCTTTGTCTTTTTTTTTTTTTTTTTTTTTTTTAAGTGCAACAGAGCAGTGGATCCCCTCCTGGAGCTCTGGGACGTCAGGCTCTTGTTCACTGCAGTCTTACTATGCTTTCAGAGTTTGCTTTTTAAACCTTTTCCTCCCGTTTTTTTTTTTTTTTTTTTAAACAATGATACTGCCAATATTATAGAGAAAATAAAATATTTGGTGCTGAGTGGCGCCTCTCATTGGACTGTTGCCATAGTGACCCCTGGTTGGCGGGGTCTGATGGGACTCAGTTGAGTCCTCAGGAAGCGCTCAGGGCTGCCCCCCCCCTCCCCTCCCTTTTTGTGTATTCCTGCAGCCCCTGGCCTCTTCCCTCCCAGAGCACTCACATATCAGCACCTCTCACAGCGACACCTCAAGGGGCGCCTCCGACCCCACCCTACCCCAACCATCGACGCAAGGATCCACACGTCACCTGGAAACTGGCTTCTTTTAGTCATCATGGTGACCCCTTGTCCATAACAGTGTTTTTTTTGTCTCATGTTTTGTCTGTGCATGTAACACTTTGTTTGAAGGGGTATGAACAACACAACCTGCATTTATGGATTTGTTTTCACCGCTTGCAGAATATTCTTAACAGACGACTAATACTAAAGTCCCGGTTTTTTTTGGTTTCCTACTCCATTACCTGTTCAGATGACGTGTTACTGGACAGTGTTGTTGCATCCACGGTGGAACTGCTCTGTTCACCATAGAACAAACGGGGACGAGCTGCTGTGTCGGCGCTGTCCGTGTCGGGGCCTGAGGCTCCTCGCCCGCCGCCAGGGTTTGTCTCAGAGGCAGAAGCGTGGTGCAGTGTCCATCACTGACATTTCTTTATTTCTTTTGATTTGGGAGAGCAGTTAATGAAGGTATTGGCTTCATTAAATTTTCTCCCTCTGGACACACTCTGGCCGCCGGTTTGGGATCCTGAGACACAGAGAGGTGGCTGTGCTGGCTGAGAAAAGGTATCAAATCTCACACTTTATGATTTCTACTCATTATGTGTATGTATATATAAATATATTTGTGTGTTTATATTCAGTATAGAACATACACACATAAAAAGCACACCAAACTGTGCATGTGCTAAACATGCCTCGTGTGCTTTGGTTGAAACACACTCGTCAGCTGTGGTTTGCTGTACACTGGAGAAAAAGAGATGTACTATTCATTTTTCCCTACATGAATTTAATCAGTAATAAACATTTTAAAGGAATAAATATTTGACACATAATGACTGATCTCATCCGTCAGTGATTTGAGGCTTGGTCTTAACTTCATTTGGAACCTGTGTCTTTTTGTTTTTGCTTTCTGTGAATAAAAACTATATGGGAGGAACTGTGCACTGGTTTTTCGGAAACCTCTAACACATTTATCTGAGGAAGTTTACATTTCTCCAAAGGCGGCAACAACAGCTTGTGTTTAGTCACTGTACCTTAGTGTAAGAGCCTGGTTCACAAACTGAAAAACTGCTAATTATTCAAGTAATGTTTACTGTGTGAGATTTTGCAGGTGGGTTGAAATGTTAAATCCTGTCAGCAGAGGTCATATATGAATAAATACAGCCTCCACCTACAGTGCATTTATAATCCCACAAGAGCATGAATGGTTAATGATCACTGAATGGCCAGTGCTAAATAATGTTAATATAGTCACGTTATTTCACTGGTCTGTGAAGTTCTTCAGGATGAATGCACATATAGTTGATATATTTTCACCTCCATTGTCCTCTGATGTCCTTGCAAAAACCAGTTTTCAGCAGCTCTGCTGAACAATAATTTTCCTTATAAACTTCTCACATGGTTTCAAGAAATGTAAAAATTGAAGAGAATTGGTGAAGAACCTTTTCCTTTCTTCATATTAAACTCATGATGAACCTTTAGATTTGTCTGAAGTCACTGAATGTAAAATTGGATATAAAGTATTAAAAATCAACATCTTCAATAAATATGACAGAAACATAAAGCAATAAAATATATGCTTCACAATAATCTAACTTACTGAAAATACATAAAATACACAGTGATGATAATGCTTGTAAAGTGTATTTATTTTGGAGTATTTTTATGTTGATGTATTAGTATGTTTTTTTGGACTTCAGCAAAGGGTCTGAATATTCCTTTCATTGATGGATTCTGTAAGAGAACAAGAGGTAGACCGATATATGTTGATTTTTTTCAATATCGGCCTTAATTTTTTTCTTTTTTTTTGACAGCCGATATTTGATCAGTAGTAAAAATGTTATGATATTTGATCAGGCACCTGTGTGGGCAGCACTTGAAGTTCAATAAATGTTAAAAGAATAGTAATTTAATTTATATTGCTGCATAAAAATCTTAATTATCTGAGTGTTTCAATTGTATTTTACGGTCAATGTGTTTTAACCCTTTCATGCATGAATTATGAGAACCTTAGTCAAAATTTTTCTTCCTCAGTGTTTTTATTCCTCTTTAGGCCTGAAAAAAATAATACAATTGATTTTTTTTTTTTTTTTTTATGAACCTATTTTTCACAGAGTTACAAAAATGTCCACTCAGCTGGACACCGTGCGTTTAATTTTTGAAGCGAAGAAACATGTATTTAAAACCCATCATCAGAAAGTGATATACTGTGTGGAATCTATAAAATAATATTTGTCATGCCGCTAATCTGAAGTTTTCTAACATTTTAATGTACTATAATACTAGTCATTACTCACTTCATGGAGATAATATGAAAAAAAAAAACTTTGATTAAGAAAATTTTGAAATTACAGTCTAATAACAATTTGCAATTGATTTACACTCAAATATGTTAGTGCAGGTTTATCAAGAACATAAAGTTTCATCAATGCTATGAATGTCAGTGTTTGGGATGATGCATAAGTGTCTACTATGTTGGCTAATATGTAAGGTTATAGTAGTTTTGGATTTTTCATTATAGTTTAGCTCTGTTTAGTTTTGACTTTTTTTTTTCTCTAATTCAGTTAGTTTTAATTCATTTTTAGAGCAGGTTTGCTAGTTTTTATTAGTTTTTGTTATTTTCTAAATGCTTAGTTTTAGTTTTTTTTTTAAGTCTTTTATCTTCTTCGCCGTCAAATTCAAATAAACCCCAGACAGGACTCTGCTGCTTTCTCCCAACTTTAGTCTACATGTTTCCAGGTAGAGTGGGGACGAGAAAATTAAAATTGCTAAAATTGCATGGGGGAAATAAATCGATTTCATATCATTCCGATACTGACAAAGACGAAAACGAAGGGAATTTTATCCATAATTTTTATACGTTTTTGTTACTTTTGTAAACACACAATACAGTTTCAGTTAGTTATCATTTTTTTCTTTTAATTATACTTTTATTTATTTCAGTTAAGGAAAATGTTCTTACAATTCTAATTTCATTAGTTTTCGTTAACGATAATAACCTTGCTGATATGGAACTAAAACAAAACCCATGAATATATAAGAGAACAGCTGGAGAATAGCTGTCCACTGTAGTGACCAGTATGCATGAAAGGGTTAAAAAAAAAAGAGCCTTAAATATTGGCCTCAGAAATCAGCCATTGACTGACCAAGTTTTTTTAAAATTGGCATCGGCTTTAGAAAAACTCATATCGGTCGACCTCTAAAGAGAACCAAAGAATTACCTGTTTTCTTTAGAAACAAAGCATTTCTGGTAAAGTCATGGGACACAAGCGGATTGTAAAGAATTTATTCGTACAAAAAAATCCCCAAAACACTAAGAAAATTGCATGATAAATATTTTGAATAGTTCGAAGCGTTCTGCAACTCAGTCAGTGGTGAATGGAAGCACTCACACGGAGCACAATGAGCCCACCCAAAGCACTAAATTCCAAACAACATCTGACCAAGTGGAGACGAAGTGAAGCGAATGAAAACACGCTCAATGGCAGATCTGTCCGTCACCACAACACACACTCCAGTCGTCGCACGGTGGCAGCATCAGGGCGTTTGCCGCAGACACACAAAGAAGACATGCCTTTAATAAAAGAAATGCTTTCAGTTGGAAAATGAGTACAGTCTGCAGTGTCAGAGTGATGGTCCTGAATAAGACATACAGGCAAAAATAAGAAACAAACAGCATAGTTACATAAAGTGGAAAGAAAAAAATATGATACATTATGATGTTTCTAAGAGAAAAAAAAGTGGTGTGAATAGACTAATTATAGTCTGGGTTCAGCAGGAGAGACTGGTGTTTCATGCAGATATTTTCTCACCTGACAACCAAAACAGGAATGTCAGGGTTTGCTCTGTAATTTCATTCTTTACCTTTAACTTTGGCCATGTTTGGTCATTTTTCATCCCTAAAAAGAACTCAGTACTTCCAAACCTGGCAACTTTTATGAAGACAATATAAGTCATAATCAATGGCTGTATTAATGGCTAAAAGATAAGTTGACAAATCCATTATAAATCATTAAAATGAACAAATGTTAGCTTCTAGGTTGTGAAAAATTCCCTCTGTTATTTCATACATTTAAATTAATTGGGAAAACTCATCCAATGTTTGATCTACAAACCTTTTTTATGCTAAATCTATTCACAGATTGGTTATGTTTACTACTGTGAGCTTGAAATTCACTAATTCCTAATCAGTAACATTCACAGTGTAATGTTCTAAGAGTCTAAATCAGGAGTGTCAGACTCATTTTAGTTCAGTTTAATGTGATCTTAAGTGGACCAGACCAGTAAAATTATAATATACTATAAATAATAATCCAAATTTTCTCATTGCTTTGGTGTGTAAAAAGTAAAATCATATTATGACAATGTGAATAAGCTGAACATCCATTTAGAACCTGAAATTTCTTAAAACCTGGGCCATTTGTTTCCAGTGGGAATCATTTCAATGTAACACAAAACAATGGATGGATTAGTTGTAAGCATTTAAACCACAGGTGTCAAACATGCGGCCCGGAGGCCAAATCCGGCCTGCCAAAGGGTCCAGTCCGGCCCCTGGAATGAATTTGTGAAATGCAAAAATTACACTGAAGACATTAATCATTTTAGTTCAGGTTCCACATACAGACCAATTTAAACTCCAGTGGGTCAGATCAGTCAAATACGATCATCATAATAACCTATAAATCATAATAACATCATAATAATCTATAAATGATCATAACTCCAAATTTTTGTCCTTGTAAATGTAAACATTTTCATGTCATTTTACTGTATTTACACTAAAACAAACTAACATTTCACAAAAACAAGAATAACCTTGACAAATATGAACATTTTAAAATGTCTGAAGTGTAATTTTAACAATATTCTGCCTGTTATTAAATCTTTTGTCTATTTATTGATCCACTGTGATATATAAGTTGTAATTTACACGTTTAAATGATAAACTGAGACATAAAACTGCACTTTGTTTTCTAAAGAAATTTCAGTTTGTTCATATTATTCACATTTTTTTAAAAGATAGTTGGTAGATGTAAACATTTTCATCGCATAATTTTACTTTTTTCGCTCTAAAACATAGAGGAAAGTTTAGAGATGACATTATTTATATATTATTCTGCTATTATTTTACTGGTTCGGCCCACTTCAGATCAAATTTGGCTTAATGTGGCCCCTGAACTAAAATGAGTTTGACACCCCTGATTTAAACCAAGTTATGATCAGAAAACAGCAAAGGTAAGACAAAATTCAATATCATTGCTTCATAATAGACCTTTATTTTTGCTTTTTTTTTTTTTTTTGTCTCGTGCTTAGTGTTAGCGCTGCCAAGTTTGTCTCATTGGTCTGTTTTATTAAATTATTCATAACATAAACTGGTCCAGGACTTAATTTTGTTTTTGTTTTTTTAGATATTTGTCCATTTACGTGTTTCTTGTCAAGATTCTGTTTTCATGTCTGACAGTTGGTTTTGTTGAACATTTATCTGATGTTCTTCTAGTTACATGGATGTATAGAATGTGTATATTTCTACAAGCGTGGTGTAGCATTACCATGGCAACACAGATGGAACTGTGGTTGTCTCAGGTACCGAGGCAACCAGGCTTAAGAAACTGCAAAAAATAAGTGCAATTTTAACAATATTATGTCCCTTCTTATTATTATTAACACAACTTACAGATCCCAGTGGATCTACAAATGCACAAAACATGTAGTAACACAAATAATATTGTTCAAATTACACCTTTTTTTCTTAAGGCAGTTCATGTTGTTCAAATTTTTTGTGATAGAATGAAATGTAAATATTTTCATAATGTAATTTTACTTTTTTCACGTTAAACCAATAAGAAAAATTAGGCTATAGGTTATTATGCTATTATTTTACGTGACGCCCTTGACGTTTAATATCTTCAGCGTAATTTTTGTACTTAAATATATGCATATGATCTAATAGAGTCTGCAGATTTTTCCAGGTTTGACTGATCCAAGACAAAATGCTTTGAGTATTTTTTTTATTTTTTTTTTGCCATTATGTGTTGGCCAATATACATTCACCGAAGACAGTTACGAGATAAAACTAGTAAACTGATTACACCCTAATTGAAGTATTATTTCTCTATTTACGTCTCCATAAATATTACACGTTGAACCTTTAAAATTGCTTTTGTTTATGCCTCATTTATGAAGGATTACAACTTTTGAACTATTAATAAAGCCATTATTCATAACTTTATGTGTTTACTGGCTAATGAATCTGTAATTTAGTCAGTTCTCTTGTTTCATTCCAGTAAATTAAAGCTCACCGATTTCAGCTCAACTGCTTTCCACACCTGAACAGTCACAAAAGAATGGGCAACAATGTTAAATGAAAATGAAAAAAAATGAAAAATGAAAAAAAAAAAAATGAAAAAAAAAAAACCAAAACAAAACAAGCCTATGATTAACAACAGGATTTTCCTTCTAAAAAAAAGATTTCATTCAAAAGGTATGCATTTTCTTATAAATATATCGCTTTTGACCAAACCTATTTGACTTTTTAAATATAAAAATCACTCTTTGGGTTGATCCTTCCCAACAACCAGCTGAGATGACAAGAAGACATCTGCATAGGTTTGCACAGCTGCATTACACATGAGTTCAGACACAGACAGACATCAGACATCACACTGTAAGTCATTCATGCTTGGAGATTTCAGGTCAACACATACTGCTGGATGGAGTCACAGATATGTCACCTAAACGGAAGCCCGGCAGCTAAGAAATCAAAGTGCACATGAAGTATTGAAGCAATGAGAATGGAGGTAGAACTTTTCTGTCGGGTGTTGTTCAGCTGTCGACTGCCGCAGAGGAAGTGTGTATGTGCAGATTTCATACATGCTTTTTTTTTTTGTGTGTGTGTGTGTGTGTGTGTGTGTGTTTTGTTTTCTTTTTAACAATATGAAACACAAACAGACTGATTGACTCTGACAGCTCTCCCTCCTTCTCAAGCTGATGTAAACATTTGGAAAATTTGGTCAACTAGGAAGATGATTGACATCATGAGGACGACGTCAGACGGTGCCTTTTCTTCCGATTAATGATCTTTAATGTTAAATATAGAATGAAGTGTAGAAAAATAATACCATCAGGACAGACGTTATCACCGACCGCAGCCGCCCAGAGGTTTATTCAGATGTCAGAGGGAAACATGAAGGTCTACTTGCATTTCATACAGATGGAAAATAGATGTGACAACTGATATATGCTGGTTTTTGGACGCTGACTGAACAAGGGAAGGTTTCATAACAAAAAGTCGTTCAAATGTCAGTATACTGAGCTTCTGAATGGCTTATTGACTACACTTTTATATGAGTAATCTGTGTAATTAGGCTATAAACAGCATCAGATATAGATGGTTTTGGTTGCATTGTAGGAAATGTAGGATCCTGCATTTTTACATCTTGATATAAATATATTAAAACAGAATAATTCAGCTCCTGCTTCAGTTTTTATTATTTAACCTCCTGAGACCCAATAAGTAAACATTTTCGCTGTTTTACATTACATAATTGCCTTAATTGGAAACAGCATATTGCAACAATTTTTTCAGATGCATTTTTTTATTTCCTTTTTTTTTTTTTAATATAATGTCCTTTTCAGTGGAGTTTTTTTTTTTTTTTTTTTAAGTAAAACTGTGAAACTCTTGTCCACTACAGAGGACAAAAATGCATTGCTGGGTCTCAGGAGGATATTATTGAAGATTTATTTGAAGATCGAGCTTTTGTTTATTTGTGGCCACTAGGGGGCAGCAGGGTAATAAACAGTTAAGGTGAATGAATGCTAGAAGAAGTGCCTGTTTATATGTCACAGCTGCAGTTGTAAGCATCATTCGTTGTAATTCCATAAATATCTTTCAGATTGTTGTAATTCAAGCGGTCTGAGACTTTTACCTGTGAAAATCTGCCAAATGACGCCACGATTTTGTTTAATCACAGGTGTTTTCAGAGAGGTAAAGGTGTGATTGACAGCTGTAATTATCAATCACTGATCAGATTCAATCAGACGCTTGGAGGTGGCTTCACTTTCAGCTCATTTATATTCTTATTTAATCTTTCGCAGAAGGACCATGTGCATTTTTTTTCTTCTGATTTCAAACAACCACAAACAATTACATTTTTTAAATATTTATGTCTACTTGATCACATTTACTCTTCTTTTTGCTTGGTTTAGTCTGTCTCTAACTGATATGCACCAGCTACTGAAGTTACAATCTTTTTGCTGTTTAATGTTTTGCACATGTTCTACATTTGGTTTATTGAAGCTGCTGCTGTTGCTGGTTAAAAACAAAACAAAACAAAACAAAAAAACATTTGACTGACGTTGAGACATTAAAAGGCTCCATAAATATGAAAGTAACTGCAGAAACAAGTGATTATGATCTGTTCTTCTAAATGAGTGTTTGCATTACAGTTTCACATTGTATTTATCTATTTATCAACTTGGACAATACATGCAGGCATTGTTGCATCTATTAAATGCAACCAATGCTGCATATATCGGACTTGGAGCTATAGTTAATCTGTAGACTTTATCCCTGGGTAATGTTTTTATAAACTATTGTTAATATAAAAATATATTTTAATTACTATATTAAGCCCCTTTAACTCTATCAAAGTGCCTGAGCACCCTTTTATCGGGTGTCCTTTTTCTCACATTGAGTGTCGGGCTTTAAAAGATGATATGTATAAAATCAAAAAGTGCATGGCTGTTGATAAGAAAATATATTTGTTTCATCGTACAGTACACAAACACGTTTATCTACCATCCTGATAAGTCCACCTTCTGCCTCATGTTCCTCAGACAAATGAATAAACCTGAGAGATCAGGTGGGTCGGCTCCAGAATGATGCTCCCTACCCAGAGGATGCTCATCATACTCTGTCCTTTCTCACAATCCTGCTGTGCCCCTCACTGTATATATCCACCTGTACTTCCCCTTGGCCTGATAACTGGGATGCATACGGAAAGAATTAGTGTTATAGTGTTCCCTCTCTACAGAGCTGGCAGTGGGGCAGTAGAGATGGTCGTAGGCACTACAAGGAAACCTTCCTCTTTGGAGGTAAACTTTGTGACTCTGTCCACGTTCTGTAAAACCGATAGCTTTCTAAAAGAGGGGCTGAAGCCTACGTGGACGTCTTATTCCTGTATTTCTATCTCTCATTGTCACCAGTCACCAATTAATCTGTGAAGAGAAGAGGAATGGGACAGATAAAGTGCAAAAATAAGCCCCCAACAAAAACCTCAGTTCGTGCCACAGGCCATCTTTGGCTGAGTTGTTTCCCCTGGTGTGTGTCGTCACTCCCTCACCCTCACCCTCACCCTCACCTCGTCTGTCTCTGTCTGTCTGCTGTGCTCGGGGCCAGTCCAATAGGGCTCAGTTCTTTTTGAAAAAAGAAAAAAGTCTCTTGTCCCGGTCGGAGATGCGGTGAGCTCGCCTGGAGGACTGACTGCCGTGGGTCCTCGAAGACCCTGACAAGGAGGAACGCCACTCGTCCTGGTGCTTGTCCATCAGCTGCTGGTCAATCACTCTGTGCATATCATCCTACAAAAAGAAGAAAGTAGGAGGTGAGAGCCAGGAAAAAGAGGAAACAATCAGGAGAAAAGGGCATAAGGAGAGGTGTTGGGGATGTTTTTGAGCAGATCGGATTCACTGCTGATCTTAAACTGTTCCAGACGCCACCATCACCTGACTTCCACAGTGTGTCTGCACAGATTCTGCAGGTTGCAACAGGTTCAATTTGACACTTTTTAAGACATTTATCTCTGTTCCTGAGGCCAATGACCCAAATCTAAAATGCTTAATATCGTTTAAACCTCTAATCCTATCAATACGTTGAAATAATTCAGATAAAATGCAGTTTCTCAGCTTTTCAACAGCATCACATGTGTCTTCTACATCAGGGGTATCAAATTCATTTTCTTCCGTGGGCCACATTCAGCTTAATTTAATCTGCAGTGGGCCAGACCAGTAAAATAATAGCATGATAGCCAATAAATAATTACAACTCTAAATTGTTTTAGTGCAAAAAAATAACATTCAATAATACCAGTATTTACATTCACAAACTATCCAAACAAAAAAGGATGTGAATAGCCTGAAAAAAATTGAATTTGTTAAGAAAGATAAGTGTAATTTTATTATCAGTATTCTGCCTCAACTTATCATTTATACATATGCATTACAGATCAGATCTACAAAGTTACAAAACATTTAGTAACAGGCAGAAAATTGTTAAAATTGTGCTTAATTTTCTTTAGACATTTCAGGTTGTTCAAATGTGTTCAGGTTATTCACATTTTATTGTTAAAGGATAGTTTATAAATGTAAACATTTTCATAATTTAATGACTTTTTACACTAAATCAAAGAGAAAAAAATTGGTGTTTTCATTATTTATAGATTATTATGATGTTATGTTTGAGTTTGACGCCCTAACTTGCACTTTGCAAATTCATCCCACGGGTCGGATTGGAGCCTTTGGCGGGCCGGTTTTGTCCCCCGGGCCGCATGTTTGACACCTGTGTTCTACCTCATCTTCTGCAGCACTGATGCACTAGAAATTCAATCACATCTTAAAATCACAGAGGTATGTATTTGCATGGGAATAATATAACCACAAAATCTATGTGTTTGCTGAAAAAATAGGTCATTTACAGTTGAATTTTTGCTTTATAAGTTAGAGACGTGGCAGATTCAGAAAGGATTAAAACAGTTGACCACCAGAATTATTACAAATTCCCAGAGGTCCACAGGTAATACTAGCCGAATGCAAAGAGTCCCACTGAAGATAAATGTTAAATAAGGTACTTTTTACTTTTATTCCCAGAGACAAGTCGTTTTCCTTTTACTTTAGTCAGTGCCTTCAGTGTAAGTTTTAATTGACTGACATATAAACTGATCCGCCATACCATTAGGACTGACAGGCAAAGTTGTATTAATTTGGTTTATCTCATTATAGTAGAACCTGTCAGTGGGTGGGACATATAAGGCAGCAAGTGAACATTTAGCCCTCAGTGCTGATGTGTTAGAAACAACTAAAATGGGCATGAATGGGATCTAAAGAGGGTTAAGAGTCTGGGCATCATCTCCGATAACACTCTCTCATTCCAATATCATATTAACACAAGTGGTGCCAGGCACAACAAACCCCACCCCTCGCAAGTATTGTAGCTTTTTTTGGCATTGATCCAGCTGATGTCATCATGTCTATGCGAGTGTTGATGTCAGCATATCAATTGCCTCGATATATGTGCCAAGTTTGAAGTAAATTGAAACAAAATTGATGCTTTTATAGACATTTGAAATTTTGCCCATTATAAGTAAATGGGAGAAAACAAGATTTTAAAAATTCATAAAGAATTTGAACTTTGACCGACTGTTTCCAAAATGTAATGACATCTATTCTGGGTCACTGCCAATCTATAAACTGAATTTGGTATGAACTGAAGCGACAGTTTTGCTGCTAGAGTGTTAACAATTAAAGAAACAAACAAACTGAACCAAAAACAAAACCCCTTGCCTCCCCTTCGGGGGGGGGCGGGGTAAATACCACCCGTTCAGCCTACTACCACCTGCTCAGTATCTCCCGTCTCTGTCCATCCCTCTCACCCAACAATACTAGAACTCTGGTTCATAGTCTGGTCATGTCTTGACTACTGCTACTCCCTCTTATTTGGTTTACTGGACAAATCCATTCATTAGTTGTGACTGGTTCAAAACTCTGCCGCATGTATCATCACCAGAGCCCCCTCCATGAGTCACATAAATAACACCTGTCCTGCAGCAACTCCACTGACTTCCTGTTAAATTTTGTATTATGTATAAAATTCTACATCTCACCTTCAAGGCCATAAACCACCTGACCCCTCAGTACTGTACCTCACTAACCTCCTCCACATAAACATTCCCACCCCCACTCTTAGGTCATCTTCATCCATCCAACTCACTCTCCCATATGCAGATTTATTTATTTTATCTAGTGTTTGTTTGTTTGTTTTATTCATTCTTGCTGCCCTCTGAGCCTTTGCATCAAAATCTCACTTTGATGTACATCTGAATGACAAATAAAGTCCATGTCTATGTTTACGACTAAGTCTATGTCAGTGTTTATGTCTATATCTGTCTATGTCTAAGTCTACGTTGATGGAGGCATCTGGCTGCAGATGTTTTGTCTAATGCACTTTATCTTCATCTCGTGGGCACTTTTAGCAAAGTTGACTTTTGAAGGTTTGACTTCATTTTGTGTTTTATGTACTGAAAACTTGTTTTCGTTTTTATATATGAAAGTTTGTGTCTGTAACTATTTAATGTACTGCTGCCCGTCTTGGCCAGGACACTCTTGGAAAACAGATTTTTCATCTCAATGAGGTTTTCCTGATTAAATAAAAGTAAATAAATAAATACGTTTATGTTTAAATCTGTCTATGTATGTCAATGTCAATGTCTATATCTATGTCTAAGTCTAAGTCTATTTCTAAGTCTATGCCTATATCTATTTCTATGTCTAAGCCTATGTCTATTTCTATTTCAAAGTCTACGTCTAAGTCTATGTCTAAATCTAAATCTAAGTCTATGTCTAAATCTAAGTCTAAATCTAAGTCTCTGTCTAAATCTATGTCTACGTCTACATCTATAATCTGACAGCATTATGATCTGCCAGGATGATTTTGGCATCTGTTTTCTTATTGTTCATCAGCGAAGATAATCAGTGAACCAATCTGCTAAAAACCTCCAGAGGACATAACAGCATGAGACAGAGTCAGGTGCAGAGACAGAGGGTGGAGGCTGTGGATGGGTCTCAGTGATGGCTGATGGTTTCAGATAGAAAGCGAGCTTGAATGTGCGTTTCTTCCGAGTCAGTAAACCGTGGCATGGAATGGCTCAGCGTGGCGTAGTCGAGTTAGTGCGGGATGGAAGAGAGACACGGCGTAGACTGGGCTCACCTCTAAGGCAGGAGGGGGGTACCACAGGGGAGAAAGGGTGGTACGGAAGCTGAGAAAGGCCACTAGATCAGAAACCACAAGAGCCAAACAGTAAAAAGCCCTGAGGAGGCAAACTGTAGGCAGGGAAAGAGAGAGGAAAGAGGTGCTAGTTACAGGTGAGGGAGGGAGGGAACGCACACGCACGCACACACACACACACACACACACACGCACACACGCACACACACACACACACACACACACACACACACAGTGTCCTCAGGCCGTATATGTACTGTAGATCCTCTAATAAAAACCAGTACACAATTAAAATCTGGGTCTGCCATAACCACACAAACACATAAAGACCAACTACCAAACACAGGATGGAAAAACAAGGACTACTACTACTGCTTTAAAATACGACTTTCATTAACCCTCCGGTATCCGGGTGCGCCTTTTAGGCACACTTTGCACTTCATTTTAAAAAACTTCATATTATTTTCACAATTTAAATAAGGTTAGAATTCAAAAGTTGTTCATTTTTGCATGATCTTTAAAATTCTGGCCACCAACTAAAGTTTGCACATTGTAAACAAAAGAAAATTACAAGACTAGCATCTGTCTCCCATGTGTGCCTAAAACACACTATTTCTTCCATTTGATATGTATGATTAGGGCTGACCTTGATTTACAAAAATAAAATCAAATTAGAGCAGGAAAATAAATCAATATATAATATTTAATAGTTTGATTTATAGGTGTGCCTTTTTGGCACACTTGGTGACAGATGTTAGTATTTTTGAACATTTGACCTAGCACCAAAAATAATCATGCAAATTAACCAGTGTTTGAGTTAATCATTGACATATGCCAGGCTGCAAAATCAAATAATATGTGATCCACTTTTTATGTAGTATATTGAAAAAAAATTATTTTTTTGTTTTTTGCATCTGAAAAAATGGTTTGTTTACATTACAAACACGGCATTTAAAGGTTAAAAAATGTGATAATTATTGAGTATTTGGTATTTTTATTTATGGCTCAAGCTGATGAAATAGAAAAAAGTGTAAAAGAATTAAAAACAAACTGTATGAAAATTGTTTTTGACATTATTCCACAAGTGTGCCAAAAAGGCACACTTGGTGCTTAGTAAGGGCCTTGGTGGACAGGATACCGAAGGGTTAACACTCATAATGTAAATGAGTAAAACACTATTTACAACACATGGCTCAGAATTACTCATCTAAAGTGTTATTTTCTGATTTCAGTCACTGCAGGTGTTTGAGTATTAACCCATAAAGACCCAAACGACCAAAATCATCTTCCAATATGCAATGTTTAATAGCTTCTGGTCCATTAACCTTATCAATCCATGTAAATAATTGGTGAAAAATTCAGTTTTTCATCTTTTTATGGTCATCAGATATGACCCATGTGGACGTTCAGAGGTTCTGTAGTTGTCATGGAAACACCGTCATCTACTACAATAATGATTGACCATGGAGTTGGATCAATGACAGTGGATGGAGACACTTGTTTTATGTTCAATTTATAAGATATTTGCTGAAAAAGTTACTTTTTCTTAATTTTTCTCTGTTTCTGATGTTATGATAATTAACTTTAATCTGATCTTTTATCGACATCTACATGATCAGAAAATTAAGTATGGGAAAATGAGGGATTTTTATCGAAGAAATGCAAAATACAGAGGATAATATTATAATAAATGGTGATAAATCACTTAAGAAAGGTTAAATATAGAGAAAAAATGTTGCAAAAGTAGTACTGGGACTTTATGAGTTAATACCTCAGCCGAACTCTCGTAACACAGAACAACCCTGTCTCTTACTAAAATGTGTTTAACTTATGTGTATCTAAACTGCAGCTGTAAATGTGATTTTCTTTATAAACGTAAGTCAATTGCATTACATTTATTCAGACAAAATACTAAAATGTAGTGAATTAACATCATTTCAATGTGGAAAAATTGTGACTTAAATATATTGAATATAAAATTGTAAAATGCTTGATTTAAGACAGAAACAGTTCGCAAATATGACATAAAAATAACTCAATGTATTTATTTATCTTTGATGTTAATATCTGAAACCAACCATAATCTTCTTCCAGTGCTAACCAAAGTAGTTTTATTGCCTAAACGTAATGATGTATGCATTTATAAATGTAATTATGATGGTAAAATATTATGGATTTTTTTGTCATCAATTAGAACATGGTGAGAATGTAATTTCTGTTACACAGGCATAACAAATATACTGGTCTCACTGGACTGGAGTCACTGACAAAGAAAAATTAAACCAAAAATGCTGGTTGGCTGTAGTTTCCAGAGTTTTACAAATATATAGTTTTGGGTCAAAATATGAAAATGTGAGAATTAATGAGAGACTGGGTTTTACTGAAAATGAATATTTGTCTCGGAGCTACTAGATCTACTTTAAAACACTGACTGTGCATTACAATACATTCACTTTAAAGGTTATTTCTAGTGGAAAACAACCAGCATTTTTGTTATTTGTTTTCCCATTCATCGTTTTAAAACATAAGATTTAGCACATTTAATTTCTGAGGCAGATGATTAAGAAAATACCCCCCCAAAAACACTGATATTTACAATTTCAAGTGTTGCAAGGGAGTCCGAATTTTCCACAGCATAAAGACATTAACCCATAAAGACCTAAAAAACCATTGGTGACCAAAATCATCTACCAATATAAAATGCTTAATAATTTCTGATCCCTTAAACCTATAGATCCATATCAGTAATGGGTGTAAAAGGCAGTTTGTCATCTTTTCATGGTCATCAGGTATGACCCATGTGGATGTTCAGAGGCTCCATGGTTACCATGGAAACATCATCATCTTCTACAACACTGACTCACCATGACAGCAGATGGAGACACTAAGTTTATGTTCAGTTAATGTTGAATATTGTTGAAAAAGTCACATTTTCTTCATTTTTCTCTGTTTCTGATATTATGACAATTACCTTTAATCTGAGCTTTTATGAACATCGACATAATCATTGAAGTAAATATGGAAAAATACCTGATTTTTATTGAAGAAACACAAAATACAGTGGATAATGTTATTTTAAAAATGGTGAGAAATTGCTTAAGAAAGGTTAAATAGAAAGAAAAATTCATCTGGGAACTCCCAGAAAAGTAACACTTTTTGGGTCTTTATGAGTTAAGGAAGGACATATTGAGTTTATGTTGACACCATAATGCAACAACTTCAAATCAAAACAAGACTATGCACTGAAATATGACCATTTCAAGTTATCAAAGAGAGCAAAGTGGAAATAAATCCTGCTTCAAATGACGACCCGTTGTATTGTAAAACTGTAGGTAAATAAAGACCCTTGTCACTATTAGAGGAAACACAGTAATATGACTTATTGACACTGATCCCACTCAAACAACTGAGAGACACACCCTAGTGTTAATGGAGTAATTTAGTGTATACAAACAGACTTTATTAATATAACAAGGGAGGAATGACACAAGAGAAGCTGTGGAGTTAAATGAGTGAAGAAAATTAATCTGTAGAGTGATCATTTTAATACTTCTATACTCTAGGGGAGCTGTATTTATGAATGTTAATAGGCTTTTCCAACATATTAGAGACCATTAGGTATTTACTGAAACACTACTTGTGACCTTTGACCCACCTGCCACGCCTCCAGCTGCTGCGACAGGTTGAGCTTCTGCTGGATGGCGTCCAGGAGCTGGCTGTTCAGAGACATGATGTCTATTTTACACTTGGCCAACTCCATTTCCACCGCTTTCTTCCTGAAAAACACAAGAAGACAGAGACCCTGTGACGTCCTCATCCCTCTTTTAAAAGTTTAATTAACCCTCTGGTATCCCGTCCAGCAAGGCCCTTACTAAGCACCAAGTGTGCTTTTTTCGCACACTTGTGGAATAATGTCCAAAAAAAAATTTCATACAGTTTGTTTTTAATTCTTTTACACTTTTTTCTATTTCATCAACTTGAGCCGTAAATAAAAATACCAAATACTCAATAATTGTCATATTTTTTAACCCTTTAAGTGCCGTGTTTGTAATGTAAACAAACCATTTTTTTGGATGCAAAAAACACAAAAAATTAAATTTTTTCAATATACTACATAAAAAGTGGATCACATATTATTTGATTTTTGCATCCCGGCATATGTCAATGACTAACAGCAACATTGGTTAATTTGCATTATTATTTTTGGCGCTAGGTCAAATGTTCAAAAATACTAGCATCAGTCACCAAGTGTGCGTAAAATGCACACCTATAAATCAAACTATTAAATATTATATATTGATTTATTTTTCTGCTCTAATTTGATTTGATTTTTGTAAATCAAGGTCAGCCATTATCATAATTATCAAATGGAAGACATAGTGCGTTTTAGGCACACTTGGGAGACAGATGCTAGTCTGGTAATTTTCTTTTGTTTACAATGTGTAAATTTTAGTTGGTGGCCAGAATTTTAAAGATCTTGCAAAAATGAACAACTTTTGAATTCTAACCTTATTTAAATTGTGAAAAATAATATGAAGTTTTTTAAAATGAAGTGCAAAGTGTGCCTAAAAGGCAGAGGGTTAAAAGCCATTTGTTTCCAGTGGGAATCATTTCAACGTAACGCAAAACAACAGATTAGCCAATAGCAGAAACTTCATTCAATCAAACCAAGTTATGATCAGATAGACAGACAGACAGACAGACAGACAGACAGACAGACAGACAGACAGACAGATAGATAGATAGATAGATAGATAGATAGATAGATAGATAGATAGATAGATAGATAGATAGATAGATAGATAGATAGATAGATAGATAGATAGATAGATAGATAGATAGATAGATAGATAGATTATTAATGTCGAGGGAAATTCAAGACAAAAAATCAGATCAGTTTTTGAGTTTAAGTGAAGGTGGAAAGAGTCTAGTGATTTTATTTATGTGAATGAATGAATAAATGAATGTTTAATTTCAAAAGACACAACACAACCACCAACAAAAGCAAATGCCAAAAGCAAATTATCAACATAAGACAAACCAAAACAACACAGAAATGTATACTAATATACAAAAGACATAAGTAATAGAATTTTAGCGTAATTTACATGTAAATACTTAATCCCACCCCTTTCCCAAAATCAGATATTAAAATATTTCAACCTCTTGATATTATTTTAAGATGCAAGTGGTTAATCTTAATATTAAAATAAAATAAGATAAAATAAAACAAAATATCTTTCTTATTATTATTATTTTTGCCTCACACTAAAAAAAATAAGCAGAAGAGAACCCACCGATATTCAAACATTTTGATCCCCATATCTCATCAAAATCATCTCTTTAACCTGTGGACGTTGTTTTAACTCCACATTAATGCTGTTACATAATTATACCCAGACAGTAACACAAATTTCCTCCTAGTTGTGTGTACCTTATATTTTTAAAATCCCCTTCCCTATTAATAAATGTTTTCTGGATTTTCTTTAGTTTTTATTTATTTATTTGCCTTAAATGTGATTTGTGCTGTTTAAAAATGTATCTGATCATTGATCTTTAGTATTTTTGACTAGATGACTAATGACTTGGTGTTATATTTTAAATGATCAGTGAATTAAATATAGAAAAATACCAGATTTTCACTGAAAAATGCCAAATGCAGAGGATAATGCCATGAATAGAGCCATGAATGAATTTAGATATATTTTGTAGGGGTATGATTGTTTAAGTATTAGGGTTTGTTATTGTTTATGATATTATTTAGGGTTTTGTGTGATCATGTTGATGAGGGAATATGTAATGGGCATAGATATGGGCGGAGATGTTAATATAGGCACCTACTCACCTGTGCAGATGGAGAGAGAGAGAGAGGTTTGAACGGGGACACTGTATTTTTTGTTGACCACTATTTTCTTTGATCAGTGTAATCACTTTAATTACAAGTTTGTGCATGGTATCATAAGTTGATTATACTTTTTTCTGTTAATAAAAAGCTTAACTTCTTTTCGAATCGTAGTGATTTTTCTCCATTAACCCTTTCATGCATGAATTATGAGAACCTTAATCAATTTTTTTTTTTCTTGAGTGATTTTATTCCTCTTTAGGCATGAATAAAACTATGCAATTGAAAATTTTTATGAACCTATTTTTCATGGATTTAAAAAAATGTCCACTCAGCAGGACATTTTTTTTTTTTAACTCAATGAAAATGTAAATAATTAGTGTAAAATACAGTATGTCATCTTTTCACGGTCATTAAATATGACCTATTTGGACGTTTAGAGGCTCTGTAGTTACCATGGAAACACCATCATCTTCTACAAAATTGATTCACCAGTAAAACCCATGGAGTTGGATCAATGACAGTGGATGGACACACTTGATTAATAATAAATTTGCTGAAAAAGTCACTTTTGTCCCATGTTTTCACTGTTTCTGATTTAATAAACTTTGAATTTACTCTGAGTTTTAATGAACATCAACGTGATCGACAGAATAAATATACGACAATACCTACTCTGCACTGAAAAAATGCCAAATACAGAGGATAATATAATAATAAATATGGATAAATACTTAAAAAAGGTTAAATAGAGAGTAAAAAATCATTTGGGAACTGCCATAAAATAAGTGCTGGGTCTTTATGGGTTCAATATTAATAACATTTTATTTCCTTGCCTTTATATTCACTCATGCAGATATTATGCCGGTATTGTTATAGAGGTTAAATGACATTGAAGAATAGCTGTCCACTGTAGTGACCACTACGCATGAAAGGGTTAAGCACATCAGACCAAGGAAAGCCCTGTCCTCAGCCTCTCAGTGACTCTTTTTTGTTGAAGTCGCTATAATAATAATAATAATAATAATAATGATAATAATAATAATAATAATAATAATAATAATAATAATAATAATAATAATAATAATAATGGTGATGAATCACTTAAAAAGGGTTAAATATAGAGAAAATATATTTAGAAGGCACCACAAAAAGAGCTGTAGGTCTTTAAGGGTTAAGTTAATTTGAACCATTTGTGATTCGGACATTGTCTGCCTAGTGTTTGCTCTTACTTGGCTATGGCGTCATCTCTGTCTCTGATTGCGCTCTGGAGCTGTTCGCTGGGTTCTCGGACTTCAGCCATCGCCCTGATTCGCTCGTTCTCCTCCCTCAGAGAGCACATCTCTACAGAGAGCAGCGCCATCTACAGGCCACAACACAGAACAATAGACAGGGGTTAGAGACATGGGAATCAATCAGCTGAATCAGTTGAATCGGGCATCTGCACAAACCCAGGACCCAGTCAAAGTATCTCCAATATAATCCTTATTTATCTCATGGTGCCTGTTTCACATCCTGTCAGCTGGGCTTCTGTCGGAAACAAGTGGCATCTTCCTGAAATAGAGGAAGCTGTGTTTTTAGGAGTGTCTTTCTAAGACTAGTGACACTTTCACCAAACTGGACCAACACATTCCTAGGACACATAGACAAGATGGACAACAAAAGGAGCGTGTGAATAGAATGAATAGAATATTTCTCGTGTTTCAAATTGGGTGACAAAGTCGATGTGAGGGTTGCAATGATGTGATGTGACAAAAATATCAGGTCATAATATCACAGTATGGTATTACACAATTACACCACTGCAACCCCAACTAATACCAAAGTCAAAAGTGTGTAACTGACTATGATAGATTGCGGTCCTAACCCACATATGGAGAAAGGAGGATTTTAGTTCACGGTGCAATTTATTGACCTCAATGTGGAGGTGAAGCAGACCCAAATTCTAAGGTACAGTGCAAGATTAAAATCATTACCAAAATCAAAGTGACAAAAGAATAGAAAACAAAAGGGAAAACATGTACAAAGTGGCTCTGGTGAGGCCTAGTGGTTGTGTAGACTCCTGCAGAAATACATCAGAGTTAAACAGAGAAACACACTCAGCTCACAAGTAAAAAAGAAAAACAGGAGCTGGATTATAAAAGCAGTAGCCCCACCCATGACTGCACCAAGACAGTAATCCCAATATTCACTGCATAGATCAATAGTTAACATAATAAATATCATAACAGTTCCCACAAACAAATTAATACACACATATTCATAACACTTGCTCTTATAAACATCTGAATGGTCCTTTAAAGCAGGGGTGTCCAACTCATTTTACTTCAGGACCCACATTCATCTTAATTTGATCTGCAGTGGGCCGAACCAGTAAAATAATAACATAATAATATATAAATAATGTCACCTCCAAACTTTTCTCTATATTTTACAGTGAAAAAAGTCAAATTAAACTATGAAAATGTTTACATCTACAAACTATCCTTTCAAACAATGTGAATAACTTCAACAAACTGAAAGAATAAGTGTAATTTTAACAATATTCTGCCTCAGTTTATCATTTACTCATGTTCATTACAACGTACAGATCACAGCGGATCTACAAATACACAAATCATTTAGTATCAGGCAGAATATTGTTAAAATTACACTTATTTTTCTTAAGACATTTCAGGTTCTTTACATTTGTTCAGATTATTCACATTTTTTTGAGAAATTACACTATGTTTTCATGTAAATACATGAAAACATTTTCAAAACGTTTTCATGTAAATACATGAAAACATTTACATTTACAAAGAGAAAAATGTGGAGTTGTGAGTATTTATATGTTATTATGATAGTATTTTACTGGTCTGACCCAATGGAGATTGAATTGGCCTGCATGTGGAATCTGAACTAAAATGATTGTTAATTTCTTTATATCTATTTTTGCATTTCACAAATTCATCCCAAGGGCCAGACTGGACCCTTTGGTGGGCCGGATTTGGCCCCCGGGCCGCATGTTTGACACCTGTGAATTAAAGAAAGCCAAGCTACAAAAGCAAGACGACGTAGATGAAATGTATTAAAAACATAGCCAACATGCACACAGTAGTTTTAGTACATCTGCACTGCACTTGTTGTACACATTCACTAATAATGATCTTCAATTACAATGGTGGCTGGTGGAATTATTTTTTGGTGGGGCACAGTATGTAAGTCAGTTTTCATCTGCACTATAACCACATATCACCACTAGGATACGCCAAAGCACATACACCACTATTTTAAATTATCCATTTACATTAAAATAAAAATGCACAGTGTGTGTTTTCAGTTATTTTTTTAGATGCAAATTTCACCCATCTATCCTTCAAACATGCACATTTTTCTGTGACTCTTTTGTTAAAGTCAGACATGTCCCTGACACGTGTCTTTTCCACTGATAGTATGGACAATGCTAGGGGTGAAAGTAGTGTGGGTAGATCACATGGCATTAAAAAAGAAGAAAATCAATGTGAGGATTAAACTGTATTAATGCATCTGCTTGATCTGGAAGTTGAACCCCAGGCTCCCACGTTATAATCCAGCAGAGTTACTCACTGAGGTATCCTGGAGCATCTACACTTCTCAGAGTTACCTACAGACCTATGCACAGATTCCATTTCTAATGAAGGTCTTGATTCTTTTCGGGATGTGACGTTTACTGGGGTTGGTGGTGCTTGGGCCTGGTGCACCCAAGCACCACCTTACGCCCTGATGCTCTCCTGCCTCTTGTATTGGGGGGGTGGGGTCTACTGCACGTGTGCCATTTACAACAAGGGTCTATTAAACGGAGGGGACTCCTATTTTTTTTGTGTTGTGTTTTATGCGGGTTGTTGTGTTGGTGCGGTGTCACAATCCAGTTATACTCTAATCCAGGGGTGTCAAACTCATTTTCGTTCAGGGGCCACATTTACCCCAATATGATCTCCACTGGGCCGGACCAAAAATAATAACATAATAACCTAGAAATAATGACAACTGCAAATTTTGACTTTGTTTTAGTGCAAAAAACCCCCCTATTCAATTATGAAAATATTTACTTTAATAAACTATCCAAACAAAAAAAGATGTGAATAACCTGAAAAAAATGAAATTTCTTAAGAAAAATAAGTGTAATTTTAGCCAGTGAAAAAAGTAAAATTACATTATGGTAGTGTTTATATCTACAACATTTCCTTAAAAATCTGAATAACGTGAACAACTTGAAATGTCTTAAGAAAAAAAAGTGTAATTTTAACAATATTCTGCCTCAGTTTATCAGTTTATCATTTACACATGTGCTTTACAACTTACATTACAATTAGAAATATACAAAACATTTAGTAACAGGTATAATATTGGTAAAATTGCATTTACTTTTCTCAAGACATTTCATGTTGTTCATATTTCTTCAGGTTATTCACATTTTTTGTAAAAGGATTATTTGTTAATGTAAACATTTTCATGTAATTTTACTTTTTTACACTAAAACAAAGATAAAATCTGCACTTGTTATTATTTATAGATTATGATAGTATTTTTCTGGTCTGACCCAATTGAGATCTAATTGTTTTATATGTGTATGTATGGAACCTGAAATAAAATGATTTTTACACTATTGATTAATATCTTCAGTGTCATTTTTGCATTTAACAAATTCATCCCATGGGCCCAATTGGACCCTTTGGCGGGCCCCCAGGCCGCATGTTTGACACCTGTGCCCTAATCCTAACCCTAACACGTAGAACGTAACCCTGCCCCCAGGAGAGATGCCCCAAAAAATAGGAGTGCCTGAAAGGGAGAGCCTCAGGCGCAGAGTTCTGCGCCCCAAACAGGAAACACATAACTGCTCATTAAATGACATTTTACACTTGAATGCAGATAATACATGGTACTCACACGCTGTATCATGTATAGCTTGTTTATTTAAATATTAATGTTTTTGTTAAATTATTTTAGGTGATTCCTATCGTCTTCTTCCTCATGTGAGACAGCTGAGGCAGCGCCCTAGCACCCTCTATTGATGAACCATCACTGGTATAGATAGACATCTGTGATATTGAAATAATGAAGAGCATCTCACACATCTCCTCACATGATGAACAGCAGATCCTCGGTGTGAAGATGTTTGCCTCCGAGCCTTAACCTATTTCTGTACACCCTCATCTCAGACAACTCATTAACAAGAACAATGGTGTATAGCACCGCATGTTTGTGTGAAAAGGTGTGTGTTAGTGTTTTAACCCCTTGTAGACTATTGTCTGTTTGTGACGAGGTGCTGCTCAACACTCTTTGTGAATGTACGTATGTTATCATTATCCAGATGTTTTACCAGTTCTGTTTTTTATCTTCTAAGTCTTTTTTTCCCATCTGTCCATCTGTCTACCTGTCCGTCTGTCTAGCTTATCTATATTGTTACCAATGATCCCTGACATTCATGGATTAATGTTTACGCCCTGTTTTTATATCAGTGATTTTTGGATGATTTTTGTTTTGTTATTGTTGACTGATAAATAACAGCATCAATAAAATAATCTACATGCCTGAGATTGGAGAATTGGATTAATTACTAGTATAAAAATTATGTCTAATGTCACTAAATTGCATCATAGTTATTGGTGGTGCAGTATTCACCTTATCCACTTGATTATTATATCATTGCAAATACATTTCAGCAGTGAGGGGACGTAACGTAGGGACGCACCTGATTGTGCAGCTGCAGCATCTCCTCTTCGCCGTTGTGTGTTTTGTCCTGCTCAGCTTCGTACAGCTCTCTGACTTCCCGTAGCTCGTCTCCCAGCTTCCTCACCTGCTCCTCCAGAGCCTCCTCATCACTGCGCCTCGAGCCCTGTCAACACACAACACACTCACCGTTATGTGCGCTGTTTCTGCCCACAGTTCATTACTGTGTGTCTCTATGAAAGTTCCACTGAGGTTCTGTTCTGTCAAAGTAGGAGTTCACTTTGCAACATCATCAGCTTTAGGAGATAAGATGTTCATGACGTGTCACAGAGTTTTCTCATAAAACACTAATATTATAAGCTTCCAAATGGGATATTTTAAGCTTGACTGTGCAAAATAAATCTTTAATTATCTTTCAGAATATTGTCATTTAAGTCATGTCACTCGAACAGTGTAAGCCCAGATAAAATGAGTTTACTTTAAAAAATTGAGAAAAGTTTTTGCCTTAAAAAATTAAGTAATGATTAATGAACTTCTACTAGTTGTTACACTTAAATAATTAAATTCCAATTTGATTTAACTAAAAATATTTAGTAATAATAACTATGCAAAGCAGTTGATATCACAAAAGATTTTAAGTTAAATGTACTTAAAAAGTTCATTAATCGTTACTTAATTTTTTAAAAGGCAACCTCTTTTCTCAATTATTTTTAAAGTAAACTTAATTTATCCAGGCTTACAGTGAATCAGACTTCTGCGCCAAACTCTTCATTGTATATACAGGTGTTAGAAAATCTACCCTCTGATATTTTAGCCAATCATAGGTGTTTTCAAAGTCCTACAGATTTAAATATGGGTTTGTCATCTTTTATTACCAATCACTGCTCAGATTAGTTCTACCCAGTGACTGGACTCATAATGGTGATATTTCATCTTGACTTTTCAATGAAACAACATTAAATCATCTGTATTTACATTTAACATTTTTATTTGGACTGATAGGAGAGAGCTGAAGGAGGAGGGGGTATATAAAATTGTGGTACTTATAACTGATTTGTTTCCTGCAGCTTTAACATTCGCTTTCTTACTAATTTAACAGAAACATATATTTCTTGTAAATGCTTGCTTATGTAATTCATCTTAATGTGTAGAAATATTTCTACCTCTGTGAAGCACCTTTGTTGAGTTCCTGTCATTACAATTTAAGCAGGTATTTCAAGAAAAGTTTTTTCCTCTTTCTTTTTTTGGCCACTAGGGGGAAACAGAAACAAAGTAAATGCAAAAGTTATTTTGTTTGGATTTGACTTTGTTTGGAAATTATTCCTTATTTACAGACCGAATAGATGTAGATCAAATACAGAGCAATTTTCACAGAAGAATTAAAGTTAATTTTACCTCTGTTTTGACCTTTTTTGATTCATCTTATTTCTTTATCTATTTCTTTTTGTTTTACTGTTATTTTGCATACTAACACTGGGTACATGGGTGGCAGGGTATATGTGTATGTGCATGTGTGTGTGTGTGTGTGTGTGTGTGTTTATGTGTATGTGTGTATGGTGGTGGTGGTGGGATGTACTGATTTTATATGTAAAGCACTATGTGCTACATTTCACTGTATGAAAAGTGCTATATAAATAAAGATTGATTGATCTTTTTAGTTCAGTAATGACTTATATCTAAATGTGTCTGTCTGTTAGGTATGTATGCATGTACAGAATATGGTATAAAGACTTATTTGCTAAATTTAACTGCTTTATGCACCTAAAAGAGACACCACAGGTAATGAGCGTAAAGTAAAACAGTAGAGGTGCAGGCTGGACGACTAAAGCTTCTTAACCCAGGTCTTAACCCGGACCCTGACCTTGGAAACATAGGACACTTTGTCATGTTCTTATAATGTACTACAGAAAGCTGCGGAACATAGAAATGACACCCTCCTGTATGTTTTCATACTGCGATTTCATACTAAAACTATCTGCTTTATAGCCTGTTAGAGCACATTATAACATAAATTTAACATCCTAAGACCCAGCTATAGGTTTTCTGTCCACGTTTGTGGACAAGAGTTTCACAGCTTTATACAAAAAAATCCCCAACAAAACAAAACAAAAAACCTCCATCCATCCATCCATTCTCTTCCGCTTATCCGGGGCCGGGTCGCAGGGGTAACAGTCTAAGCAGGGATGCCCAGACTTCCCTCTCCCCAGACACCTCCTCCAGCTCTTCCGGGGGGATCCCGAGGCGTTCCCAGGCCAGCCGAGAGACATAGTCTCTCCAACGTGTCCTGGGTCTTCCCCGAGGTTTCCCCCCGGTGGGACATGCCCGGAACACCTCCCCAGGGAGGCGTCCAGGAGGCATCCGAAACAGATGCCCGAGCCACCTCAGCTGGCCCCTCTCGACGCGGAGGAGCAGCGGCTCTACTCCGAGCTCCTCCCTGGTGACTGAGCTCCTCACCCTATCCCTAAGGGTGCGCCCAGCCACCCGATGGAGGAAACTCATTTCGACCGCTTGTATCCGGGATCTTGTCCTTTCGGTCATGACCCAAAGCTCATGACCATAGGTGAGGGTAGGAACGTAGATTGACCGGTAAATTGAGAGCTTCGCCTCTCGGCTCAGCTCCTTCTTTACCACAACCGACCGGTACAGCGACTGCATCACTGCAGACGCTGCACCGATCCGTCTGTCAATCTCACGCTCCATCCTTCCCTCACTCGTGAACAAGACCCCAAGATACTTAAACTCCTCCACTTGGGGCAAAGACTCCACACCGACCTGGAGAGGGCAAACCACCTTTTTCCGGTCGAGAACCATGGCCTCGGATTTGGAGGTGCTGATCCTCATCCCGCTCGCTTCACACTCAGCTGCAAACTGCCCCAGTGCACGCTGAAGGTCCAGGTTCGATGAGGCCAACAGGACAACATCATCTGCAAAAAGCAGAGATGAAATCCTGTGGTCCCCAAACCGGACCCCCTCCGGCCCTTGGCTGCGCCGAGAAATTCTGTCCATAAAAATTATGAACAGAACCGGTGACAAAGGGCAGCCCTGCCGGAGTCCAACATGCACCTGGAACAGGTCTGACTTACTGCCGGCAATGCGAACCAGGCTCCTGCTTCGGTCATACAAGGATCGGACTGCCCTTAGCAAAGGGCCCCGGACCCCATACTCCCGAAGCACCTCCCACAAGATACCACGAGGGACACGGTCGAACGCCTTCTCCAGATCCACAAAACACATGTGGACTGGTTGGGCGAACTCCCATGAACCCTCAAGCACCCGATGGAGAGTATAGAGCTGGTCCAGCGTTCCACTACCAGGACGAAAACCGCATTGTTCCTCCTGGATCCGAGGTTCGACTATCGGTCGGATCCTCCTCTCCAGTACCCTGGAATAGACTTTCCCCGGGAGGCTGAGGAGTGTGATCCCCCTATAGTTGGAGCACATCCTCCGGTCCCCTTTCTTAAAAAGGGGAACCACCACCCCGGTCTGCCAATCCAGAGGTACTGTCCCCGACCGCCATGCGATGTTACAGAGACGTGTCAACCAAGACAGTCCCTGCACATCCAGAGACTTAAGGTACTCAGGGCGAATCTCATCCACCCCCGGTGCCCTGCCACCGAGGAGCTTGCCAACCACCTCGGTGACTTCAGCTTGGGTGATGGACGAGTCCACCTCTGAGACCTCAGCCTCTGCTTCCTCCATGGAAGACGTGACAGTGGGATTGAGGAGATCCTCGAAGTATTCCTTCCACCGTCCAACAACATCCCCAGTCGAGGTCAGCAGCTCCCCACTTCCACTGTAAACAGTGTTGGTGGCGCACTGCTTTCCCCTTCTGAGGCGCCGGATGGTTTGCCAGAATTTCCTCGAGGCCGACCGATAGTCCTCCTCCATGGCCTCCCCAAACTCCACCCAGACCCGAGTTTTTGCCTCCACAACCGCCTGGGCTGCAGCACGCTTGGCCTTCCGGTACCCATCAGCTGCCTCGGGAGTCCCACGGGCCAACAAGGCCCGATAAGACTCCTTCTTCAGCTTGACGGCATCCCTTACTTCCGGGGTCCACCACCGGGTTCGGGGATTGCCGCCACGACAGGCACCGGAGACCTTGCGACCACAGCTCCGAGCAGCCGCTTCGACAATGGAGGTGGAGAACATGGTCCACTCGGACTCAATGTCCCCAGCCTCCCCCGGGATCTGGGAGAAGCTCTCCCGGAGGTGGGAGTTGAAGACCACACTGACATCGGGTTCCGCCAGACGTTCCCAACAGACCCTCACAACACGTTTGGGCCTGCCGAGTCGGTCCGGCTTCCTCCTTCGCCAGCGGATCTAACTCACCACCAGGTGGTGATCGGTTGACAGCTCTGCCCCTCTCTTCACCCGAGTGTCCAAAACACGCGGCCGGAGGTCTGATGATACGACAAAAAACCTGTCCACCACAAAGGACATTCCATAAAAAAAAAAAAAATGCATCTAAAAAAACTGTTGCATCATGATGTTTCCAATATAGGCAATTATTTAATTAAAAAAAAGCCAAACTTTAACAATGGCGCTTACTCTGTACTTACTCCTAGTGCAGGTTCCTATCATGACAGTGATCCTTTATTATGTCTAGTGCACTGGCAATGACTGAGGAGGGATTAGTTTATGTACAGTTTGTTGTTTGCTCTGTTTCACTTTATTTTGTTTTGTTTTTTTTGTTTTTTTTTTCTGTGGCGCTAGCTGCGATTGATTGACACCCATGCTTACTTAAGATTTCTGTAAGGACCACTCAGCACTGTACTTGTATTATATTGAGAAAACTTCAATAAAAAGATCTTGATCAAAAAAAAAAAAAAAAGAAAATAGCCAACAAACTTTGTACTTTCCTGACATTTCCTGGGTCTCAGAAGGTTAATTACATGTCTTCACTGTGTTGTCTGTTCTACAGTTCCTCTTGTAGATTTCTGTCAGTAAAACAGAAATCACTATCTCTCAAAATGTGAGCTTATAATGTGAGCTGTGACAAAATGAAACAATGTGACTAATTACTCATCTTAAAATCTATACAACATTGGTACTAATGTGATAAACTTTCAGCACCAAAGCTTATAATTCATATAGAATCAAATTTATCTTATTGTCTTTCAATCTTGTTAGTACTGGAATTTCCCAAGCCTTTATAAAATGTATATGATATGTTTTATATATATATATACTGTGATATTCGTATTTTATTTTATTGTGCAGTCCCCTATTGCACTAAGTGTCTTGCTGCTAATTGAACTGAGCTGCTAAACTAATTTTCATTGCTCCTGTGACAGTGACAATAAAGATCTATTCTATTCTATTCTATTCTATTCTATTCTATTCTATTCTATTCTATTCTATTCTACTCTATTCTATTCTACAGGGTGTCCCATAAGTCTCCATACATAGGAAAGATAAACGTTTCTTGACATAAACCATTTTTTTTAATATAATATGCTCTATATGACTGCCATTTTGTCGGGGACACATTTCAATGCGTGTCTGCTGAAGAACTATAAAGAAGAATTATAAAGAAATACATGTTAGAACCATATATGTATGGAATGTATTATGTCTCCTATGTATGGAGACTTATGGGACACCCTGTATTCTATTCCATAATGTATAATTCTTTCAGGAAAAATATTGGGACAAATGAACTCCTGTTGACTAGTTTGCAGTAGGATGTTTGGTACCGTCGACTCGTTGCCATCCAGCAGATTCTGTGTGAGCCTCCTCAGCTCCAGCAGACTGGCTTGGAGGCTCCCTGTAGGCACATCCTTGGCTGAGGACGTCTCTGAGGACTCGTCCATGGAAGAGTCGGTGGACAGCGCTGAGTCCGTGATGTCATTTCCTCGGAGATGGGAGCAGAGTGAGCGGACCTCACAGTAGGCCTCCCATAACTGCAGCCGAAGCTACAGCAGCGGAAAAAAGGAAACACAGCTAGAAGAGTTAGTTCTTTTTGGAGGAGGAGAAGGAGGAGGAGGGGGCGGGGCTTAACTCTGCTCTGTGGATTACCTGCTCCCTCTCCTGCTCCTGCTCCTCCTGCTCCATGCTCTGTTCGATCTCACACAGCAGGCTGGACGGGTGGGGGGTGAGGCTCTGGAGGCTGTGCTCCTCCGTCAGCTCGTCCAACCGAGCCGTCAGCTGCCTGTGGGATACCTGAACCTCCTGGAGCTCCAGCTGGCTCTGCCTCAGCTGGATACAAGGAACAAGTTGGTAGAATCACCTGCACTGATCTTACGGTAGACACGCTCAATATCACTGGTCTACAATTTTTTAGAAATGATTTGCTTCAGAGATTAAATGTGCTAAATGTTACGTATTTTAATAAGATTAATTGGAAAATAAATGACAAAAGTGCTGGTTTGCTGATGTTTTCAAGGTATATGATTAAGTGTTATTACACATACAGGGTGGGGAAGCAAAATTTACAATATTTTGAGGCAGGAATTGAAAGACAGTGTATGACCAATAAGTTTATTGAAAGTCATGAGAATTTAAATCTTCAAATCATATTTTACTGCATTTCTAACGGTCTTGTTGTCTACCTCAAGTTCAATTGCCATTTTTCTCATGGATTTGTTTGGATCCTTTAGGATTTTGGATTTGAGAGCTTTAATAAAAGCTTTGGTACGTTTTTTGTTGCTTCCTCCACTTCCAGACTTTTTCGTAATAGTTTTGCTCATAGTCATTCTCTTCTTTACATTATAAACAGTCTTTATGGACACTCCACCTATTTTTCAAATCTCCTTTGGTGTGACGAGTGTATTCAGCAAATCACACACTCTTTGATGTTTGCTTTCCTGATTACTCATATGGGCAAAAGTTTCTGAAAACGTATGGATAATAGTGTTAGGTATGATTATGACATCAATGTATGTTTGGTTTCAAAACAATTGACGTAGTGCCTGCTGAGAAAAAACAACTAAATGTTCATTGTAAATTTTGCTTCCCCACCCTGTATATATTGGTTTATGTACATTTATATAATAGTTTTATAAATCTTCCACTAAATAGAACCTGTAAAGTGAATGTACTCTAATGTGCAGACAGTGTTTTGAAGTAGATCTTGTAGCTCTGAGACAAATATTCCTTTTGAGTCAAACCCATTCTCTCGTTAATTCTTGAATTTCACATTTTGACCCAAGGCTGTATCTTGGAAAGTTCAGCCAACCAGCATTTTTTAACTTGATTTTTCTTTATCAATGACTCTCATGTGGTAAAATTTCATAACTTTTATTCTGGAACCATTTTCCTTGTAGACCAGTGTATACAGTCCACAGTGGGGTGTCGGGTGTTCATTTTCTATTAAGCAATGAAATTAAAACTGAAATGCAGCTACTTAATGCAGTGAAATTTATCTATATCTGTCAAGAAAAGCTAGGAATACTTCTTTGTGAAACTGATTATTAGTAATCAAGAAAACAGAGAACTGATGTTTGACATGAACTTTACTGCAACCAAATTTCCCAATATGCTCCTCAGACCAGGCAGTTCATTTTGTCCTCTACAGATATACAAGATTTTCATAGCTTTACTAAAAAAATAGGGCATTCCATGAAACAAATAAATGTAAATATATCTCAAAAAACTGTTGCATTATGCTGTTTTCCATCAGGACAATTTCTTTTTATCTTGGGTTTAAGGAGGATATGTACACTTGCAGTAAAACCTACAGTCTTAATGTTAACAAAAATGTCACTCAAATACCTTCCTTTAACATGGACTTTTCTCATTTTGTTTCACAGGTTGTTACTTGTTGCCTGTAACCGATTAGATCACTACTATTTTATGACGTATTTGTTATAAAATATTTAAGAATGTCAACATCAGATAAGTTAATCGGCCTATTCTTAATGTGCCCATGCATATTTAGTGAAGTTAGTAAGTAAATCTGGAAATACATACAATAGGGAAGCTCAACATACAGCCCACAGGAGGATGCCAGTTGTACATTTTCTTTTAACCAATGAAATTAAAGCTAAAATGCAGCTACTAAATGAAATAAAATTCATCTATATCTGTCAAGAAGAGCTTCTTATTAGGGATTCTACTGATGTGTTTTATTATAATGACACTGATTAGATCACGAACTGATGTTTGATACTTATACATGCACATCTGCAGTAAAACTTAAAGTGTTGGTGTCATCGTAGATTAACTCTAACAAAAACGTACCTGCAATGCGTTCCTACAACACTGCCTTTTCTCATGTTAATATTGTCATGTTGTTACTTGTCAACTGTAATAGATCAGATCACTACTATTTTATGAGATAAAGTATAGTATGATGATAGTAATAATATAATACAATAATAAAAGTAAGTAGTAATATTATATCCAAAAATATCAGTAATAAGTGTTATTAGTAATAAATATTATTTGTAATAATAGTTAAGTGGGTGAAAAATAGAGATAATATAAGAATGTCAGCTAATCGGTCTACCCTTAATCCTTAGTGAAGTTAGTTAGTAAATTTGGAAATAAATACATTTAAGGAAGAACTGATATAAGCACACTGCTGCCCATAAAGTTGAAATAATTGTTTTTTCAGTCACATTCCTCTTTTTATTCTATTTATACACAGTAGCAATCCCCTCTGACCAGGTTTAATGATTACATACTGAGTCCCAGTTACATTTTATCTATTAAGAATAAATCACTGTCACAATCGTTATGAGAAGAGGTAAAAATATTACTTTCCCACTTAATGGGCGACAGTGTAGTTTATTAACCAGGGCCTGACCTCCTGTCAATATATAAAAGTAGCCTCAGATAAAATCTTATGTTTTTTTAAACTATTTCAATGACAAACTGTGATGAGAACTAAAAATATCCAGTTTCTTTGTGATCTTTGCGTCTTAGACCGTATGTCCGTACCTGTAGGTCCTTCTCGTGACACTGTTTCTCCAACACCAGCGTCCTCTCTCTGAGGTCGTCCACTGTGTTCTGTAGCAGCTCGTTCTCCTCCAGCATGGCGTGCACCCGACGCTCCAGCTCCATCTTTCTCTCCGACAGCATCTTAATCTAACATACCAAACACAAGTGGTTAGACACAGTGCTCCCAGATCCAGATCCAGGCATTAAAGGTTAGAAGCTGGTTTGATGTTCTGTTTGATAACGGACAGATGGGCAGATATGGATCTGATTAAAGGCTAAATTTTGTTGTTTTCCTGAGTCTGAGGCAAGCTGGGCTCTTACACAAGATTAAAAAGTACTCCCACTGACCCAAAGAATGCTCGTTGCCTAGCACGGGTGTAGGCGTTAGTTGCCACCCTTGTCTTCAGGAATGCCTTGTTGATATATTAGCATCTGTACTTGATGCTTGATATCTCACTCCTTCAAATACCAGTGTAAAGGCCTTCCACTGAAGGCTGGCATTACTGCAACACTTAACTCAAAACATATTTCTTGATGTGAAGGAACAAGTTTCATTTTTAGCCGCCCGAGCAGCTTTTCCCATTAAACAAACATCAGCACTTGTGCATTTTTATCCGTCCTGCTTGTGACCTACATCTGGTAACCCACTTCACTGTGCAGAGGCTTACATACGTGGACGCTTTTACTACACTCACATATGAGCATCTACACTGGTGAAGTTTTTGGGTATTGCTGTTATCACACAAGCAGGGCCAAAAGCCATTACTCATGAGTACATGTCATATGAAAAGGGAAAGCGTTGGAAAAGTGGGAGCACCCAGACATTGCAGTATCTCTAAATATAGACTGGTAGCATTTCCTCCCAATTATAGCGCAGGCTCTGCAGTCTGGGTGTTTTCTCCCTGGCTTTGAGGAGAAGCCAATACCACATGTTTATATTGTTATCCTGTTAGAGGAACATGTTTCTGACAATATAATACACCAAGACATGTGGTATGTGTATGTGTATATGTATATGTACTGTATATGTATATGTATATGTATATGTATATGTATATGTATATGTATATGTATATGTAAATGTACAGGGTGGGGAAGCAAAATTTACAATGAACATTTAGTTGTTTTTTCTCAGCAGGCACTACGTCAGTTGTTTTGAAACCAAACATATATTGATGTCATAATAATACCTAACACTATTATCCATACCTTTTCAGAAACTTTTGCCCATATGAGTAATCAGGAAAGCAAACGTCAAAGAGTGTGTGATTTGCTGAATGCACTTGTCACACCAAAGGAGATTTGAAAAATAGTTGGAGTGTCCATAAAGACTGTTTATAATGTAAAGAAGAGAATGACTATGAGCAAAACTATTACGAGAAAGTCTGGAAGATACTATTAAAGAAGAATGGGAGAAGTTGTCACCCGAATATTTGAGGAACACTTGCGCAAGTTTCAGGAAGCGTGTGAAGGCAGTTATTGAGAAAGAAGGAGGACACATAGACTAAAAACATTTTCTATTATGTAAATTTTCTTGTGGCAAATAAATTCTCATGACTTTCAATAAACTAATTGGTCATACACTGTCTTTCAATCCCTGCCTCAAAATATTGTAAATTTTGCTTCCCCACCCTGTATATGTATATGTATATGTATCTGTGTATGTGTTATGTGTTATGTGTTTATGTAAATTATATTATATTTGTTCATAATAATATAAAGCCAGAAACAAAATTATTTAACAGTAGGTATCAGGTATTAGAGTATAGATATGTTTAGACTACGAAGCTTATTATTCTCATTAATTATTTAAGGAGAAGGGGTGGGAGTTTATAAGTTATACTTCTTCTCACTCCTTTTCGAATATGTATTATATGTCTTATGTTTAAATGTTTTGTTTGTTTATTTACTTTTCATCTTTTTTGACATTCATCTTTGAAATAAATACATCAATCCATCAATCAATCAAGACATGACTGACATTACAACACATCTCATGCTCTGATGACAAAGCCTTTTTACCAAAGAAACAAGGATTGCCATAAGGATTGGAACATGTCATACAAGCTCCTTCTAAAATAATTCAGTGCATCAAATGTGCTGCCAGTGTCTAATGTTTTAAGGTTAAATAAACCGATTGAAGTTTTTCTGTAACCCTTTAACCCCTGACGCGTCTGTGGTGAGCATTCTGAATGTCTGATTTATTTTAAATATTCATAAAAATTCAACCATTTGCTCATAATAAATTAATAAATAAATAAAACCATGCTGATAGAATAGACCTTCTTCTTTACATGGACATCTGAGCATGCTCAGTGCATCCCCTGTCGCCTGTGGAATAGTGGCCAAAGCACAGAGCAGTGAGTGAGACTAACTCATTATAAAAATAGATGGTTTGGGCTTTTCTTTACTCTGTTTTCCTTGTTGTTTTTTTATTTTCATTGTTGTTTGCAATGTTGTGGTAATTTTCCTTTATTTTTTTTACTGTGTTTTTACTGAGTTTTGACCACATAACTGCTTTTTAGAGTTCAACCAGATTGAAAAAAGCAGCTGGACTGATTTAGAAAGAAAGAGCCCAAAACAAAAACTATTGGGCCTAAATTCAAGTGTGTTCCAGTTCACAGTTCATGTTCAACATCCTAAATTTCTTATTGATGTACATTCTGAGTGCCTTATTTAATAAAAACCTGTAAATCTTCAATTCCTCTCTTTGTCTTTTTCTGTTATTCCACCTGTTTTGACCTAAAACACAGTAAAACAAAACCACTGAAGAAAAGGAACACAAACACATACTCACAGCAGCTTTTATGACACTGAAATAATGTCTAAGGGGTTAAAGGGTTAAGTATCATATTCAGTCATTTACTCTATGGACTAGTACTTTGTCCAGTCTTTTACACTTTTTCACTGCGATTTTTAAGTGCAATCCTTGTTCCTGTATTTTACAAGATGTTACATGCAGCATGCAGTCTGGTAACCACATCCGATAACCACTCACTTCTAGCCCTTGCTGCTCCAAACCAAGAGGGAAGGGGGAAAAGGTGAGGAGAGGAGAGAGATACAGAATACAGAAAAAGAGTACAATATAAAAATCCCCAAAGTGTTCTTGACAGAGTTAACAGTACTTGCATGGTACGTGATAAGTGAACACAGGCTTACAAAAGTGGGATATTTATCAAAAGGAATGTGTCTTTTTTTGTGTGTTTTTCTCCACAGATTTGCCCTAGAAATTCACACCTGACTGTACTTTTCTGTGGTGGTGTTTTGTTTTTGTTGTTTTATATCACATCTTAGTGGGTGAATGCTAAAGCAGTGTACATCCCAAACAGACTGAACTCACTGTATTTAGAAAACAATGGTGTGCAGAGGAAAACAGCTGTGCCGGCAGCTCACCTCAGCCTGTAAAGTCTCTAGTCGTGTCATGTGCTGGCTTGTAGACATGCTCTTCTCCCTGAAGTCGTCCCGTAATGAATGGACCTGAGTGGACAGCTGCCTCTCCACCTCTGCAGCCTGTGGACACAAGAAAACATCTGAATTAACTCGGTTTGCTCTGACTAGGGATGTAACAATATGAAAATTTCATATCATGGTTATTGTGACCAAAATTATCGCCATTATCATTATTATCACGGTATTATTGAAAGTGTGCTCAAAATGTTCAAAAAGTACTTATACACACACTGAAATAATTGAACCAAGTTGTATTTTGAAAAAAAAATAATTAATAAATAAAATAAAATAACTGGCATAATGTACCTTCTGTTGGCAGAAACATTCAAATATTAACCCTTAGTGGTCTTAGCCTATTTTGGTCGTTTTTCAGTACTTTTGATTTTGCCTTTATATACTACATACAGAAATGTTTCCTATACTCATGTTTGGTATCTGTTTTTTCAGCACAACTTCATCTATCTCATCTGTCTATTATTTTTTCACTTTAACCTACTATAAAAATATAAAAGGCCAGAAAACACAAAAAATATAAAATCCAATTTGAAAAATGTATATAATTTATTGGATAAATAACACAAAGATGCTTAACGAACCTTTTCAAAGACTTTAAAAGTGAATATTGGTTCCAAATATTAGGTATAGAAAATTAAAATTGTAATAAATTAAAACTATACTCAAATATTTGACATAAAATCAGATCTTTACATGGGCGTTTTCTCCCCTAAAAGTGTGGTAATCAAACACGGTTATCATGATAATTTCAATTTAAACGATAATACTAACCGTCTGCAATTTTACCGTGGTTTATCGGTATATCGATAATCGTTACATCCCAAGCTCTGACATACAGTAAACCAGGGGTGTCAAACATGCGGCCCAGGGGCCAAATCCGGCCCGCCAAAGGGTTCAATCTGGCCCGTGGGATGAATTTGTGAAATACAAAAATTACACTGAAAATATTAACAATCAAGGATGTTAAAATAATTTTAGGTCAGTTAATTCTAAAGTGGATCAGAACAGTAAAATACTATCATAATAAACTATAAATAATGAAAACTGCAAATTTGTCTCTTCGTTTTAGTGTAAAAAATGTAAAATTACACAAAAACGTTAACATTTACAGACTAGTCTTTTACAAAAAAATGTGAATATCTGAAATGTCTTAAGAGAAGTATATGGAATTTTAATAATATTCTCCCTGTTATTTAATATTTGGTGTATTTGTAGATCCTCTGTGATCTCTAAGTTGTGATTCACGTATATAAATGATAAACTAAGGTGTAATATTGTTAACATTGCACTTATTTTACTAAAGAATTTTCAGGTTGTTCATATTTGTTCATGTTATGTTCAAATACAATTTGTACATGTAAACATTTTAATTACGGAATTTTAAGTGTATTTTTGCGTGTATTGTAGGATATTTAAGCATATTTAAGTGTATTTTTGCATGTATTGTAGGATTTTTGAGTATAATTAAGTGTATTTTGCGTATATTGTCGGATATTTAAGCATATTTAAGTGTATTTTTTATTTTATGGAATTTACTTTTGTCACTCAAAAGTTCTTATCCTATTGTTTATATTACTTTACTGGTCCGGCCCACTTTATATCATATTAGGCTGTATGTGACCCCTGAACTAAAATGAATTTGACACCCCTGCAGTAAACCAAACAGCAGGAAAATGTAAGTGAATACTTGTACTCCAGTACTAATTTCAGGTACTGTTTTATGCAACTTCATGCAATACATTTGTCTGACAGGTTTATTTTATTCTCTCCGAATGTGTCCATTCAGATTTTTTGTAATTAAGAGCAGGATTATATGCTTCATATTTTGTTGAGAAAATACTCTTCTATCTCAACCCATAAAGACCCAAACATCCACCGTCCACCTAAAACATCTACTGATCTAAACTGTTTAATACCTGATGATTCACTAAAACTATCAATACATGTCAATAATGGATGTAAAATGCAGTTTGTCATCTTTTCATGGCCATCAGATATGACCCATTTGGATGTTCAGAGGCTCTGTAGTTACCATGGAAACACCATCATCTACTACAAGATTGATTCACCAGTAAAACCCATGGAGTTGGATCAATGATAGTGAATGGAGACACTTGGTTTATGTTCAGTTAAAGATAGATTTTTCTGAAAAAGTCACTTTTTCTTCAGTTTTCTCTGTTTTTGATATTGTTACCCTCAACTTTAACCCCTAAAGATCCAGACATCCATCACTGACCAAAACCATCTACTGATCTAAACTGTTTAATACCTGTTGATCCATTAATTCTATCAACACATGTAGATAATTGGTGTGAAATACAGTTTGTCATCTTTTCATGGTCATCAGATATGACCCATTTGGACGTTCAGAGGCTCCGTAGTGAACATGGAAACACTGTCATCTTCTACTACACTGATTTACCACTAAAACCCATGGAGTTGGATCAATGACAGTGGATGGACACACTTGATTTATGTTCAGTTAATTACAGATTTTACTAAAAAAGTCACTTTTCTTCAGTTTTTTTTCTGTTTTTGATAAAATGATCTTCAACTTTAATCTGAGCTTTTATGAACATCTACATGATCACTGAATTAAATATTGGAAAAGATCTGATTTTCACTGGAAAAATGCAAATTACAGAGGATTATTTTTAGAATAAATGGTGACAAATGACTTGGGAAATGTTAAATATATAGAGAAAATCATATGGGAACTGCCACAGAAGTAGCACTGAGTCTTTATGAGTTAATCTAAATAAACTCTTGGATTCCTTGGAAATAATCGTAATCTTTGTCAGTGTTTTTTGTTTTTTTGTTTTTTTTAAAACTTTTTTCTTATTTTACTACAGACATGGTTAAACTCACATAACACAAACAGCAGGATCAGGGAGTCACAACTTACATAGGAAAAATAATAAATGAACACATAAATAAATATGCATTCTCACACAGTGTAAATGTATATATAAGTTACACCTGCTTAAGCAGGTTTACGCAGGTAACATTTTTGAGGTTACTGAGCAAAGAAGAGGGTCCACTTTTTCCAGTGTGCTTCTCCTACATCCTTTTGTAGCTTCAGATTATAAGTGATCTGCTCCATATGATGTAACTGATTCACAATATTTATAAAGGTGTCCACAGAAGGACCGTGTTTTTGAAGCCAGCATCTTGTAATTGCTTTCTTGCTGGCTGCCATAAAAATCTTTAGGTCCAAGGTATAGAGTGGGAAAAGACATATTAACCTCGAAGCCTAGAACTTTAGACACTTCCTCCCAAAACAGCCTGATAAAGGGACAAGACCAAAATACATGAGCATGATCCACCATTATTCTACCGCACCTCCAGCATGGCAGTGGGGTCCCATTTCACTAGATTATTGTTTAGGGGTTATGAAATATCGAATAATGCTTTTCCAGCAGAAGTCTCATCAAGTGAGTGAGTTTGTGGAGGAGATTTGCATTTTCTTCGTTGTCAGTGTTGATTGTTGCTGTTGATTAAACTACCCATTAGTATTTAAAGTAGTTGCGTGTAGGGTTAAACCTCTACAGCAGTCAAATGAAAAATACACATGAATGCAGCAGTAACATGACTCCAAAAACATCAAGTCTTCATACTTTAGGTATATTTGTAGATAAATCTTACATTCTTTTACTTTTGCATCATTAGTACACGGTGAAAACACTCCAGATTTTACATTGTTCTAGATTAGGGGTGTCAAACATACAGCCTGTGGGCCAAAACTGGGCCACCAAAGGGTCCAGTCCTTTGTGAAATGCAAAAATGACACTGAAGAAGCAAGATTTAGATCTGCATCTGAACACCAACCTTTAAAATGATGTCGTTCAGCCAAACAATACAGGATACAGACTATGAATCATTTAATATGGATGTAGAGCAGGGGTCAAAATTCCCCAAACAGACACTGTGGAGACCAGACTTCAGAGCAGAAGTGTCAAACTCATTTCAGCTCAGGGGTCACATACAGACTAATTAAATCTCAAGGGTGTCAGAGCAGTAAAACACTATCATAATAACCTATAAATAAAAACTCCAAATTTGTCTCTTTGTTTTAATGTAAAAAAAGTAAAATTACATAACAATATTTAAAATTACAAACAATCATATAATAAAAAATGTGAATATCGTGAACAAATATGAACAAGATGAAATGTCTTAAGAGAAGTAAATGCAATTTTAACAATATTCTGCCTGTTATTAAATGCTATGAGTCGTTGTAGATCAACTGTGATCTAAGTTGTAATGCACATGTTTAAATGATAAGTTGATAATATTTTTCTTAAGAAATTTCAGTTTGTTAATTGTTGTTCATGTTATTTACAATTTTTGAAGGATACTTTGTAGATGTATATATATTCATAATAGAATGTTCTTTTTTTCGCTGTTATTATTTTAATGCTCTGATCCTCTTGAGACCATATTAGACTGAATGTGGCCCCTCACTGCAAAAATCTAAATCTTACCAAGTGTATTTTTCTCATTTCTAGTCACAATATCTTATCACACTTGAAATAAGACATAATCACCTAAAGTACGGGTCTCAAACATACGGCCCGGGGGCCAAATGCGGCCCCGCAAAGGTTTCAATGCGGCCCTTGGGATGAATTTGCAAAGTACAGAAATTCCACAGTCAAGGCTGTGGAACTCATTTTAGTTTAGATTCCACATACAGACCAATATGATCTACAGTAAAATAATAATAATAGCATAAAAACTTACAAAAAATAATGACTCCATATTTTCTTCTCGGTTTAATTTGAAAAAATATTACATTATGCCTGTAAATAATGACAACTTCAATTTTTTTTTTCTTTGTTTTAGTGCAAAAAATCACATTAAATTATGAAAATATTTACATTTACAAACTATCCTATAACAATAAAATGTGAATAACCTGAACAAATATGAACCTGAAATGTCTAAAGAAAATTTAGCACAATTTTAACAAGTTTCTGCCTGTTACTAAGTGTTTAGTGTCTTTGTAGATCCGATCCATAATGCACATGTAGAAATGATACGTTGAGGCATATTGTTGTTAAAATTGCACTTTTTTTTCTTATGAAATTTAATTTTTTTCTGGTTATTCACATCTTTTTTGTTTGGATAGTTTATAAAAGTAAGTATTTTTATAATTTAATGGGTTTTTTTGCAGTAAAAAAAAGACAAAAATTTGGAGTTGTCATTATTCATAGGTTATTATACTATTATTTTACTGGTCCAGCCCACTTGAGATCAAATCGAGCTGAAAGTAGCCCCTGAAAGAAAATGAGTTTGAGACCCCTGACCTAAAGAGTAACTTAATTCAAGAAATCTTACCAACATAATTCTCACTTGTTCCATTGCCAGATTTTTTTTTTTAGCTTGAATTAAGGGAAAAAAAAAGTTGAATTGAGCAAAAAATATCTGCCAATGGAACAAGTGAAAATTATCTTTGTAAGATTTCTTGAAATAAGATTTTCCAGATCTATTGTCTAAAAATAAGTTCTTACATCTCACTGAAAAGTTACTCTTTAGGTCATTATGTCTTATTTTAAGTGTGATGAGATATTTTGACTAGAAATGAAAAAAAAAAAAAAAAAAAAACACTTGGTAAGATTTTAATTTCTGCAGTGCTGAACTAAAATGACTTTGACACCCCTGCTCTGGATCCTTCACTCATATTTAGGATGTGAACAGTTTAATTACTATGACTAATGTGGACATAATTACACATTCCTTATGGAACTGCAATGATCACAGCTCTTCACTTAAAAATGCTCAGGTGACACATACTCTCACAAAAACACATTATATATGCAGAGTAGGGACGTACAGATATGAAAATTTCATATAACAGTTATTGTGACAAAAATTATCACGGTTATCATTATTATCGTGGTATTGTTGAAATTTTGCTCAAAATGTTCAAAAAGTACTAATATACACAGTGAAATAATTGAACCAAGCTGTATTTTGAAAAAACAAACAAACAAACAATAAATAAATAAAATAATAGGCACAATGTACCTTCTCTTGGTAGAAACATTAAAATATTGACCCTTAGTGGTCTGAGCCTATTTTGTCCGTTTTTCAGTACTTTTGATTTTGCCTTTATATACTATATAAACAAATGTTTACTATACCCATGTTTGGTATCTTTTTTTTCAACACAACTTCATCTATATCATCTGTCTATTATATTTTCACTTTAACCTGCTATAAAAACATATAAAGCTAGAAAACACACACCAAAAAAAAAAAAAAAATCTTAATTGAAAAATGTATATAATTTATTGCATAAATAACACACAGATGCTTAACAAACCTTTTCAAAGACTTTAAAAGTGAATATTGGTTCCAAATATTAGGTGAATAAAATCAAAATCGTAATAAATTAAAACTTTGCTCAAATATTTGACATAAAAGCATATCTTTACATAGGCGTTTTTTCTCCGGAAAAGTGCAGTAATCAAATACGGTTATCATGATAATTAGAATTTAAACGGTAATACTAACCGTCTGCAATTTTACTGTGGTTTATCGTTATGCCGGTAATCGTTACATCCCTAATGTCGAGTTACTGTTGTGGTGTTCCAGGATACGCCCCCTCCCCAACCCAAACTCTTGTTCTGAAAACACAGTATTGACTGAACGTGGCTGTTCTTTCTAAAAGCCCTCAATAGTGCAGAGTTCAGTATTAGTGGAATCAGTGCAGCAGCAGACTGTGTGCATCAGTTGGGCTTTTATTGGACAGGTGGGATCAGGCCACACAGAGCATGCCTCATCTTCATTAGCATAAAGCTGCTCTCAGGAAGCCACCGTTCACATTATCAGCACTGCCATGGCAACAGCAAAATCCTAAAAAGCATCCGTTGCCTACAACTCAGTGAGGAGACAAAACATAGTGTAAATATGCCGAACTATATAAGCAAGGAGGTGACTGATCTTAACAGCGGGAGAGCATTTTATTTATAGAACTTCCATCAGTTATGAATGAATCACAACATGCAAGATGAGTTGTCTATCTGTCTGACATGCAGCCTCTAGGTGGCAGTACACGCTGCTGCCACTGTTGGAGACGCTCAGAGACATTAAAAAGTGCAACTTCAGCACTGTTCTGAGTCTTACTCCACCCACTGCATGTACTCTGAACACTGAGGGGATCAGGTGTGGATGGGACACAGGAGGAGTTCAGGGACAGTATGACACAGAACCATGAAGTACTCTTTGACCACCTAATAGAGACCTGGTTGGTCTTGTTGAACCACATCTGAATACCAACCTTTAAAACTAGGGATGCACAGATACCACTTTTTTCCAGACCGAGTACGAGTACAAGTACTTACATTTGAGTACTTGCCGATACCGAGTACTTATATGAGTACTTAATGATCCCATTCCAGTTCTTAGTTCCTTTCATAAATGTGCTTTATTGTCATTGCCATTAGTCTGACTGGAACAAAGTGCTGCCACTGACATTTAATGTGTTGGAATGAGCGTTTCTCAATTAAACCACCAGGGGGTGGCGCTTATAATTAACCATACTGGACAAATACCACAAAGAAGAGTAAAGTTTTTTGAGAAGAAGAAGAAGAAAGTCAGTAATAACAAACATGGAGACGACAGAGGTAACACTAATGTGATACTAATATTGCAACGTTTTCGCTGGTAAGGTTTAACAGCTTAGCTTCAGCAGGAAGAGAAAAGAGAAATGAGTGATAATTTTCGTTTTCACTTCCACTGGCGGCACAGTCTGCACCGCTCCGTACCCCTCTCCATCTAGGTACGCATCTCCCAGCACCTGGAAAACTGATGGAATGTACGCAGAGGACGGACAGAACGCTGCGTCCATATCTGTCTGTGTCTGTAACGTTACTTGCAGTCAGCGTTACTTTTATCACCGTCATTTATTTTGAAAAATCTCCACACTCTTCACACTCCCCACACATTATTCCACCGCCACGTACCTGCTGCACTGAACTGTGAATGTCACACGGCCTTTAGTGGTATTGGTGTATTTGTATCGGATTACTTTTACGAGTACGAATACGAGTACACACACTGAGTATCGGAGCCGATACCAGATACTCATATCGGAATCGGTGCATCCCTATTTAAAACAGTGGTTCCCAACCTTTTTTTTGCTCATGACCCCATTTTAACGTCACAAATTTCTGGCGACCTCAGAACAGAGACCTTTTTTTTGCTAAAATTCATTTGTTTTTGATCATGTAATAGTTTTCTGTACTATGTTGCAAATAAACGTTAATTTTAGATGACATTTAGTCTATAGAGGGTATACACATACGTCACTTCCCCCGTGGGCCACGCCCCTCTAAGTCAGACTGAGTGGCAAAAACCAACCTGCTCAACATGACGGAGTATAGCAGTAAACACAGCCAGACCAGGAAAATGTGAAATATGAAATTAAATTAAGGACAGTTAGACTGGACATGGATCCGTACGAGCTACCAAAGAACAAGTGGTCCACGAACATTGACATGTGGCCCAAAATCGTGTATCCGGACATCCAGGGTGTAGGGGATCATCACTATTTTTACCTGAAACACATATACAGTCTACTCTCGTTAAACCGCCCGCCGTTATACCGCCATTTCCGCTTATCGCCATCCGCCAGCCCAGTTCCATGCACAAACAACACTTATACCATTGATTTCCCGACCGTTATACCGCCAGCGTTGTGGCGCGGCACCTCCGAGGTGCGCCGCCGTGGCACCTCCGAGGTGCGGCTCCCAGTGTTGTCTTTTCCGTGGAAACCGGGTCGAAATGGCTCTTTGAGTGTTAAAGGTTGCCGATCCCTGCCTTACAACATAACAGAATCAAGATTTATTTAGAAACGCAATTAGAACGGGTTAACAGAGGCAGCATAGACATCATATAGTAAAGACATACACATTATGGACGCAACCCGTTGTAACGCCATTTTCGCTATACCGCCAATTTGGCCGTGAACGGAAGTTGGCGGTATAACGAGAGTAGACTGTACATGGTTTCATCATTACTGACAACCAGGAGCTAAAACTAGGGCCCTGAACCAGCTGATCCAAAGTGCATTTACAGTAGACCATGTACTGACCCCAGTGAATATATGCATGATCTACTGGGACTGAGGAGATTTACGTCTAGTTCATATCAAGTACTTTATACAACACAGATACTACTGCTGTGGACCAGCAGGGCACGACTTTATTCTTGTAAATTATGATATTTTTCCCACCTGTTTTTAAATTACAACATTCTTCTTGTGATATTATGGTTTTATTGTTGGAATATGAAGACTTTAATCTCATAAAAGAAGGACATTTTTGTTAAATCATGAGGTTTTTTCATAACTACGACTTTATTCTCATAACATTGTGATTCTTTTTGTATTCGACTTTATTATCACAAAATTATGGGTTTTATATCGATATTTTATGACTTTATACTCGTAGTGACAGGTGTTTTTATTTTCTTATGTGGTCCTAATACTCCATCGTAGCTTTATTCTCCAGTTCCCCGTATTTGAAAAACTGGGTTAGCCTCAGTTTGAGTTAGTTTACAAATCATGTAGGAGCACAAGGTTCATAATCACAAAATGAAGGCAAAAATCATGAAAGATCTGATCATGAAACCAAGAGTTTTACTAAGAAGTAACTTTAGCCAAAACAATATGTAATTTAAGGTATGATTTGACCCAAAAATGCATCACAAATTAATGTTACCTGACACGAAACGGGATCCACAAATCTAGGTCTGGTTTCCTGGATTTGTGGATCCATCTACTTCTCTTTTCTTTGTCTTTTGGCGTCTGTAAAACGATAGCTCCGACTGCTTTTCAAACCTGTTCATACAATCAATCGCACAACAACTCTTC